>NW_027327837.1:347586-695172 GCF_047675955.1 Chlorocebus sabaeus
TTGCAGTTTTTTTCGTAGGATATTTCCTTTTTCACCATAGCGCGCTTTGGGCTTTGAAATATCACTTTTAAAATTTCACAAGAACTCTCTTAGTGAACGGCTTTTGAGGGTAAAGCTGTAACTCTCTTGCATGAATTAACAGAACACAAAGCAGATTTCCAAAGCTTCTTTTCAGTTTTTATCTTAGGATATTTCCTTTTTCATCCTAGCCCTCTATGGGCTTCTAAATAACACTTTGCACATTCCGCAAGAATAACCTCTGCGACTGGGTTCTTGAGGGGAAAGCCTTACATCTGTGAGGTGAATTAACAGAAAACAAAGCAGTTTCTCAGAAAGCTTCTATTCAGTTTTTAACAGAAGGTATTTTGATTTTCACCATAGCCCTCTACGGGCTTCCAATTATCACTTTGCAAATTCCACAAGAACAGCCCTAGCGAAAGGCTTCTTGAAGTGAGAGCTGTAAGTCTGTGAGATGAATTAACAGAACACCAAGCAGTTTCTCAGAAAGCTTCTTTGCAGTTTTTTTCTTAGGATATTTCCTTTTTCACCATAGCCCTCTATGGGTTTCCAAATACCCCTTTGCAAATTGCACAAGAACAGTCTTAGCGAAAGGCTTCTTGAGGGGAAACCTGTAACTCTGTGAGATGAATTAACAGAACACAAAGCAGTTTCTCAGAAAGCTTCTTTCCAGTTTTTAACTGAAGATATTTCCTTTTTCACCATAGCCCTCTATGGGCTTCAAAATATCACTTTGCCAATTCCCCAAGAACAGCCTTAGCGAAAGGCTAATAGAAGGGAAAGATGTAACTCTGTGACATGAATTAACAGAACACAAAGCAGTTTATCAGTATTCTTCTTTTCAGTTTTTAACTTTGGATATTTCCTTTTTCACCGTAGCCATCTAACGGCTTCCAAATATCACTTTGCAAATTCCACAAGAATAGTCTTAACGAAAGGCTTCCTGAGGCGAAAGCTGTAAATCTGTGCGATGAATTACGAGAACACAAAGCAGTTTCTCAGAAAGCTTCTTTCCAGTTTTTAAAGGAAGATATTTCCATTTTCACCATCGCCCTCTATGGGCTTCCAAATATCACTATGCCAATTCCGGAAGAACAGTCTTAGCGAAAAGCTTGTTGAGGGTAAATCTGTAACTCTCCGAGATGAATTAACAGAACACAAAGTAGTTTCTCAGAAAGCTTCTTTCCCGTTTTTAACGGAAGCTATTTCCTTTTTCACCGTAGCCCTCTATGGGCTTCTGAATATCACATTGCAAATTTCACAACAACACCCGTAGCGAAAGGCTTCTTGAGGGGAAAGCTGCAACTCTGTGAGATGAATTAACAGAACACAAAGCCGTTTCTCTGACAGCTTCTTTCCAGTTTTTAACTGAAGAGATTTATTTTTTAATCATAGCTTTCCATTGGCTTCCAAATATCACTTTGCAAATGCCACAAGAACAGCCTTAGCGAAAGGCTTCTTGAAGGGAAAGCTGAAACTCTGTGAGATGAATTAACAGAACACAAAGCAGTTTCTCAGAAAGCTTCTTTCCAGTTTTTAACTGAAGATATTTCCTTTTTCACCATAGCCCTCTATGGGCTTCCAAATATCACCTTGTAAATTCCACAAGAACAGCCTTAGCGAACGGCATCTTGAAGGGAAAGCTGTAACTCTGTTAGATGAATTAACAGAAAGCAAAGCAGTTTCTCAGAAAGCTTCTTTCCCATTTTTAACGAAAGATATTTCCTTTTTCACTATAGCCCTCTATGGGCTTCCAAATATCACTTTGCCAATTCCACAAGAACAGCCTTAGCGAAGGCTTCTTGAAAGGAAAGCTGGAACTCTGTGACATGAATTAACAGAACACAAAGCAATTTCTCAGAATGCTTCTTTTCAGTTTTTAACTTAGGATATTTCCTTTTTCACCGTAGCCCTCTATTGGCTTCCAAATATCACTTTGCAAATTCCACAAGAACTGCCCTAGCGAAAGGCTTCTTGAAGTGAGAGCTGTAAGTCTGTGAGATGAATTAACAGAACACCAAGCAGTTTCTCAGAAAGCTTCTTTGCAGTTTTTTTCTTAGGATATTTCCTTTTTCACCATAGCCCTCTATGGGTTTCCAAATACCCCTTTGCAAATTGCACAAGAACAGTCTCAGCGAAAGGCTTCTTGAGGGGAAACCTGTAACTCTGTGAGATGAATTAACAGAACACAAACAGTTTCTCAGAAATCTTCTTTCCAGTTTTTAACGGAAGATATTTCCTTTTCAACCATAGCCCTCTAAGGGCTTTCAAATATCACTTTGCAAATTCCACAAGAACAGACTTAGCGAAAGGATTCTTGAAGGGAAAGCTGTAACTCTCTGAGATGAATTAACAGAACACAAAGCAGTTTCTCAGAAAGCTTCTTTCCCGTTTTTAACGGAAGATATTTCCTTTTTCACCATAGCCCTCTTTGGGCTTCCAAATATCACTTTGCCAATTCCACAAAAACAGTCTTAGTGAAAGGCTTCTTGAGGGGAATGCTGTAACTCTGTGAGATGAATTAACAGAACACAAAGCAGTTTCTCAGAAAGCTTCTTTCCAGTTTTTAACTGAAGATATTTCCTTTTTCACCATAGCCCTCTATGGGCTTCAAAATATCACTTTGCCAATTCCCCAAGAACAGCCTTAGCGAAAGGCTAATAGAAGGGAAAGATGTAACTCTGTGACATGAATTAACAGAACACAAAGCAGTTTATCAGTATTCTTCTTTTCAGTTTTTAACTTTGGATATTTCCTTTTTCACCGTAGCCATCTAAGGGCTTCCAAATATCACTTTGGAAATTCCACAAGAATAGTCTAAACGAAAGGCTTCCTGAGGAGAAAGCTGTAAATCTGTGCGATGAATTACGAGAACACAAAGCAGTTTCTCAGAAAGCTTCTTTCCAGTTTTTAAAGGAAGATATTTCCATTTTCACCATCGCCCTCTATGGGCTTCCAAATATCACTATGCCAATTCCTGAAGAACAGTCTTAGCGAAAAGCTTGTTGAGGGTAAATCTGTAACTCTCCGAGATGAATTAACAGAACACAAAGTAGTTTCTCAGAAAGCTTCTTTCCCGTTTTTAACGGAAGCTATTTCCTTTTTCACCGTAGCCCTCTATGGGCTTCCGAATATCACATTGCAAATTTCACAACAACACCCGTAGGGAAAGGCTTCTTGAGGGTAAAGCTGCAACTCTGTGAGATGAATTAACAGAACACAAAGCCGTTTCTCTGACAGCTTCTTTCCAGTTTTTAACTGAACAGACTTCTTTTGTAATCATAGCTTTCCATTGGCTTCCAAATATCACTTTGCAAATGCCACAAGAACAGCCTTAGCGAAAGGCTTCTTGAAGGGAAAGCTGAAACTCTGTGAGATGAATTAACAGAACACAAAGCAGTTTCTCAGAAAGCTTCTTTCCAGTTTTTAACTGAAGATATTTCCTTTTTCACCATAGCCCTCTATGGGCTTCCAAATATCACTTTGCAAATTCCACAAGAACAGTCCCAGGGAAACGCTTCTTGAGGGGAAACCAGTAACTCTGAGAGATGAATTAACAGACTTCAAAGCTGTTTCTCAGAAAGTTTATTTCCGGATTTTAACGAAAGATATTTCGTTTTTCACCATAGCCCTCTATGGGCTTCCAAATATCACCTTGTAAATTCCACAAGAAAAGCCTTAGCGAACGGCATCTTGAAGGGAAAGCTGTAACTCTGTTAGATGAATTAACAGAAAGCAAAGCAGTTTCTCAGAAAGCTTCTTTCCCGTTTTTAACTTAGGATATTTCCTTTTTCACTATAGCCCTCTATGGGCTTCCAAATATCACTTTGCCAATTCCACAAGAACAGCCTTAGCGAAGGCTTCTTGAAGGGAAAGCTGGAACTCTGTGACATGAATTAACAGAACACAAAGCAATTTCTCAGAATGCTTCTTTTCAGTTTTTAACTTAGGATATTTCCTTTTTCACCGTAGCCCTCTATTGGCTTCCAAATATCACTTTGCAAATTCCACAAGAACAGTCTTAGCGAAAGGCTTCTTGAAGGGAATGCTGTAACTCTGTGAGATGAATTAACAGAACACAAAGCAGTTTCTCAGAAAGCTTCTTTCCAGTTTTTAACTGAAGATATTTCCTTTTTCACCACAGCCCTCTATGTTCTTCTAAATATCACTTTACAAACTCCACAAGAACAGTCTTAGAGAAAGGCTTTTGGGGGAAAAGCTATAACTCTGTGAGATGAATAAAGAGAACACAAAGCAGTTTATCAGAATGCTTCTTTCAAGTTTTTAACGGAAGATATTTCCTTTTTCACCATAGTCCTCTATGGGCTTCTAAATATCCCTTTCTAAATTCCACAAAAACAGTCTTAGCAAAAGGTTTCTTGAGGGGAAAGCTGTAACTCTGTGAGATGAATTAACAGAGCACAAAGCAGTTTCTCAGAAAGCTATTTTCCACTTTTTAATTAAAAATATTTCAGTTTTCACCATAGCCCTCTAAGGGCTTCCAAATATCACTTTGCATATTACACAAGAACAGTCTTAACGAAAGGCTTACTGAGGGGAAATTTGTAACTCTGTGAGATGAATTAACAGAACACAAAAGAGTTTCTCAAAAAGCTTCTTTTCAGTTTTTGTATTAGGATATTTCCTTTTTCACCATAGCCCTCTCTGGGCCTCTAAATATCACCTTCTAATTTCCACAAGAACAGTCTTAGCGAAAGGCTTCTTAAGGGGAAAGCTGTAACGCTGTGAGATGAATTAACAGAACACAAAACTGTTTCTCACAAAGCTTCTTTTCAGTTTTTATCTTAATATGTTTCCTTTTTCACCATAGCCCTCTATGGGCTTCCAAATATCTCTTTGCAAATTCCACAAGAACAGTCTTAGCCAAAGGCTTATGGAGGGGAAAGCTGTAACACTGTTAGATGAATTAACAAAACACAAAGTAGTTTTTCAGAAATTTTCCTTCCAGTTTTTAATGGAAGATATTTCCTTTTTCACCTTAGGCCTCCATGGGCTTCCAAATATCACTTTGCAAATTCCACAAGAAGAGCCTTACAGAAAGGCTTCTTGAGAGGAAAGCTGTAACTCGGTGAGATGTATTAACAGAAAATACTGCAGTTTCTCAGAAAGTTTCGTTCCAGTTATTAAAGGAAGATATTTCCTTTTTCACCATAGCCTTCTATGGGTTTCCACATACCACTTTGAAAATTTCTCAAGAATAGTCCACGTGAACGGCTTCTTGAGAGAAAAGCTGTAACTCTGTGAGATGAATTAACAGAACATAAAGCAGCTTCTCAGAAAGCTTCTTTTAAGTTTTTATCTTAGGATATTTCCTTTATCACCATAGCCCTCTATGGGTTTCCAAATATCACATTGAAAATTACACAAGAATAGTCTTAGTGAACGGCTTCTTGAGGGGAAAGCTGTAATTCTGTGAGATGAACTAACAGAACACAAAGCAGTTTCTCAGAAAGCTTCTTTACGGTTTTTAACGGAAGATATTTCCTTTTTCACCATAGCCCTCTAAGGGCTTCCAAATTTCACTTTGTAAATTCCACAAGAACAGTCTTAGCGAAAGGCTTCTTGAGGGGAAAGCTGTAACTCTGTGAGATGAATTAAGAGAACACAAAGCAGTATCTCAGAAAGTTTCTTTCCAGTTTTTAACTGAAGATATTTTCTTTTTTAACGTAGCCCTCTAAGGGCTTCCAAATATCACTTTGCAAATTCCACAAGAACTGTCGTAACGAAAGGCTTCTTGAGTGGAAAGCTGTAACTCCGTGAGATGAATTAACAGAACACAAAGCAGTTTCTCAGAAATCTTCTTTCCGGTTTTTAACGGAAGATATTTCCTTTCTCACGTTAGCGCTCTATGGGCTTCCAAATATGACTTTGCAGATTCCACAAGAACAGTCTTAGCGAAAGTCTTACTGAGGAGAAAGCTGTAACTCTGTGAGATGAACTTACAGAACACAAAGCAGTTTCTCGGAAAGCTTATTATCAGTTTTTATCTTAGGATATTTCCTTTTTCACCGTAGCCCTCTATGGGCTTCCAAATATCACTTTGCAAATTACACAAGAACAGTCTTAGCGAAACGTTTCTTGAGGGTAAAGCTGTAACTCTGTGAGATTAATTAACAGAGCACAACGCCATTTCTCAGAATGCTTCTTTCCAGTTTTTAACTGAAGATATTTCCTTTTTCACCATAGCCCTGTACTTGCTTCCAAATATCACTTTGCAAATATCACAAGAAGAGTCTTAGAGAACGGCTTCTTTAGGGGAAGGTTGTAACTCCTTGAGATGAACTAACAGAACACAAAGCAGTTTCACAGAAAGCTTCTTTTCGGTTTTTATCTTAGGATATCTCCATTTTCATCATAGCCCTCTATGGGCTTCCAAATATCTCTTTCCAAATTCCACAAGAACAGTCTTAGCAGAAGGCTTCTTGAAGAGAACCTGTAACTCTTACAGATGAATTAACAGAACACAAAGCAGTTTCTTATAATGCTTCTTTCAAGTTTGTAACTGAAGATATTTCCTTTTTCACCATAGCCTTCTACGGCCTTCCAAATATCACTTTGCAAATTCCACAAGAACAGTCTTAGAGAAAGGCTTTTTTGGGGGAAAGCTGTAACTCTGTGAGATGAATAAAGAGAACACAAAGCAGTTTATCAGAATGCTTCTTTCAAGTTTTTAACGGAAGATATTTCCTTTTTCACCATAGTCCTCTATGGGCTTCTAAATATCCCTTTCTAAATTCCACAAAAACAGTCTTAGCAAAAGGTTTCTTGAGGGGAAAGCTGTAACTCTGTGAGATGAATTAACAGAGCACAAAGCAGTTTCTCAGAAAGCTATTTTCCACTTTTTAATTAAAAATATTTCAGTTTTCACCATAGCTCTCTAAGGGCTTCCAAATATCACTTTGCATATTACACAAGAACAGTCTTAACGAAAGGCTTACTGAGGGGAAATTTGTAACTCTGTGAGATGAATTAACAGAACACAAAAGAGTTTCTCAAAAAGCTTCTTTTCAGTTTTTGTATTAGGATATTTCCTTTTTCACCATAGCCCTCTCTGGGCCTCTAAATATCACCTTCTAATTTCCACAAGAACAGTCTTAGCGAAAGGCTTCTTAAGGGGAAAGCTGTAACGCTGTGTGATGAATTAACAGAACACAAAACTGTTTCTCACAAAGCTTCTTTTCAGTTTTTATCTTAATATGTTTCCTTTTTCACCATAGCCCTCTATGGGCTTCCAAATATCTCTTTGCAAATTCCACAAGAACAGTCTTAGCCAAAGGCTTATGGAGGGGAAAGCTGTAACACTGTTAGATGAATTAACAAAACACAAAGTAGTTTTTCAGAAATTTTCCTTCCAGTTTTTAATGGAAGATATTTCCTTTTTCACCTTAGGCCTCCATGGGCTTCCAAATATCACTTTGCAAATTCCACAAGAAGAGCCTTACAGAAAGGCTTCTTGAGAGGAAAGCTGTAACTCGGTGAGATGTATTAACAGAAAATACTGCAGTTTCTCAGAAAGTTTCGTTCCAGTTATTAAAGGAAGATATTTCCTTTTTCACCATAGCCTTCTATGGGTTTCCACATACCACTTTGAAAATTTCTCAAGAATAGTCCACGTGAACGGCTTCTTGAGAGAAAAGCTGTAACTCTGTGAGATGAATTAACAGAACATAAAGCAGCTTCTCAGAAAGCTTCTTTTAAGTTTTTATCTTAGGATATTTCCTTTATCACCATAGCCCTCTATGGGTTTCCAAATATCACATTGAAAATTACACAAGAATAGTCTTAGTGAACGGCTTCTTGAGGGGAAAGCTGTAATTCTGTGAGATGAACTAACAGAACACAAAGCAGTTTCTCAGAAAGCTTCTTTACGGTTTTTAACGGAAGATATTTCCTTTTTCACCATAGCCCTCTAAGGGCTTCCAAATTTCACTTTGTAAATTCCACAAGAACAGTCTTAGCGAAAGGCTTCTTGAGGGGAAAGCTGTAACTCTGTGAGATGAATTAAGAGAACACAAAGCAGTATCTCAGAAAGTTTCTTTCCAGTTTTTAACTGAAGATATTTTCTTTTTTAACGTAGCCCTCTAAGGGCTTCCAAATATCACTTTGCAAATTCCACAAGAACTGTCGTAACGAAAGGCTTCTTGAGTGGAAAGCTGTAACTCCGTGAGATGAATTAACAGAACACAAAGCAGTTTCTCAGAAATCTTCTTTCCGGTTTTTAACGGAAGATATTTCCTTTCTCACGTTAGCGCTCTATGGGCTTCCAAATATGACTTTGCAGATTCCACAAGAACAGTCTTAGCGAAAGTCTTACTGAGGAGAAAGCTGTAACTCTGTGAGATGAACTTACAGAACACAAAGCAGTTTCTCGGAAAGCTTATTATCAGTTTTTATCTTAGGATATTTCCTTTTTCACCGTAGCCCTCTATGGGCTTCCAAATATCACTTTGCAAATTACACAAGAACAGTCTTAGCGAAACGTTTCTTGAGGGTAAAGCTGTAACTCTGTGAGATTAATTAACAGAGCACAACGCCATTTCTCAGAATGCTTCTTTCCAGTTTTTAACTGAAGATATTTCCTTTTTCACCATAGCCCTGTACTTGCTTCCAAATATCACTTTGCAAATATCACAAGAAGAGTCTTAGAGAACGGCTTCTTTAGGGGAAGGTTGTAACTCCTTGAGATGAACTAACAGAACACAAAGCAGTTTCACAGAAAGCTTCTTTTCGGTTTTTATCTTAGGATATCTCCATTTTCATCATAGCCCTCTATGGGCTTCCAAATATCTCTTTCCAAATTCCACAAGAACAGTCTTAGCAGAAGGCTTCTTGAAGAGAACCTGTAACTCTTACAGATGAATTAACAGAACACAAAGCAGTTTCTTATAATGCTTCTTTCAAGTTTGTAACTGAAGATATTTCCTTTTTCACCATAGCCTTCTACGGCCTTCCAAATATCACTTTGCAAATTCCACAAGAACAGTCTTAGAGAAAGGCTTTTTTGGGGGAAAGCTGTAACTCTGTGAGATGAATAAAGAGAACACAAAGCAGTTTATCAGAATGCTTCTTTCAAGTTTTTAACGGAAGATATTTCCTTTTTCACCATAGTCCTCTATGGGCTTCTAAATATCCCTTTCTAAATTCCACAAAAACAGTCTTAGCAAAAGGTTTCTTGAGGGGAAAGCTGTAACTCTGTGAGATGAATTAACAGAGCACAAAGCAGTTTCTCAGAAAGCTATTTTCCACTTTTTAATTAAAAATATTTCAGTTTTCACCATAGCCCTCTAAGGGCTTCCAAATATCACTTTGCATATTACACAAGAACAGTCTTAACGAAAGGCTTACTGAGGGGAAATTTGTAACTCTGTGAGATGAATTAACAGAACACAAAAGAGTTTCTCAAAAAGCTTCTTTTCAGTTTTTGTATTAGGATATTTCCTTTTTCACCATAGCCCTCTCTGGGCCTCTAAATATCACCTTCTAATTTCCACAAGAACAGTCTTAGCGAAAGGCTTCTTAAGGGGAAAGCTGTAACGCTGTGAGATGAATTAACAGAACACAAAACTGTTTCTCACAAAGCTTCTTTTCAGTTTTTATCTTAATATGTTTCCTTTTTCACCATAGCCCTCTATGGGCTTCCAAATATCTCTTTGCAAATTCCACAAGAACAGTCTTAGCCAAAGGCTTATGGAGGGGAAAGCTGTAACACTGTTAGATGAATTAACAAAACACAAAGTAGTTTTTCAGAAATTTTCCTTCCAGTTTTTAATGGAAGATATTTCCTTTTTCACCTTAGGCCTCCATGGGCTTCCAAATATCACTTTGCAAATTCCACAAGAAGAGCCTTACAGAAAGGCTTCTTGAGAGGAAAGCTGTAACTCGGTGAGATGTATTAACAGAAAATACTGCAGTTTCTCAGAAAGTTTCGTTCCAGTTATTAAAGGAAGATATTTCCTTTTTCACCATAGCCTTCTATGGGTTTCCACATACCACTTTGAAAATTTCTCAAGAATAGTCCACGTGAACGGCTTCTTGAGAGAAAAGCTGTAACTCTGTGAGATGAATTAACAGAACATAAAGCAGCTTCTCAGAAAGCTTCTTTTAAGTTTTTATCTTAGGATATTTCCTTTATCACCATAGCCCTCTATGGGTTTCCAAATATCACATTGAAAATTACACAAGAATAGTCTTAGTGAACGGCTTCTTGAGGGGAAAGCTGTAATTCTGTGAGATGAACTAACAGAACACAAAGCAGTTTCTCAGAAAGCTTCTTTACGGTTTTTAACGGAAGATATTTCCTTTTTCACCATAGCCCTCTAAGGGCTTCCAAATTTCACTTTGTAAATTCCACAAGAACAGTCTTAGCGAAAGGCTTCTTGAGGGGAAAGCTGTAACTCTGTGAGATGAATTAAGAGAACACAAAGCAGTATCCCAGAAAGCTTCTTTCCAGTTTTTAACTGAAGATATTTTCTTTTTTAACGTAGCCCTCTAAGGGCTTCCAAATATCACTTTGCAAATTCCACAAGAACTGTCGTAATGAAAGGCTTCTTGAGTGGAAAGCTGTAACTCCGTGAGATGAATTAACAGAACACAAAGCAGTTTCTCAGAAATCTTCTTTCCGGTTTTTAACGGAAGATATTTCCTTTCTCACGTTAGCGCTCTATGGGCTTCCAAATATGACTTTGCAGATTCCACAAGAACAGTCTTAGCGAAAGTCTTACTGAGGAGAAAGCTGTAACTCTGTGAGATGAACTTACAGAACACAAAGCAGTTTCTCGGAAAGCTTATTATCAGTTTTTATCTTAGGATATTTCCTTTTTCACCGTAGCCCTCTATGGGCTTCCAAATATCACTTTGCAAATTACACAAGAACAGTCTTAGCGAAACGTTTCTTGAGGGTAAAGCTGTAACTCTGTGAGATTAATTAACAGAGCACAACGCCATTTCTCAGAATGCTTCTTTCCAGTTTTTAACTGAAGATATTTCCTTTTTCACCATAGCCCTGTACTTGCTTCCAAATATCACTTTGCAAATATCACAAGAAGAGTCTTAGAGAACGGCTTCTTTAGGGGAAGGTTGTAACTCCTTGAGATGAACTAACAGAACACAAAGCAGTTTCTCAGAAAGCTTCTTTTCGATTTTTATCTTAGGATATCTCCATTTTCATCATAGCCCTCTATGGGCTTCCAAATATCTCTTTCCAAATTCCACAAGAACAGTCTTAGCAGAAGGCTTCTTGAAGAGAACCTGTAACTCTTACAGATGAATTAACAGAACACAAAGCAGTTTCTTATAATGCTTCTTTCAAGTTTGTAACTGAAGATATTTCCTTTTTCACCATAGCCTTCTACGGCCTTCCAAATATCACTTTGCAAATTCCACAAGAACAGTCTTAGAGAAAGGCTTTTTTGGGGGAAAGCTGTAACTCTGTGAGATGAATAAAGAGAACACAAAGCAGTTTATCAGAATGCTTCTTTCAAGTTTTTAACGGAAGATATTTCCTTTTTCACCATAGTCCTCTATGGGCTTCTAAATATCCCTTTCTAAATTCCACAAAAACAGTCTTAGCAAAAGGTTTCTTGAGGGGAAAGCTGTAACTCTGTGAGATGAATTAACAGAGCACAAAGCAGTTTCTCAGAAAGCTATTTTCCACTTTTTAATTAAAAATATTTCAGTTTTCACCATAGCTCTCTAAGGGCTTCCAAATATCACTTTGCATATTACACAAGAACAGTCTTAACGAAAGGCTTACTGAGGGGAAATTTGTAACTCTGTGAGATGAATTAACAGAACACAAAAGAGTTTCTCAAAAAGCTTCTTTTCAGTTTTTGTATTAGGATATTTCCTTTTTCACCATAGCCCTCTCTGGGCCTCTAAATATCACCTTCTAATTTCCACAAGAACAGTCTTAGCGAAAGGCTTCTTAAGGGGAAAGCTGTAACGCTGTGAGATGAATTAACAGAACACAAAACTGTTTCTCACAAAGCTTCTTTTCAGTTTTTATCTTAATATGTTTCCTTTTTCACCATAGCCCTCTATGGGCTTCCAAATATCTCTTTGCAAATTCCACAAGAACAGTCTTAGCCAAAGGCTTATGGAGGGGAAAGCTGTAACACTGTTAGATGAATTAACAAAACACAAAGTAGTTTTTCAGAAATTTTCCTTCCAGTTTTTAATGGAAGATATTTCCTTTTTCACCTTAGGCCTCCATGGGCTTCCAAATATCACTTTGCAAATTCCACAAGAAGAGCCTTACAGAAAGGCTTCTTGAGAGGAAAGCTGTAACTCGGTGAGATGTATTAACAGAAAATACTGCAGTTTCTCAGAAAGTTTCGTTCCAGTTATTAAAGGAAGATATTTCCTTTTTCACCATAGCCTTCTATGGGTTTCCACATACCACTTTGAAAATTTCTCAAGAATAGTCCACGTGAACGGCTTCTTGAGAGAAAAGCTGTAACTCTGTGAGATGAATTAACAGAACATAAAGCAGCTTCTCAGAAAGCTTCTTTTAAGTTTTTATCTTAGGATATTTCCTTTATCACCATAGCCCTCTATGGGTTTCCAAATATCACATTGAAAATTACACAAGAATAGTCTTAGTGAACGGCTTCTTGAGGGGAAAGCTGTAATTCTGTGAGATGAACTAACAGAACACAAAGCAGTTTCTCAGAAAGCTTCTTTACGGTTTTTAACGGAAGATATTTCCTTTTTCACCATAGCCCTCTAAGGGCTTCCAAATTTCACTTTGTAAATTCCACAAGAACAGTCTTAGCGAAAGGCTTCTTGAGGGGAAAGCTGTAACTCTGTGAGATGAATTAAGAGAACACAAAGCAGTATCCCAGAAAGCTTCTTTCCAGTTTTTAACTGAAGATATTTTCTTTTTTAACGTAGCCCTCTAAGGGCTTCCAAATATCACTTTGCAAATTCCACAAGAACTGTCGTAACGAAAGGCTTCTTGAGTGGAAAGCTGTAACTCCGTGAGATGAATTAACAGAACACAAAGCAGTTTCTCAGAAATCTTCTTTCCGGTTTTTAACGGAAGATATTTCCTTTCTCACGTTAGCGCTCTATGGGCTTCCAAATATGACTTTGCAGATTCCACAAGAACAGTCTTAGCGAAAGTCTTACTGAGGAGAAAGCTGTAACTCTGTGAGATGAACTTACAGAACACAAAGCAGTTTCTCGGAAAGCTTATTATCAGTTTTTATCTTAGGATATTTCCTTTTTCACCGTAGCCCTCTATGGGCTTCCAAATATCACTTTGCAAATTACACAAGAACAGTCTTAGCGAAACGTTTCTTGAGGGTAAAGCTGTAACTCTGTGAGATTAATTAACAGAGCACAACGCCATTTCTCAGAATGCTTCTTTCCAGTTTTTAACTGAAGATATTTCCTTTTTCACCATAGCCCTGTACTTGCTTCCAAATATCACTTTGCAAATATCACAAGAAGAGTCTTAGAGAACGGCTTCTTTAGGGGAAGGTTGTAACTCCTTGAGATGAACTAACAGAACACAAAGCAGTTTCTCAGAAAGCTTCTTTTCGATTTTTATCTTAGGATATCTCCATTTTCATCATAGCCCTCTATGGGCTTCCAAATATCTCTTTCCAAATTCCACAAGAACAGTCTTAGCAGAAGGCTTCTTGAAGAGAACCTGTAACTCTTACAGATGAATTAACAGAACACAAAGCAGTTTCTTATAATGCTTCTTTCAAGTTTGTAACTGAAGATATTTCCTTTTTCACCATAGCCTTCTACGGCCTTCCAAATATCACTTTGCAAATTCCACAAGAACAGTCTTAGAGAAAGGCTTTTTTGGGGGAAAGCTGTAACTCTGTGAGATGAATAAAGAGAACACAAAGCAGTTTATCAGAATGCTTCTTTCAAGTTTTTAACGGAAGATATTTCCTTTTTCACCATAGTCCTCTATGGGCTTCTAAATATCCCTTTCTAAATTCCACAAGATCAGTCTTAGCAAAAGGCTTCTTGAGGGGAAAGCTGTAACTCTGTGAGATGAATTAACAGAGCACAAAGCAGTTTCTCAGAAAGCTATTTTCCACTTTTTAATTAAAAATATTTCAGTTTTCACCATAGCCCTCTAAGGGCTTCCAAATATCACTTTGCATATTACACAAGAACAGTCTTAGCGAAAGGCTTACTGAGGGGAAATTTGTAACTCTGTGAGATGAATTAACAGAACACAAAACAGTTTCTCAAAAAGCTTCTTTTCAGTTTTTAACGGAAGATATTTCCTTTTTCAACATAACCCTCTATGGGCTTCCACATATCACTTTCCAAGTTCCACAAGAACAGTCTTAGCGAAAGGCTTTTAGAGGGAAATGTTGTAATATGTGAGATGAATTAACAGAACACAAAGCAGTTTCTCAGAAAGCTTCTTTTCAGTTTTTGTATTAGGATATTTCCTTTTTCACCATAGCCCTCTCTGGGCCTCTAAATATCACCTTCTAATTTCCACAAGAACAGTCTTAGCGAAAGGCTTCTTAAGGGGAAAGCTGTAACGCTGTGAGATGAATTAACAGAACACAAAACTGTTTCTCAGAAAGCTTCTTTTCAGTTTTTATGTTAATATGTTTCCTTTTTCACCATAGCCCTCTATGGGCTTCCAAATATCTCTTTGCAAATTCCACAAGAACAGTCCTAGCGAAAGGCTTATGGAGGGGAAAGCTGTAACACTGTTAGATGAATTAACAAAACACAAAGCAGATTTACAGAAATTTTCCTTCCAGTTTTTAATGGAAGATATTTCCTTTTTCACGTTAGGCCTCCATGGGCTTCCAAATATCACTTTGCAATTTCCACAAGAAGAGCCTTACAGAAAGGCTTATTGAGAGGAAAGCTGTAACTCGGTGAGATGTATTAACAGAACATACTGCAGTTTATCGTTCCAATTATTAAAGGAAGATATTTCCTTTTTCACCATAGCCTTCTATGGGTTTCCACATACCACTTTGAAAATTTCTCAAGAATAGTCCACGTGAACGGCTTCTTGAGAGAAAAGCTGTAACTCTGTGAGATGAATTAACAGAACATAAAGCAGCTTCTCAGAAAGCTTCTTTTAAGTTTTTATCTTAGGATATTTCCTTTATCACCATAGCCCTCTATGGGTTTCCAAATATCACTTTGAAAATTACCCAAGAATAGTCTTAGTGAACGGCTTCTTGAGAGGAAAGCTGTAATTCTGTGAGATGAACTAACAGAACACAAAGCAGTTTCTCAGAAAGCTTCTTTACGGTTTTTAACGGAAGATATTTCCTTTTTCACCATAGCCCTCTAAGGGCTTCCAAATTTCACTTTGTAAATTCCACAAGAACAGTCTTAGCGAAAGGCTTTTTGAGGGGAAAGCTGTAACTCTGTGAGATGAATTAAGAGAACACAAAGCAGTATCTCAGAAAGCTTCTTTCCAGTTTTTAACTGAAGATATTTTCTTTTTTAACGTAGCCCTCTAAGGGCTTCCAAATATCACTTTGCAAATTCCACAAGAACTGTCGTAACGAAAGGCTTCTTGAGTGGAAAGCTGTAACTCCGTGAGATGAATTAACAGAACACAAAGCAGTTTCTCAGAAATCTTCTTTCCGGTTTTTAACGGAAGATATTTCATTTCTCACGTTAGCGCTCTATGGGCTTCAAAATATGACTTTGCAGATTCCACAAGAACAGTCTTAGCGAAAGTCTTACTGAGGAGAAAGCTGTAACTCTGTGAGATGAACTTACAGAACACAAAGCAGTTTCTCGGAAAGCTTATTATCAGTTTTTATCTTAGGATATTTCCTTTTTCACCGTAGCCCTCTATGGGCTTCCAAATATCTCTTTGCAAATTCCACAAGAACAGTCTTAGCGAAAGACCTCTTGAGGGGAAAGCTGTAACTCTGTGAAATGAAATAACAGAACACAAAGCAGTTTCTCAGAATGCTTCCTTCCAGTTTTAACTTAAGATATTTTCTTTTTCACCATAACACTCTATGTGCTTCAAAATATCACTTTTCAAATTCCACAAGAGCAGTCTTTGCGAAGGGCTTCTTGAGTGGAAAGCTCTAACTCTGTGTGATGAATAAGAGAACACAAAGCCGTTTCTTAGAAAGCTTCTTTCCAGTTTTTAACTGAAGATATTTCTTTTTTAAGCATAGCCTTCTATGGGCTTCCAAATATCACTTTTTAAATTACAGAAGAACATTCTTAGTGAGAGGTTTCTTGAAGGGAAAGCTGTAACACTGTGAGATGAATTAACAGAACACAAAGCAGTTTCTGAAAAAGTATTTTTCAGTTTTTATCTTAGTATATTTCCTTTTTCACCATAGCCCTCTAAGGGCTCCAAATATCACTTTGCAAATTCCTCAAGAACAGACTTAGCTAATGGATTTTTGAGGGGAAAGATGTAACTCTGTGAGATGAAACAACAGAACACAAAGCAGTTTTTTAAAAAGCTTCTTTTCAGTTTTTATCTAAGGATATTTCCTTTTTCACCATAGCCCTGTTTGGGCTTCCAAATATCACTTTTTAAATTCCACAAGAGCAGTCTTAGCGAAAGGCTTCTTGAGGGGAAAGCTGTAACTCTGTGATATGAAGTAACAGAACACAAAGCACTATCTCAGAAAGTTTCTTTCAACTTTTTAACCGAAGATATTTCCTTTTTCAGCATAGCCCTCTATGGGCTTCGAAATATCACTTTGGAAATTCCACAAAAACCCTCTTAGCGAAAGGCTTCAAGAGGGGAAAGGGGTAACTCTGTGATATGAAATCACAGAACACAAACACTTTTCTCAGTAAGCTTCTTTCCAGTTTTTAACGGAATTGATTTCCTTATTCACCATAACTCTCTATGGGCTTCCAAATATCACTTTGTAAATTCCAGAAGAACAGTCTTAGCGAAAGGCTTCTTGAGGGGGAAGCTGTTACACGGTGGGATGAATTAACAGAAAAAAAGGCAGTTTCTCAGAAATCTTCTTTCCAGTTTTTAATGGAAGAGATTTCCTTTTTCACCATAGCAAAGTATGGGCTTCCAAATATCACTTTGCAAATTCCACAAGAACACTCTTAGCCAAACTCTTCTTCAGCGGAAAGCTGTAACTCTGTGAGATGAATGCACAGAACACAATGCAGTTTCTCAAAAAGCTTCTTTTCATTTTTTAACTTAGGATGTTTCCTTTTTCACCATAGCCCTGTAAGGGCTTCCAAATAACACTTTTTACATTCCACAAGAACAGTCTTAGCGAAAGCCTTCTTGAGGGAAAGCTGTAACTCTGTGAGATGAATTTAGAGAACACAAAGCCGTTTCTCAGAAAGCTTCCTTACAGTTTTTAACAGAAGAGATTTCCTTTTTCACCATAGCCCTCTATGGGCTTCCAAATATCACTTTACAAATTCCACAAGAACACTCTTAGTAAAAACCTTCTTGAGGGGAAAGCTGTAACTCTGAGAGATGATTAAACAGAACACAAAACAGTACCTCAGAAAACTTCTTTGCACTGTTTAACTGAAGATATTTCCTTTTTCAGCATAGCCCTTTATGGGCTTCCACATATCACTTTGCAAGCTCCACAAGAACACTCTTAGCGAAAGGCTTCATGAGGGGAAAGCTTTAACTCTGTGAGATGAATTAACAGAACACAAAGATTTTATCAGAAAGCTTCTTTCCAGTTTTTAACGGAAGAGATTTCCTTTTTCACCGTAGCCCTCTATGGGCTTCCAAATATCACTTTGCAAATTACACAACAACAGCCTTAGCGAAAGGGTTCTTGAGGGGAATGCTGTAACTCTGTGAGATGAATTAAGAGAACACAAGGCCGTTTCTCAGAAAGCTTCTTTCCAGTTACTAACTGAATATATTTCCTTTTTCTCCATAGCCCTCTATGGGCTTCCAAATATCACTTTGCAAATCCCACAAGAACAGTCTTAGCGAAAGGCTTCTTGAGGGGAAATCTGTAACTCTGTGAGTTGTATTAACAGAACACAATGCAGTTTCTCTCAAAGTTTCTTTCCAGTTTTTAACTGAAGATATTTCCATTTTCACCGTAGCCCTCTTTGGGCTTCCCAATATCACTTTGCAAATCCAAAAAAAACAGTATTAGCATAAAGATTCTTGAGAGGAAAGCTATAACAGTTTGAGATGAACTAACAGAACACAAAGCAGTTTCTCAGAATGCTTCCTTCCAGTTTTTAACTGAAGATATTTTCTTTTTCACCATAACCCTCTATGGGCTTCCAAATATCACTTTGCAAATTCCACAAAAACAGTTTTAGCGAAAGTCTTCTTGAGAGGAAAGTTGTAACTCTCTGAGATGAATTAAGGGAACACAAAGCCATATCTCAGAAAGCTTCTTTCCAGTTTTTAACGGAATTGATTTCCTTTTTCACCATAGCCCTGTATGGGCTTCCAAATATCAGTTTGCAAATACCACAAGAACAGTCTTAGCGAAAGGCTTCTTAAGGGGAAAGCTGTTACACTCTGGGATGAATTAACAGAACAAAAAGCAGTTTCTCAGAAACCTTCTTTCCAGTTTTTAATGGAAGAGATTTCCTTTTTCACCGTAGCCCTCTATGGGCTTCCAAATATCACTTTGCAAATTCCACAAGAACACTCTTAGCGAAAGGCTTCTTGAGCGGAAAACCGTAACTTTGTGAGATGAATTAACAGAACACAAAGCAGTTTCTCAGAAAGCTTCTTTACAGTTTTTATCTTCGGTTATTTTCTTTTTCACCATAGCCCTCTAAGGGCTTCCAAATATCACTTTATAAATTCCAGAAGAAGAGTCTTAGCGAACGGCTATCTGAGGGTAAAACTGTAATTCTGTTAGATGAATTAAGAGAACACCAAGCCGTTACTCAGAAAGATTCTTTCCAGTTTTTAACGGAAGAGATTTACTTTTTCACCATAGCCCTCTAAGGGATATGAATTATCTCTTTGCAAATTCCACAAGAACAGCTTTAGTGAAAGGCTTCTTGAGGGGAAAGCTGTAACTCTGTAAGATGAATTAACAGAACAAAAAGCAGTTTCTCAGAAAGCTTCTTTCCACTTTTTATCTGAAGATATTTCCTTTTTCACCATAGCCTTCTAAGGGCTTCCAAATATCACTTGGCAAATTACAACAGAACAGTCTTAGGAAAGGCTTCTTGAAGGGAAAACTGTAATTCTGTGAGATGAATTAACAGCACACAAAGCCGTTTCTCAGAAAACTTCTTCCCAGTTTTTAATGGAAGAGATTTCCTTTTTCACCATAGCCCTCTATGGGCTTCCAAATATTACTTTGCAAATTCCACCAGAACAGTCTTAGTCAAAGGTTTACTGAGGGAAAAGCTGCAACTCTGTGAGATGAATTAACAGAACACAAAGCCGATTCTCAGAAAGCTTCTTTCTAGTATTTAACGGAAGTGATTTGCTTTCACACCACAGTCCTCTATGGGCTTCCAAGTATCACTTCGTAAATTCCACAAGAACAGTCTTAGTGAAAGGCTTCTTGAGGGGAAAGTGGTATCTCTGAGGGATGAATTAACAGAACACAAAGCAGTTTCTCAGAAAGCTTCTTTCCAGTTTTTCCTGAAGATATTTCCTATTTCACCATAGCCCTCTATGGGCTTCCAAATATCACTTTGCAAATTCCACAAGGACAGCCTTAGCCAAAGGCTTCTTGAGGGGAAAACTGTAACTCTGTGAGATGAATTAATAGAATACAAAGCAGTTTCTCAGAAAGCTTCTTTCCAGTTTTTAACGGAAGATATTTACTTTTTCATCAAAGCCCTCTATGGGCTTCCAAATATCACTTTGCAAATTCCACAAGTACAGTCTTAGCCAAATGCTACTTGAGGGGAAAGCTGTAACTCGGTGAGATGAATTAAAAGAACACAAAGTCATTTCGCAGAAAGCTTCTTTCCAGTTTTTAAACGAAAGAGATTTACTTTTTCACCCTCTCCCTCTATGGGCTTCCAAATATCACTTTGCAAACCCACAAGAACAGTCTTAGCGAAAGGCTTCTTGAGGGGAATGCTGTAACTCTGTGAGATGAAATAAGAGAACACAAATCCGTTTCTCAGAAATCTTCTTTCCACTTTTTAACGAAAGAGATTTCCTTTTTCAGCATAGCCCTCTATGGGCTTCCAAATGTCACTTTGCATATTCCACAAGAACAGTCTTAGCGAAAGGCTTCCTGAGGGGAAAGTTGTAACACTGTGAGATGAATTAACAGAACACAAAGCAGTTTCTCTGAAAGCTTCTTTCCAGTTTTTGACTAAAGATATTTCGTTTTTCACCAAAGCCCTCTATGGGTTTCAAAATATCAATTTGCAAATTCCACAAGAAGAGTCGTAGTGAAAGCTTCTTGAGGGGAAAGCTGTAACCCTGTGAGTTGAATTAACAGAACCCAAAGCAGTTTCTCAGAAAGCTTCTTTCCAGTTTGTAACTGAAGATATTTTCTTTTTGACCATAACCCTCAATGGGCTTCCAAATATCATTTTGCATATTCCACAAGAACAGTCTTAGCCAAAGGCTTCTTGAGGGTAAAGCTGTAACTCTCTGAGATGAATTAACAGAACACAAAGCATTTTCTCAGAAAGTTTCTTTCCCCTTTCCCAGAAGAGATTTCCTTTTTCACCATAGCACTCTATGGGCTTCCAAATCTCACTGTTCAAATTCCACAAGAACAGTCTCATCGAAACACTTCTTGAAGGGAAAGCTGTAACTGTGTGAGATGAATTAAGAGAACACAAAGCCGTTTCTCAGAAAGGTTCTTTCCAGTTTTTAACGGAAGACATTTCCTTTTTCACCATTGCCTTCTATGGGCTTTCAAATATCACTTTGCATATTCCACCAGAACAATCTTAGCGAAAGGATTCTTGAGGGGAAATCTGTAACTCTGTGGGATGAATTAACAGAACACGAAGCCGTTTCTCAGAAAACTTCTTTCCAGTTTTTAACTGAAGAGATTTCCTTTTTCACCATAGCCCTCTATGGTCTTCCAAATATCACTTTGCAAATTCCACAAGAACAGTCTTAGCGATTGGCTTCTTGAGGGGAAAGCTGTTACTCTGTGAGATGAATTAAGAGAACACAAAGCCGTTTCTCAGAAAGCTTCTTTCCACTTTTTATCGGAATTGATTTCCTTTTTCACCATAGCCCTGTATGGGCTTCCAAATATCACTTTGCAAATTCCACAAGAACAGTCGTAGCAAAAGGCTTCTTCAGGGGGAAGCTGTTACTCTGTGGGATGAATTAACAGAACAGAAAGCAGTTTCTCAGAAAGCTTCTTTCCACTTTTCAACGGAAGAGATTTCCTTTTTAACCATAGCCCTCTATGGACTTTAATTATCACTTTGCAAATACCACAAGAACAGTCTTAGCGAAAGGCTTCCTGAGCGGAAAGCTGTAACTCTGTGAGATGAATTAACAAAACACAATGCAGTTTCTCAGAAAGCTTCCTTTCAGTTTTTATCTTAGGATATTTCCTTCTTCGCCATAACCCTCTAGTGGCTTCCAATAGCACTTTGCAAATTCCACAAGAACAATCTCAGTGAACGGTTTCTTCAGGGGAAAGCTATAACTCTGAGAGATGAATTAACAGAACACTAAAACTAGTTTCTCAGAAACCTTCTTTACAGTTTTTAACAAAAGATATTTCCTTTTTCACCATAGCCATTATGGGCACCCAAATATCTCTTTGCGAATTCCACAAGAACAGTCTTAGAGAATGGCTACTTGAGGGGAAAGCTGTAACTCTGTGAGATGAATTAGAAGAACACAAAGCAGTTTCTCAGAAAGCTTCATTTCAGTTTTTATCGTAGGATATTTCCTTTTTCACCATAGACTTCTATGGGCTTCCAAATATCACTTTGCAAATTCCACAAGAACAGTCTTAGCAAAAGGCTTCTTGAGGGGAAGCTGTACCTCTGTGAGATTAACTAACAGAACACAAAGCAGTTTCTCAGAAAGCTTCTTTTCGGTTTTCATCTTAGGATATATCCTTTTTCACCGTAGACCTCAAAGGGCTTCCAAATATCACTTTGGAAATTCCACAAGAACACTCTTAGCGAAAGGCTTCTTGAGGGGAAATCTGTACGACTGAGAGATGTATTAACAGAACAGAAAGCAGTGTGTCTGAAAGCTTCTTTCTAGTTTTTCACTGAAGATATTTCCTTTTTCACCATAGCCCTCTATGGTCTTCCAAATATCACTTTGCATATTTCACAAGAAGCGTCTTAGCGAACGGCATCTTGAGAGGAAAGCTATAACACTGTGACATGAATTAACAGAACCCACAGCAGTTTGTCAGAAATCTTCTTTCCAGTTTTACGGAAGATATTTCCTTTTTCACCCTAGCCCTCTACGGTCTTCCAAATATCAATTTGCAAGTTCCACAAGAACAGTCTTACCGAAACGCTTCTTGAGAGGAAAGCTCTAAGTCTGTGAGTTGAATTAAAAGAACACAAAACAGTTTCTCAGAAAGCTTCTTTCCAGTTTTTTACGGAAGAGAATTCCTTTTTCACCATAGCCCTCTCTGGGCTTCCAAATATCACTTTGCAAATCCCACATGAACAGTCTTCGGGAAAGGTTTCTTGAGGGGAAAGCTGTAACTCTGTGAGATCAATTAACAGAACACAAAGCAGTTTCTCAGAAAGCTTCTTTTCAGTTTTTATCTTAGGATATTTCCTTTTTCACCATAGACGTCTATGGGCTTCCAAATCTCACTTTGCAAATTCCACAAGAAGAGTCTTAACGAAAGGCTTCTTGAGGAGAAACCTGTAAGTCTGTGAGATGAATTAACAGGACACAAAGCACTTTCTCAGAAAGCTTGTTTCCAGTTTGCAACGGAAGATATTTCCTTATTCACCATAGCCCTCTATGGCCTTCTAAATACCACTTTCCAAATGACACAAGAACAGTCCTACCGAAAGATTTCTTGAGGGGAAAGCTGCAACTCTGTGAGATGAATTAACAGAACACAAAGCAGTTTCTCAGAAAGCTTCTTTCCAGTTTTCAACTGAAGATATTTCCTTTTTAACCATAGCCCTATATGGGCTTCTAAATATCACTTTGCAAATTCCACAAGAACAGTCTTAGTAAAGTTATCCTTGAGGGGAAAGCTGTAACTCTGTGAGATGAATTAACAGAACACATAGCAGTTTCTCAGAAAGCTTCTTTCCAGTTTTCAACTGAAGATACTTCCTTTTTAACCATAGCCCTATATGGGCTTCTAAACATCACTTTGCAAATTCCACAAGAACAGACTTAGTAAAGTTATCCTTCAGGGGAAAGCTGTAACTCTGTGAGATGAATAAACAGAACACAAAGCAGTTTCTCCGAAAGCTTCTTTCCAGTTTTTAACGGAAGATACTTACTTTTTCACCAAAGCCCTCTATGGGCTTCCAAATATCACTTTGAAAATTCCACAAGAACAGTCTTAGCGAAAGGCTTCTTGAGGAAAAAGCTGTAAATATGTGAAATGAATTAACAGAACACAAAGCAGTTTCTCAGAAAGCTTCTTTCCAGTTTTTTACCGGAGATATTTCCTTTCTCAAAATATCCTTCTATGGGCTTCCAAATATCCCTTTGCAAATTCCACAAGAACAGACTTAGCGAAAGGCTTCTTGAAGGGAAAGCTGTAACTCTGTGAGATCATTAACAGAACACAAAGCAGTTTCTCAGATACCTTCTTTTCAGTTTTTATCTTAGCATATTTCCTTTTTCAACATAGCCCTCTATGGGCTTCCAAATATCACTTTGCAAATTACACAACAACAGCCTTAGTGAACGGTTTCTTGCGGAGAAAGCTGTAACTCTGTGAGATGAATTAACAGAACACAAAGCAGTTTCGCAGAAAGCTTCTTTTCAAATTTATCTTAGGATATTTCCTTTTTCACCATAGCCCTCTAAGGGCTTCCAAATATCACATTGCAAATCCCACAAGAACAGTCTTATCGAAAGGCTTCATGAGGGGAAAGACGTAACACTTTTAGATGAATTAACAGAACACAAAGCAGTTTCTCAGAAAGCTTCTTTCCAGTATTTCCCGGAAGATATTTCCTTTTACACCATAGCCCTCGATGGGCTTACCAATATCACTTTGCAAATTCCACAACAACAGCCTTAGCGAAAGGCTTCTTGAATGGAAAGCTGTAACTCTGTGAGCTGAATTAACAGAACACAAAGCAGGTTCTCAGAAAGCTTCTTTTCAGTTTTTAACTGAAGATATTTCCTTTTTCACTGTAGCCCTTTATAAGCTTTCAAATATCACTTTGAAATCCCACAAGAAGAGTCTTAGCCGAAGGCTTCTTTAGGGGAAAGGTGTAACTCGGTGAGGTGTATTAACAGAACACACGACATTTTCTCAGAAAATTTCTTTCCAGTTTTTAACAGAAGATATTTTTATTTTCACCTTAGCCCCCTACGGGATTCCAAATATCACTTTGCAAATTCCACAAGAACAGTCTTAGCGAAAGGCTTCTGCAGTGGAAAGGTATAACTCGGTGAGATGTATTAACAGAACACACGACTGTTTCTCAGAAAGTTTCTTTCCAATTTTTTAACGTAAGATATATCCTTTTTCAATATAGCCCTCTATGGGTTTCCAAATATCAATTTGCAAATTTCACAAGAATAGTATTAGAGGTGCTTCTTGAGTGGAAAGCTGAAATTCTGTGAGATGAACTAACAGAACACAAAGCAGTTTCTCAATAAGCTCCCTTTCGTTTTTTAACTGAAGATATTTCCTTTTTCACTATAGCCCTCTATGGGATTCCAAATTTCATTTTTCAAATTCCACAATAACAGTCTTAGTGAACGGCTTCTTGAGGGGAAAGCTGCAACTCTGTGAGATGAATTAACAGAACACAGAGCGGTTTCTCAGAAAGCTTCTTTTCAGTTTTTATCTTAGGATATTTCCTTTTTCACCATACCCCTCCTTGGGCTTCCAAATATCACTTTGCAAATTCCACAGGAACAGTCTTAGCGAAAGGCTTCTTGAGGGGAAAGCTGTAACACTGTGAGATGAATTAACAGAACACAAAGGTGTCTCTAAGAAATCTTCTTTCCAGTTTTTAAAGGAAGATATTTCCTTTTACACCATAGCCCTCTAAGTGCTTCCATATATCACATTGCAAATTCCACAAGAACTGTCTAAGCGAAAGGCTTCCTGAGGTGAAAGTTGAAACTCTGTGAGATGAATTAACAGAACCCAAAGCAGTTTCTCAGAAAGTCTCTTTCCAGTTTTTAACTGAAGATATTTCGTTTTTCACGCTAGCCCTCTATGGGTTTCCAAATATCACTTTGAAAATGTCACAAGAAGAGTCTTAGAGAATGGCTTGTTGAGGGGAAAGCTGTAACTCTGTGAGATGAATTAACAGAAAACAAAGCTGTTTCTCAGAAAGCTTCTTTCCGGTTTTTAACGGAAGATATTTCATTTTCAACATAGCCCTCTGGAGCTTCCAAATATCACTTTGCAAATTCCACAACAACAGTCTTAGCGAAAGGCTTTTTGAGGTGGAAGCTGTAACTCTGTGAGATGAATTAACAGAACACAAGGCAGATTCTCAGAAAGCTTCTTTCCAGATTTTATTGGAAGATATTTCCTTTTTCACCACAGCCCTCCATGGGTTGCCAAATATCACACTGCAAATTCCACAAGAACAGTCTTAGCGAAAGGCTTCTTGAGTTGAAGGCTGTAACTCTGTGAGGTGAATTAACAGAACACAAAGCAGTTTCTCAGAAAGCTTCTTTCCAGTTTTTATCTTAGGATATTTTCTTTTTCACCATAGCCCTCTATGGGCTTCCAAATATCACTTTCAAATTCCACAAGAACTGTCTCAGCGAATGGCTTCTTGAGGGGAAAACTGTAACTCTGTGAGATGAATTAACATTACACAAAGCAGTTTCTCAGAAAGCTTCTTTCCAGTTTTTTACTGAAGATATTTTCTTTTTCACCACAGCCCTCCTCTGGCTTACAAATATCACTTTGCAAATTCCACAAGAACAGTCTTAACGAAAGGCTTCTTGAGGGGAAAGCTGTAACTCTGTGAGATGAATTAACCGAACACAAAGCAGTTTCTCAGAAAGCTTCTTTCCAGTTTTTAACTGAAGATATTTCCTTTTTCACCATAACCCTCTATGGGCTTCGAATTATCAATTTGCAAATTTCAAAAGAAGAGTCTTAGTTAACGGCTACCTGAGGGGAAAGATGTAACTCTGTGAGATGAATTAACACAACACAAAGCAGTTTCTCTGAAAGATTTTTTCCAGTTTTTAACGGAAGATATTTCCTTTTTCACCATAGCCCTCTATGGGCTTCCAAATATCACTTTGAACATTCCAGAAGAACAGTCTTAGCGAAAGGCTTCCTGAGGGTAAAGCTGTAACTGTGTGAGAAGAATTAACAGAACACAAAACAGTTTCTCAGAAAGATTCTTTTCAGTTTTTATCTTAGGATATTTCCTTTTTCAAAATAGCCCTCTATGGGCTTTCAAATATGACATTGGAAATTCCACAACAACAGTGTTAGCGAATGGCTTCCTGAGAGGAAAGCTGTAACTCTCTGAGATGAATTAACAGAACACAAAGCAGTTTTCAGAAAGCTTCTTTTCAGTCTTTAACTGAAGATACTTCCTTTTTCACGGTAGCACTCTATGGGCATCCAAATATCACTTTGGAAATTCCACAAGAAGAATCTTATCGAAAGGCTTCTTGAGGGGGAAGCTGTAACTTTGTGAGATGAACTAACACAACACAAAGCAGTTTCTCAGAAAGCTTATTTCCAGTTTTTAAGGGAAGATATTTCCTGTTTCACCATAGCCCTCTTTGGGCTTCCAAATATCACTTTGCAAATTCCACAAGAACAGTTTCAGGGAACGTCTTCTTGAGGGGAAAGTTTTAGCTCTATGAAATGAAATAACAGAACACAAAGCAGTCTCTCAGAAAGCTTCTTTCCAGTTTTTAACGGAAGATGGTTCCTTTTTTACCCTAGCCCTCTAGGGGTTTCCAAAAATCTCTTTGCAAATTCCTCAAGACGAGACTTAGCGAACGGCTTATTAAGGGTAAAGCTGTAACACTGTGAGATGAATTAACAGAACACAAAGCAGTTTGTCAGACAGTTTCTTTCCAGTTTTTAACGGAAGATATTTCCTTTTTCACCATAGCCCTCTACAGGCTTCCAAGTATCACTTTGCAAATTCCACAAGAACAGTCTTAGCGAATGGCTTCTGGAAGGGAAAGCTGTAACTCTGTGAGATGAATCACCAGAACACAAAGCAGTTTCTCAGAAAGCTTCTTTTCAGTTCTTAATTGAAGATACTTCCTTTTTCACCTTAGACCTCTATGGGCTTCCAAATATCACTTCGCAAATTCCACAAAAACAGTCTTATCGAAAGGCTTCTTGATGTAGAAAATGTAACTCTGTGAGATGAATTAACAGAACACAAAGCAGTTTCACAGAAAGCTTCTTTTCAGTTTCTATCTTAGGATATTTCCTTTTTCACCATTGACATCTATGGGCTTCCAAATATCACTTTGAAAATTCCACAAGAACAGTGTTAGCGAAAGGCTTCTTGAGGGGAAAGTTGTAAATCTGTGAGATGAATTAAAAGAACACAAAGCAGTTTCTCAAAAACCTTCTTTAAAGTTTTTATCTTAGGGTATTTCCTTTTTCACTGCAGCCCTCTATGGGCTTCCAAATATCACTTTGCTAATTCCACAAGAACAGTCTTAGCGAATGGCTTCTTGAGGGGAAAGCTGTAACTCTGTGAGATGAATTAGCAGAAAAGACATCAGTTTCTCAGAAAGCTTCTTTTCAGTTTATAACTGAAGATATTACCTTTATCACCATAGCCCTCTATGGGTTTCCAAATATCACTTTGCAAATTCCACAAGAACAGTCTTAGCGTAAGGATTCTTCAGGGCCAAGCTGTCACTGTGTGAGATGAATTAACAGAACACAAAGCACTTTCTCATAAAGCTTCTTTTCAGTTTTTATCTTAGGATATTACCTTTTTCACCATAGCACTCTATGGGTTTCCAAATATCACCTTGCAAATTCCACAAGAAGAGTCTTAGCGAA
Organism: Chlorocebus sabaeus; assembly: GCF_047675955.1. Classification (NCBI taxonomy): domain Eukaryota; kingdom Metazoa; phylum Chordata; class Mammalia; order Primates; family Cercopithecidae; genus Chlorocebus; species Chlorocebus sabaeus. Next base: position 375,675 of record NW_027327837.1, read on the forward strand.
AGACTTCTTGACGGGAATGCAGTAACTCAGTGAGATGAATTAACGGAACATGAATCAGTTTCTCATAAAGCTTCTTTTCAGTTCTTATCTTAGGATATTTCCTTTTTCACCATATTCCTCTATGGGATTTCAAATATCACTTTGCAAATTCCACAAGAACACTCTTCGCGAAAGGTTTCTTGAGGGGAAAGCTGTAACTCTGTGAGATGAATTAACAGAAAACATAGCAGTTTCTCAGAAAGCTTCTTTCCAGTTTTTAACTGAAGATATTTCCTTTTTCACCATAGCCCTCTGTGAGCCTCCAAATATCACTTTGCAAATTCCACAAGAACAACCTTAGAGAAAGGATTCTTGAGGGGTAAACTGTAACTCTGTGAGATGAATTAGCAGAACATAAAGCAGTTTCTCAGAAATCTTCTTTGCAGATTTTAACAGAAGATATCTCATTTTCACCCTTGCCCTCTATGGGCTTCCAAATATCACTTTGCAAATTCCACAAGAACAGTTTAGCGAAAGGCCTCTTGAGGGGAATGCTCTAACTCTGTGAGATGAATTAACAGAACACAAAGCAGTTTCTCAGAAACCTTCTTTGCAGTTTTTAACTGAAGATATTTCCTTTTTCACCATAGCCCTCCATGGGCTACCAAATATCACTTTGCAAATTTACAAGAACACTCTTAGTGAACGGCTTCTTGAGGGGAAAGCTGTAACTCTCTGACATGTATTAACAGAACACAAAACAGTTTCTCGGAAAACTTCTGTCCAGTTTTTAACGGTAGATATTTCCTTTTTCACCGTAGCCCTCTATGGCTTACAAATATCACTTTGTAAATTCCACAAGAACAGACTTATCGAAAGGCCTCATGAGGGGAAAGCTGTAACTCTGTGAGATGAATTAAGAGAACACAAAGCAGTTTCTCAAAAATCTTCTTTACAGTTTTTAACTGAAGATATTTCCTTTTTCAACGTAGCCCTCTATGGGTTTAAAATATCACTTTGCAAATTTCAAAGAACAGTCTTAGTGAACGGCTTCATGAGGGGAAAGCTGTAACTCCGTGAGATGAATTAACGGAACACAGAGCAGTTTCTCAGAAAGCTTCTTTTCAGATTGTAACTGAAGATATTTCCTTTTTCACCATAACCCTCTAAGGGCTTTCAAATATCACTTTGCAAATTACACAAGAAGAGTCTTAGCGGAAGACTTCTTGAGGAAAAAGCTGTAACTGTGTGAGATGAGCTAACAGAACACACAGCACTTTCTCAGAAATCTTCTTTGCAATTTTTACATGAAGATATTTCCTTAAACACCATAGCCCTCCAGGGGCTTCCAAATATCACTTTGAAAATTCCACAAGAACAGTCTTATCGAAAGGATTCTTGAGGGGAAACATGTAACTCTGTGAGATGAATTAACAGAATTCAAAGCCGTTTCTCAGAGACCTTCTTTGCAGTTTTTAACTGAAGATATTTCCTTTCTCACTGTAGCCCTCCATGGGCTTCCAAATATCACTTTGCAAATTTCACAAGAACAGACCTGGTGAATGGCTTCTTCAGGCGAAAGCTGTAACTCTGTGAAATGTATTAACAGAACACAAAACAGATTCTCAGAAAGCTTCTTTTCAATTTTTGTCTTAGGACACTTCCTTTTCCACCATAGCCCTCTGCGGGCTTCCAAATATCACTTTGCAAATTCCACAACAACAGTCTTAGAGAAAGGCTTCTTGAGGGGAAAGCTGTACCTCTGTGAGATGCATTAACAGAACACAAAGCGGTTTCTCCGAAGGCTTCTTTTCAATTTTTATCTTAGGATGTTTTCTTCCTCACCATAGCCCTCTATGGGCTTCCAAATATCACTTTTCAAATTCCACAAAAGCAGTCTTAGGGAATGGCTTATTGAGAGGAAAGCTGTAACTCTATAAGATGAATTAACAGAACACAAAGCAGTTTCTCAGAAAGCCTCTATCCAGTTTTTTACGGAAGATATTTCCTTTTACACCATAGCCCTCTATGGGCTTCCAAATATCACTTTGCAAATTACACAAGAACAGTCTTAGTGAAAGGCTTCTTTAGGAGAAAGCTGTAACTCTGTGAGATGAATTAACATAACACAAAGCAGTTTCTCAGAAAGCTACTTTTCAATTTTTATCTTAGGATATTTCCTTTTCCACCATAGCCTTCTGTGGGCTTCCAAATATCACTTTGCAAATTCCACAAGAACATTCTTAGCGAAAGGCTTCTTGGAGGAATGCTGTAACTCTGTGAGATGCATTAACAGAACACAAAGCAGTTTCTCAGAAAGCTTTTTTTCAATTTTTATCTTAGGATATTTCCTTTTCCACCATAGCCCTCTGTGGGCTTCCATATATCACTTTGCAAATTCCATAAGAACAGTATTAGGAAATGGCTTCTTGAGGGGAAAGATGTAACTCTGTGAGATGAATTAACAGAACACAAAGCAGTTTCTCAGGAAGCTTCTTTTCGGTTTTTAACTGAAGATATTCCCTTTTACACCATAGCCCTCTAAGGGCTTCCAAATATCACTTTCCGAATTCCACAAGAACAGTCTTAGCGAATGGCTTCTTGAGGGGAAAGCTGTAACCCTATGAGATGAATTAACAGAACACAAAGCAGTTTCTCGGAAAGCTTCTTTTCAGTTTTTAACTACAGATATTTCCTGTTTCACCATAGCTCTCTGTGGGATTCCAAATATCACTTTGCAAATTCCACAAGAACAGTCTTAGCGAAAGGCTTCTTGAGGGGAAACCTGTAACACTGTGAGATGTATTAACAGAACACAAAGCAGTTTCTCAGAAACTTCTCTCCAGTTTTTAACGGAAGATATTTTCTTTTTCCCAGTAGCCATCTAAGGGCTTCCAAATATCACTGTTCAAATTCCACAAGAACAGTCTTAGCGAAAGGAATCTTGTGGGGAAAGCTGTAACTCTGTGAGGTGAACTAAAATAACACAAAGCAGTTTCTCATAAAGCTTCTTTTCAGTTTTTATCTTAGGATATTTCCTTTTTCACCACAGCACTCTATGGTCTTCCAAATATCACCTTGCAAATTCCACAAGAAGAGTCTTAGCGAATGACTTCTTGACGGGAATGCTGTAACACTGTGAGATGAATTTACGGAACATGAAGCAGTTTCTCAGAAAGATTATTTTCATTTCTTATCTTAGGATATTTCCTTTTTCACCATGTTCCTCTATGGGCTTCCAAATATCACTTTGCAAATTCCACAAGAACACTCTTCGCGAAAGGTTTCTTGAGGGGAAAGCTGCAACTCTGTGAGATGAATTAACAGAACACATAGCAGTTTCTCAAAAAGCTTCCTTCCAGTTTTTAACTGAAGATATTTCCTTTTTCACCATAGCCCTCTGTGAGCTTGCAAATATCACTTTGCAAATTCCACAAGAACAACCTTGGCGAAAGGATACTTGAGGGGTAAGCTGTAACACTGTGAGATGAATTTGCAGAACATAAAGCAGTTTCTCAGAAATCTTCTTTGCAGATTTTAACGGAAGATGTCTCATTTTCACCCTTGCCCTCTATGGGCTTCCAAATATCACTTTGCAAATTCCACAAGAACAGTCTTAGCGAGAGGCTTCTCAGGGGGAAAGCTGTAACTCTGTGAGATGAATTAACAGAATACAAAGCAGTTTCTCAGAAATCTTCTTTGCCGTTTTTAACTGAAGATATTTCCTTTTTCACCATAGCCCTCTATGGGTTTAAAATATCACTTTGCATATTTCACAAGAACAGTCTTAGTGAACGGCTTCTTGAGGGGATAGCTGAAACTCTATGAGATGAATTAACGGAACACAAAGCAGTTTCTCAGAAACCTTCTTTTCAGTTTTTAACTGAAGCTATTTCCTCTTTCACCATAGCTCTCTATGGGCTTCCAAATATCACTTTGAAATTCCACAAGAAGAGTCTTAGCGAAAGGCTTCCTGAGGGGAAAGCTGTAACTCTGTGTGATGAATTAAGAGAACACAAAGCAGTTTCTCAGAAAGCTTCTTTCCAGATTTTAACGGAAGATATTTCCTTAAACACCATAGCCCTCCAGGGGCTTCCAAATATCTCTTTGCAAATTCCACAAGAACAGTCTTAGCGAACCTCAGAAAGCTTCTTTTCCGTTTGTAACTAAGGATATTTCCTTTTTCAACATAGCCCTCTATGGGCTTCCAAATATCAATTTGCAAATTCCACAAGAACAGTCTTAGCGAAAGGCTTCTTGAGGGGAAACCTGTAACTCTGTGAGATGAATTAACAGAACACAAAGCAGTTTCTCAGAAAGCTTCTTTCCACTTTTTAACGGAAGATATTTCCTTTTTCACCATAGCCCACTATGGGCCTCCAAATATCACTTTGCAAATTCCACAAGAACAGTCTTAGCGAAGGGCTTCTTGAGGGGAAAGCTGTAACTCCGTGAGATGAATTAACAGAAGACAAAGCAGTTTCTCAGAAAGCTTCTTTTCAGTTTTTATCTTTGGATAATTCATTTTCCACCATAGCCCTCAATGGGCTTACAAATATCACTTTGAAAATTCCACAAGAACAGTCTTAGCAAAAGGCTTCTTGAGATGAAAGCTGTAACCCTGTGAGATGAATTAACAGAACACAAAGCAGTTTCTCAGAAAGCTTCTTTTCAGTTTTTATCATAGGATACTTCCTTTTTCTCCATAGCGCTCTCTGGGCTTCCAAACGTCACTTTGCAAATTTCACCAGAACACTCTTAGGGAAAGGCTTCTTGAGGGGAAAGCTGTAACTCTGTGAGATGAATTAACAGAACACAAAGCAGGTTCTCAGAAAGCTTCTTTGCAGTTTTTAACGGAAGATATTTCTTTATTCACCGTATCCCTCTATGGGCTTCCAAATATCACTTTGCAAATTCCACAAGAACAGTCTTAGCGTAAGGCTTCTTGAGGGGAAAGCTCTAACTCTGTGCCATGAATTAACAGAACACAAATCAGTTTCTCAGAAATCTTCTTTTCAGTTTTTATCTTAGGATATTTCCTTTTTCACCATAGCCCGCTATGGGCTTCCAAATGTCACTTTGCAAATTCCACAAGAACAGTCTTAGCGAAAGGCTTCTTGAGGGGAAAACTGTAACTCTTTGAGATGAATTAACAGAACACAAAGAGGTTTCTCAGAAAGCTTCCTTCCACTTTTTAACGGAAGATATTTCCTTTTTCACCATAGCCCTCTATGGGCTTACAAATATCACTTTGAAAATTCCACAAGAAAAGTCTTAGGGAAAGGCTTCTTGAGGGTAAAGCTGTAGCTCTGTGAGATGAATTAACAGTACACAAAGCAGTTTCTCAGAAAGCTTCTTTTCGGTTTTTATCATAGGATACTTCCTTTTTCTCCATAGCGCTCTCTGGGTTTCCAAACGTCACTTTGCAAATTTCACCAGAACACTCTTAGGGAAAGGCTTCTTGAGGGGAAAGCTGTAACTCTGTGAGATGAATTAACAGAACACAAAGCAGGTTATCAGAAAGCTTCTTTGCAGTTTTTAACGGAAGATATTTCTTTTTTCACCGTATCCCTCTATGGGCTTCCAAATATCACTTTGCAAATTCCACAAGAACAGTCTTAGCGAAAGGCTTCTTGAGGGGAAAGCTCTAACTCTGTGCCATGAATTAACAGAACACAAATCAGTTTCTCAGAAATCTTCTTTTCAGTTTTTATCTTAGGATATTTCCTTTTTCAGCATAGCCCGCTATGGGCTTCCAAATGTCACTTTGCAAATTCCACAAGAACAGTCTTAGCGAAAGGCTTCTTGAGGGGAAAGCTGTAACTCTTTGAGATGAATTAACAGAACACAAAGAGGTTTCTCAGAAAGCTTCCTTCCACTTTTTAACGGAAGATATTTCCTTTTTCACCATAGCCCTCTATGGGCTTACAAATATCACTTTGCAAATTCCACAAGAACAGTCTTAGGGAAAGGCTTCTTGAGGTTAAAGCTGTAGCTCTGTGAGGTGAATTAACAGAACACAAAGCAGTTTCTCAGAAAGCTTCTTTCCAATTTTTAAGGAAGGGTATTTCCTTTTTTACCATAGCCCGCTATGGGCTTCCAAATATTACTTTCCGAATTTCACAAGAACAGTCATAGTGAACGGCTTCTTGAGGGGAAAGCTGGAACTCTGTGCGATAAATTGACAGAACACAAAGCAGTTTCTCAGAAAGCTTCTTTTCAGTTTTTATCTTTGGATATCTCCTTTTTCACCATAGCCCTCTTTGGGCTTCCAAATATCACATTCCAAATTCCACAAGAACAGTCTTAGGGAAAGGCTTCATGAGGGGAGAGCTGTAAGTCTCTGAGGTGAATTAACAGAACACAAAGTAGTTTCTCAGAAATCTTCTTTCCAGATTTCAACGGAAGATACTTCCTTTTTCACCATAGCCCCCTATGGTCTTCCAAATATCACTTTTCAAATTCCACAAGATCAGCCTTAGCTAAAGGTTTCTTCAGGAGAAATTTGTAACACTGTGAGATGAATTAACAGAACACAAAGCAGTTTCTCGGAAAGCTTCTTTCCACTTTTTAACGGAAGACATTTCTTTTTTCACCATAGCCCTCTATGGGCTTCCAAATATCACTTTGCAAATTCCAAAAGAACAGTCTTAGCGAAAGGCTTCTTGAGGGTAAAGCTGTAACTCTCTGAGATGAATTAACATAACACAAAGCAGTTTCTCAGAAAGCTTCTTTCCTGTTTTTAACGGAAGTTATTTCCTTTTTCACTGTAGCCGTCTATGGGCTTCCAAATATCACTTTCAAATTCCAGAAGAACAGTCTTAGCGAAAAGCTTCTTGAGGGGAAAGCTGTATCTCTGTGACATGAATTAACAGAACACAATGCAGTTTCTTAGAAGGCTTCTTTTCAGTTTTTATCTTAGGATAATTCCTTTTTCACCATAGCCCTCTATGGGCTTCCAAATATCACTTTGCAAATTCCACAAGAACAGATTTAGCAGAAGGCTTCCTGAGGGGAAAGCTGTAACTCTGTGAGATGAATTAACAGGACACAAAGCAGTTTCTCAGAAAGCTTCTTTCCAGTTCTTAAAAGAAGATATTTCCTTTTTCATCATATCCTTCTATGGCTTATCAAATATCACTTTGAAATTCCACAAGAACAGTCTTAGCGAAAGGCTTCTTAAGGAGAAAGCTGTAACCCTGTGAGATGAATTAAGAGAACACAAGGCAGTTTCTCAGAAAGCTTCTTTTCAGTTTTTATCTTAGGATATTTCCTTTGTTACCCTAGCCCTCCATGGGCTTCCATATATCACTTTGCAAATTTCACCAGAGCACTCTTAGGGAAAGGCTTCTTGAGGGGAAAGCTGTAACTCTGTGAGATGAATTAACAGAACACAAAGCAGGTTCTCAAAAAGCTTCTTTACATTTTTTAATGGAAACTATTTCCTTTTTCACCGTAGCCCTCTATGGGCTTCCAAATATCACTTTGCAAATTCCACAAGAACTGTCTTAGCAAAAGGCTTCTTGAGGGGAAAGTTGTAACTCTGTGCGATGAATTAACAGAATACAAATCAGTTTCTCAGAAAGCTTCTTTTCAGTTTTTATATTAGGATATTTCCTTTTTCACCACAGCCCGCTATGGGCTTCCAAATGTCACTTTGCAAATTCCACAAGAACAGTCTTAGCGAAAAGCTTCTTGAGGGCAAAGCTCTAACTCTGTGAGATGAATTAACAGAACACAAAGAGATTTCTCAGAAAGCTTCTTTCCACTTTTTAACGGAAGATATTTCCTTTTTCACCATAGCCCTCTATGGGCTTCCAAATGTCACTTTGCAAATTCCACAAGAACAGTCTTAGCGAAAAGCTTCTTGAGGGCAAAGCTCTAACTCTGTGAGATGAATTAACAGAACACAAAGAGATTTCTCAGAAAGCTTCTTTCCACTTTTTAACGGAAGATATTTCCTTTTTCACCATAGCCCTCTATGGGCTTCCAAATATCATTTTGCAAATTCCACAAGAACAGTCTTAGGGAAAGGCTTCTTTAGGGTAAAGCTGTAACTCTGTGAGATGAATTAACAGAACACAAGGCAGTTTCTCAGAAAGCTTCTTTCCAGTTTTTAAGGAAAGGTATTTCCTTTTCACCCTAGCCCTCTATGGGCTTCCAAATATTACTTTCCGAATTTCACAAGAACAGTCTTAGTGGACGGCTTCTTGACGGGAAACCTGTAACTCTGTGAGATGAACTAACAGAACACAAAGCAGTTTCTCAGAAATCTTCCTTTCGGTTTTTATCTTAGGATATTTACTTTTTCAACATAGCTCTCTATGGGCTTCCAAATATGACTTGGCAAATTTCACAAGGACAGTCTTAGCGAAAGACTTCTTGAGGGGAAAGCTGTAACTCTCTGAGATGAATTAACAGAACACAAATCAGTTTCTCAGAAAGCTTCTTTCCACTTTTTTTTTAATATTACATGCTTAATTTCTTTTTTGTTCATATAATTTTGTGTAACAATCACTCATGAAATATCAGAATTCTTATTACTTAGTACATAAAGAATATTCAACAAATATTGTTGCAGTAGAAAGCTAGTCAAGTATGAGCAGGGCAGGAGAGGGCTCCCCTCTTCCACACACCAAATGTTTTGGGAGACCCTCAGGTGATGGTCAAGGGGTTGTTAACTGTTTCTCTAAAGTAGTAATTGGTCATACCTGGTGTCAAGGAAAGGCAGGCTTCTAATAGAAAACACCTGAAACTGATCAGCAACTTCCCAATTAGATCTCATGAGTGAGGAGAAGTAAGGCAAGATCCCGGAAGTATGCTAATGTATAAAACCCCAAGTCAAGAAGTCAAGCTGTGCACTTGGCTTCTCAATTCTCCCACTTGGCCCTCTTCCAGTTTGTACTTCCCTTCTTTTCCTTTCTGTTTTAAAGCCTTTTAATAATCCTTCACTCCTACTCTGAGAATTACCTCTGTCTCACTTTTTGCCTTATGCCCCTTAGTGGAATTCCTTCTGAAGAAGCAAGAATGGAGGGTGCTGCAAACGTATACAGATTCGCCGCCAATGTCTCCAGAACTCGGATGTCTTCCACAGGTAATAACATTGCTTTAAATATCTTTCATAATTATATCATGCTAAAAAACTAAGTATAACAGTGTCAAATACAAATACAATTAAAGCTTTTTGAATTCTATTTTACTTTACAAGATTTTTAAATCAAGTATGATTTTTCCTGGTGCAATTAAATTATAATTCTTTTCATATTTATATTTAATCATTTTATATATAATTATTTTATATTTCTAGTACTTATTATTCTAGTATATCTCTTTTAGGCTTACTTTATGTCTCACTTTTATAAAAATAAGTAAAATATATATTTGATACATTACAATAACTTAGCAAAATGCTCAGGTATAATGCTATTTAAAAATTAATATACCATATTTATATAATAATGCTATAATTTTCTCATAAAATAATAAATCTTTTTAATGTTTGAAATTATAGGATGATAAGTGGTCTTTAATTTATTCCCCTCGTTTGAATTTTCAGTAGTGAATATGTTCTTTCAAAAATATTTTTATGATAAATTCCAAATGCATACAATAGTGGATTACCTCTAGGTACTCATCATTCATTTCACCAACATCAACACTTGTCCAATTCCTTTTATCTTCACTCACTTCTCCCCATTTCCCCCAACCGCATTCCTGCCACAACTGCTGACTCAAACCGTTCAAAGGATTGTTTGGTCAATCCTTTTGTAACAATTTAGTTATGTGCTTTTCCTAAAAAATAAGTGGAAGATTATTTTTTATTTTTTATTTTTAAAAATTATTTATTTCAATTTTGTGGGTATATAGTAGATGTATGTATTTATGGGGTGCATGAGATGTTCTGATTCAGGCATGCAATGAATAATAATCACACCATGTAAAATGGGGTATCCATTCTCTCAAGCATTTATCCTTTGTGTTACAAGCAATCCAATTAGACTCTTTTAGTTATTTTAAAATGCACAGTTAAATTATTAATGACTATAGTCACCTTGTTGTGCTATCAAATACTAGATCTTATTTATTCTTTCTGTTTTTTTGTACCCATTAACCATCTCCAGCTTTGCCTCAAATCCCCACTACCCTTCCCAGCCTCTGGTAACCATGCTTCTACTCTCTATCTCCATGAGTTCAATTGTTTTGATTTTTAGATCTCACAAATAAGTGAGAACATGAAATTAGAATTATTATTAAACAGATCTCAAAATGTGGCTTAGTTGTGTATCTTCTCCTCCTCTCCCTGTATCAACCTGTTTCAGCCTGGAAGCCTCTAGTGGGAAAGAGGGATGTGGTTGGTTGCTTCTTTTTTTTTTTTTTTTTTTTAAATATATTTTAAGTTCTAGGGTACATGTGCATAACGTGCAGGTTTGTTACATATGTATACTTGTGCCCTGTTGCTGTGCTGCACCCATCAACTCGTCAGCACCCATCAACTCGTCATTTACATCAGGTATAACTCCCAATGCAATCCCTCCCCCCTCCCCCCTCCCCATGATAGGCCCCGGTGTGTGATGTTCCCCTTCCTGAGTCCAAGTGATCTCATTGTTCAGTTCCCACCTATGAGTGAGAACATGCGGTGTCTGGTTTTCTGTTCTTGTGATAGTTTGCTAAGAATGATGGTTTCCAGCTGCATCCATGTCCCTACAAAGGACACAAACTCATCCTTTTTTATGGCTGCATAGTATTCCATGGTGTATATGTGCCACATTTTCTTAATCCAGTCTGTCATTGATGGACATTTGGGTTGATTCCAAGTCTTTGCTATTGTGAATAGTGCCGCAATAAACTTACGTGTGCATGTGTCTTTATAGCAGCATGATTTATAATCCTTTGGGTATATACCCAGTAATGGGATGGCTGGGTCATATGGTACGTCTAGTTCTAGATCCTTGAGGAATCGCCATACTGTTTTCCATAATGATTGAACTAGTTTACAATCCCACCAACAGTGTAAAAGTGTTCCTATTTCTCCACATCCTGTCCAGCACCTGTTGTTTCCTGACTTTTGAATGATCGCCATTCTAACTGGTGTGAGATGGTATCTCAGTGTGGTTTTGATTTGCATTTCTCTGATGGCCAGTGATGATGAGCATTTTTTCATGTGTCTGTTGGCTGTATGAATGTCTTCTTTTGAGAAATGTCTGTTCATATCCTTTGCCCACTTTTTGATGGGGTTGTTTGTTTTTTTCTTGTAAATTTGTTTGAGGTCTTTGTAGGTTCTGGATATTAGCCTTTGTCAGATGAGTAGATTGCAAAAATTTTCTCCCATTCTGTTGGTTGCCTGTTCACTCTGATGGTAGTTTCTTTTGCTGTGCAGAAGCTCTTTAGTTTAATGACATCCCATTTGTCAATTTTGGCTTTTGCTGCCGTTGCTTTTGGTGTTTTAGACATGAAGTCTTTGCCCATGCCTATGTCCTGAATGGTACTACCTAGGTTTTCCTCTAGGGTTTTTATGATCTTAGGTCTAACGTTTAAGTCTCTAATCCATCTTGAATTAATTTTCGTATAAGGAGTAAGGAAAGGATCCAGTTTCAGCTTTCTGCTTATGGCTAGCCAATTTTCCCAGCACCATTTATTAAATAGGGAATCCTTTCCCCATTTCTTGTTTCTCTCAGGTTTGTCAAAATTCAGATGGCTGTAGATGCGTGGTATTGTTTCTGAGGACTCTGTTCTGTTCCATTGGTCGATATCTCTGTTTTGGTACCAGTACCATGCTGTTTTGGTGACTGTAGCCTTGTAGTATAGTTTGAAGTCAGGTAGCGTGATGCCTCCAGCTTTGTTCTTTTGACATAGGATTGTCTTGGAAATGCGGGCTCTTTTTTGGTTCCATATGAACTTTAAAGCAGTTTTTTCCAATTCTGTGAAGAAACTCATTGGTAGCTTGATGGGGATGGCATTGAATCTATAAATAACCTTGGGCAGTATGGCCATTTTCACAATATTGATTCTTCCTATCCATGAGCATGGTATGTTCTTCCATTTGTTTGTGTCCTCTTTTATTTCATTGAGCAGTGGTTTGTAGTTCTCCTTGAAGAGGTCCTTTACATCCCTTGTAAGTTGGATTCCTAGGTGTTTTATTCTCTTTGAAGCAATTATGAATGGAAGTTCATTCATGATTTGGCTCTCTGTTTGTCTGTTACTGGTGTATACGAATGCTTGGGATTTTTGCACATTAATTTTGTATCCTGAGACTTTGCTGAAGTTTCTTATCAGCTTAAGGAGATTTCGGGCTGAGACAATGGGATTTTCTAAATATACAATCATGTCATCTGCAAAGAGGGACAATGTGACTTCTTCTTTTCCTAACTGAATCCCCTTGATTTCTTTCTCTTGCCTGATTGCCCTAGCCAGGACTTCCAACACTATGTTGAATAGGAGTGGTGAGAGAGGGCATCCCTGTCTTGTGCCAGTTCTCAAAGGGAATTTTTCCAGGTTTTGCCCATTCAGTATGATATTGGCTGTGGGTTTGTCATAAATAGCTCTTATGATTTTGAGGTACGTTCCATCAATACCGAATTTATTGAGCGTTTTTAGCATGAAGGGCTGTTGAATTTTGTCAAAAGCCTTTTCTGCATCGATTGAGATAATCATGTGGTTCTTGTCTTTGGTTCTGTTTATATGCTGGATTATGTTTATTGATTTGCGAATGTTGAACCAGCCTTGCATCCCAGGGATGACGCCCACTTGATCATGGTGGATAAGCTTTTTGATGTGCTGTTGAATCCGGTTTGCCAGTATTTTATTGAGGATTTTTGCATCGATGTTCATCAGGGATATGGGTCTAAAATTTTCTTTTTTTGTTGTGTCTCTGCCAGGCTTTGGTATCAGGATGATATTGCCCTCATAAGATGAGTTAGGGAGGATTCCCTGTTTCTCTATTGATTGGAATAGTTTCAGAAGGAATGGTACCAGCTCCTCCTTGTACTTCTGGTAGAATTCAGCTGTGAATCCATCTGGTCCTGGAGTTTTTTTGATTGGTAGGCTATTAATTATTGCCTCAATTTCAGAGCCGGCTATTGGTCTATTCAGGGATTCAACTTCTTCCTGGTTTAGTCTTGGAAGAGTGTAAGTGTCCAGGAAATTATCCATTTCTTCTAGATTTTCTAGTTTATTTGCATAGAGGTGTTTATAGTATTCTCTGATGGTAGTTTGTATTTCTCTGGGGTCGGTGGTGATATCCCCTTTATCATTTTTTATTGCGTCTATTTGATTCTTCTCTCTTTTCTTCTTTATTAGTCTTGCTAGTGGTCTGTCAATTTTGTTGAGTTTGCTCTTGCTTCTCTAGTTCTTTTAATTGCGATGTTAGAGTGTCAATTTTAGATCTTTCCTGCTTTCTCTTGTGGGCATTTAGTGCTATAAATTTCCCTCTACACACTGCTTTAAATGTGTCCCAGAGATTCTGGTATGTTGTGTCTTTGTTCTCATTGGTTTCAAAGAACATCTTTATCTCTGCCTTCATTTCGTCATGTACCCAGTAGTCATTCAGGAGCAGGTTGTTCAGTTTCCATGTAGTTGAGCGGTTTTGATTGAGTTTCTTAGTCCTGAGTTCTAGTTTGATTGCAGTGTGGTCTGAGAGACAGTTTGTTACAATTTCTGTTCTTGTACATTTACTGAGGAGTGCTTTACTTCCAACTATGTGGTCAATTTTGGAATAAGTGCGATGTGGTGCTGAGAAGAATGTATATTCTGTTGATTTGGGCTGGAGAGTTCTATAGATGTCTATTAGGTCTGCTTGCTGCAGAGATGAGTTCAATTCCTGGATATCCTTGTTAATTTTCTGTCTCGTTGATCTGTCTAATGTTGACAGTGGAGTGTTGAAGTCTCCCATTATTATTGTATGGGAGTCTAAGTCTCTTTGTAAGGCTCTAAGGACTTGCTTTATGAATCTGGGTGCTCCTGTATTGGGTGCATATATATTTAGGATAGTTAGCTCTTCCTGTTGAATTGATCCCTTTACCATTATGTAATGGCCTTCTTTGTCTCTTTTGATCTTTGATGGTTTAAAGTCTGTTTTATCAGAGACTAGTATTGCAACCCCTGCTTTTTTTTGTTCTCCATTTGCTTGGTAAATCTTCCTCCATCCCTTTATTTTGAGCCTATGTATGTCTCTGCGTGTGAGATGGGTCTCCTAAATACAGCAGACTGATGGGTCTTGACTCTTTATCCAGTTTGCCAGTCTGTGTCTTTTAATTGGAGCATTTAGTCCATTTACATTTAAGGTTAATATTGTTATATGTGAACTTGATCCTACCATTATGATATTAACTGGTTATTTTGCTCGTTAGTTGATGCAGTTTCTTCCTAGCCTTGATGGTCTTTACATTTTGGCATGTTTTTGCAATGGCTGGTACCGGTTGTTCCTTTCCATGTTTAGTGCTTCCTTCAGGGTCTCTTGTAAGGCAGGCCTAGTGGTGACAAAATCTCTAAACATTTGCTTGTCTGTAAAGGATTTTATTTCTCCTTCACTTTTGAAACTTTGTTTGGCTGGATATGAAATTCTGGGTTGAAAATTCTTTTCTTTAAGAATGTTGAATATTGGCCCCCACTCTCTTCTGGCTTGTAGATTTTCTGCCGAGAGATCTGCTGTTAGTCTGATGGGCTTCCCTTTGTGGGTAACCCGACCTTTCTCTCTGGCTGCCCTTAAGATTTTTTTCTTCATTTCAACTTTGGTGAATCTGGCAATTATGTGTCTTGGAGTTGCTCTTCTCGAGGAGTATCTTTGTGGTGTTCTCTGTATTTCCTGGATTTGAATGTTGGCCTGCCCTACTAAGTTGGGGAAGTTCTCCTGGATGATATACTGAAGAGTGTTTTCCAACATGGTTCCATTTTCCCCCTCACTTTCAGACACCCCAATCAGACGTAGATTTGGTCTTTTACATAATCCCATACTTCTTGCAGGCTTTGTTCATTTCTTTTTCTTCTTTTTTCTTTTGATTTCTCTTCTCGCTTCATTTCGTTCATTTGATCCTTAATCGCTGATACTCTTTTCCACTTGATCAAGTCGGTTACTGAAGCTTGTGCATTTGTCACGTATTTCTCGTGTCATGGTTTTCATCTCTTTCATTTCGTTTATGACCTTCTCTGCATTAATTATCCTAGCCATCAATTCTTCCACTTTTTTTTCAAGGCTTTTAGTTTCTTTGCGCTGGTTACGTAATTCCTCCTTTATCTCTGAGAAGTTTGATGGACTGAAGCCTTCTTCTATCATCTCGTCAAAGTCATTCTCCGTCCAGCTTTGATCCGTTGCTGGCGATGAGCGGCGCTCCTTTGCCGGAGGAGATGCGCTCTTATTTTTTGAAATTCCAGCTTTTCGGCCATGCTTTTTCCCCATCTTTGTGGCTTTATCTGCATCTGGTTTTTAACGGAAGATATTTCCTTTTTCATCATAGCCCTCTATGGGCTTCCAAATATCACTTAGCAAATTTCACAAAAACAGTCCTGGTGAACGGATTATTGAGGTGAAAGCTGTAACTCTGTGAGATGAATTCACAGAACACAAAGCAGTTTCTCAGAAAGCTCCTTTCCAGTTTTTAACTGAAGATATTTCCTTTTTCACCGTAGCCCTCTATGGGCTTCCAAATATCACTTTACAAATTCCACAAGAACAGTCTTAGCGAAAGGCTTCTTGAGGGAAAAGCTGTAATCAGAAAGCTTCTTTCGAGTTTTTAACTGAAGATATTTCATTTTACACCATAGCCCTCTAAGGACTTCCAAATATCACTTTGCAACTTCCACAAGAACAGTCTTAGCGAAAGGCTTCTTGAGGGGAAAGCTGTAACTCTGTGAGATGAATTAAAAGAACACAAAGCAGTTTCTCAGAACTCCTCTTTCCAGTTTTTAACTGAAGAGATTTCCTTTTCCACCATAGCCCTCGATGGGCTTCCAAATACCACTTTGCAAATTCCACAAGAACAGCATTAGCAAAGGACTTCTTTAGGGGAAAGCTGTAACTCTGTGAAATGAATTAACAGAACGCCAAGCAGTTTCTCAGAAAGCTTCTTTTCAGTTTTTATATTAGGATATTTCCTTTTTCACCATAGACCTCTATGGGTTTCCAAATATCACTTTGCAAATTCCACAAGAACAGTCTTAGCGAAAGTCTTCTTGAGGGGAAAGCTGTAACTCTGTGAGATAAATTAAGAGAACAAAAAGCAGTTTCTCCGAAAGCTGATTTTCAGTTTTTATCTCAGGCTATTTCCTTTTTCACCATAGAACTCTATGGGCTTCTAAATATCACTTTCCAAATTCCACAAGAACAGCCTTAGGAAAAGGCTTCTTAAGGGCAAAGCTGTAACTCTGTGAGATGAATTAACAGAACACGAAGCAGTTTCGCAGAAAGCTTCTATCCAGTTTTTAACTGAAGATATTTCCTTTTTCCCCATTGCCCTCTATGAACTTCCAAATATCACTTTGAAAACTACACAAGAACAGTCTTAGTGATTGACTTCTTGAGGGGAAAGCTATAACTCCGTGAGATGAGTTAAGAGAACACAATGCAGTTTCACAGAAAGTTTCTTTTCGGTTTTTAGCGTAGGATATTTCCTTTTTCAACATAGCCCTCTATGTTCTTCCAAATATCACTTTGCAAATTCCACAAGAACATTCTTACTGAATGGCTTCTCGAGGGGAAAGCTGTAACTCTGTGAGATGAAATAACAGAACACAAAGCAGTTTCTCAGAAAGCTTCTTTCCGATTTTTAATGGAAGATAATACCTATTTCTCCAAAGCCCTATACGGGTTTCCAAATGTCACTTTGCAAATTCCACAAGAACAGTCTTAGGGAAAGGCTTCTTGAGGGGAAAGCTGTAACTCTGTGAGATGAATTAACAGAACACAAAGCAGTTTCTCAGAAAGCTTCTTTCGAGTTTTTAACGGAAGATATTTCCTTTTTCACCATAGCCCTCTAAGGTTTCTAAATATCACTTTCCAAATTCCACAAGAACAGTCTTAGCGAAAGGATTCTTGAGGGGAAAGCTGTAACTCTGTGAGATAAATTAATATTACACAAAGCAATTTCTCAGAAAGCTTCTTTCCAGTTTTTAACTGAAGATATTTCATTTTTTACCATAGCCCTCTATGAGCTTCCAAATATCACTTTGCAAATTCCACAAGAACAGTCATAGCGAAAGGCTTCTTGAGGAGAAAGCTGTAACTCTGTGAGATGAATTAACAGGACACAAAGCACTTTCTCAGAAAGCTTCTTTCCAGTTTATCACGGAAGATATTTCCTTATTCCCCATAGCCCTCTATGGCCTTCTAAATACCACTTTCCAAATGACACAAGAACAGTTCTAGCGAAAGACTTCTTGAGGGGAAAGCTGTAACTCAGTGAGATGAATTAAGAGAACACAAAGCAGTTTCTCAGAAAGCTTCTTTCCAGTTTTAATCTGAAGATATTTCCTTTTTAACCATAGCCCTATGTGGGCTTCTAAATATCACTTTGCAAATTCCACAAGAACAGACTTAGTAAAGTTCTCCTTGAGGGGAAAGCTGTAACTCTGTGAGATGAATTAACAGAACACAAAGCAGTTTCTCAGAAAGCTTCTTTCCAGTTTTTAACGAAAGATATTTCCTTTTTCACCAAAGCCCTCTATGGGCTTCCAAATATCACTTTGAAAATTCCACAAGAACAGTCTTAGCGAAAGGCTTCTTGAGGAAAAAGCTGTAAGTATGTGAAATGAATTAACAGAACACAAAGCAGTTTCTCAGAAAGCTTCTTTCCAGTTTTTAACGGAAGAGAATTCCTTTTTCACCATAGTCCTCTCTGGGCTTCCAAATATCACTTTGCAAATCCCACAAGAACAGTCTTAGTGAAAAGCTTCTTGTGGGGAAAGCTGTAACTCTGTGAGATGAATTAACAGAACAAAAAGCAGTTTCTCAGAAAGCTTCTTTCCAGTTTTTAACGGAGGATATTTCCTTTTTCACCATAGCCCTCTATGGGCTTCTAAATATCACCTTTAAATTCCACAAGAAAAGTCTTAGCGAGAGGCTTCTTTAGGGGAAAGCTATAGCTCTGTGAGATAAAGTAACAGAACACAAAGCAGTTTCTCAGAAAGCTTATTTTCAGTTTTTATCTTAGGCTATTTCCTTTTTCACTGTAGACCACTGTAGGCTTCTAAATATCACTTTCCAAATTCCACAAGAACAGTCTTAGGGTAAGGATTCTTGACGGGAAAGCTGTAACTCTGTGAGACGAATTAACAGAACACAAGGCAGTTTCTCAGAAATCTTCGTTCCAGTTTTTAACGGCAGTTATTTCCTTTTTCACCATAGTCCTTTATGGGCTTCCAAATATCACTTTGCAAATTTCACAAGAACAGTCTTAGTGAAAGGCTTCTTGGGGGAATGCTTTAACTCTGTGAGATGAATTAACAGAACACAATGCAGTTTCCCAGAAAACTTCTTTCCACTTTTTAATGGAAGATATTTCCTTTTTCACCATAGCCCTCTATGGGCTTCCAAATATCACTTTGCAAATTCCACAAGAACAGTCTTAGCGAAAGGCTTCTTGAGGCAAACGCTGTAACTCGGTGAGATGAATTAACAGAACACAAAGCAGTACCTCAGAAAGCTTCTTTACAGTTTTTTTTTTTTTTTTTTTTTTTTTGAGATGGAGTCTCGCTCTGCCACCCAGGCTGGAATACAGTGGTCGGATCTCAGCTCACTGCAAGCTCCGCCTCCCGGGTTCAGGCCATTCTCCTGCCTCAGCCTCCCGAGTAGCTGGGACTACAGGCGACCGCCACCTCGCCCGGCTAGGGGGTTTCACCGTGTCAGCCAGGATGGTCTCGATCTCCTGACCTCGTGATCCGCCCGTCTCGGCCTCCCAAAGTGCTAGGATTACAAGATTGAGCCACCGCGCCCGGCCTTCTTTACAGTTTTTAACTGAAGATATTTCCTTTTTCACCATAGCCCTCTATTGGCTTGAAAATATCACTTTGCAAATTCCACAAGAACAGTCTTAGCGAAAGGCTTCTTGAGGGGAAAGCTGTAACTCTGTGAGATGAATTAACAGAACACAAAGCAGTTTCTCAGAAAGCTTCTTTCCAGTTTTTAACGGAAGATATTTCCTTTTTCACCATAGCCCTCTATTGGCTTGAAAATATCACTTTGCAAATTCCACAAGAATTGTCTTAGCGAAAGGCTTCTTGAGGGGAAAGCTGTAACTCTGTGAGATGCATTAACAAAACACGAAGAAGTTTCTCAGAAAGCTTCTTTCCAGTTTTTAACGGAGGATATTTCCTTTCTCACCATAGCCCTCTATGGGATTCTAAATATCACGTTCTAAATTGCACAAGAACAGTCTTAGCGAATGGCTTCTTTAGAGGTATGCTGTAACTCTGGGAGATGAATTAAGAGAACACAAAGCAGTTTTTCAGAAAGCTTATTTTCAGTTTTTATCTTAGGCTATTTTCTTTTTAACCGTAGACCTCTGTAGGCTTCGAAATATCACTTCCCAAATTCGACAATAACAGTCTTAGGGAAAGGCTTCGTGAGGGGAAAGCTGTAACTTTGTGAGATGAATTAACAGAACACTACGCAGTGTCTCAGAAAACTTCTTTTCCGTTTTAAACGGAAGATATTTCCTTTTCACGATAGCTCTCTATGGCCTTCGAAATGTCACTTTGCAAGTTCCACAAGAACAGTCATAGCGAAAGGCTTCCTCAGGGGAAAGCTGTAACTCTGTGGGATGAATTCACAGATCAGAAAGCTGTTTCTCAGAAAGCTTCTTTCTCACTTTTATGGCGGATATTTCCTTTGGCCCTATAGTCTTCAAAGGGAACCGAATTATCCCTTCTCATATTCCACAGAAAGAAGGTTAGCAAACAGCTCTATGACATATAGCTCTCACTCACTGAGTGGAAGTCACATATCACAAAGCAGTTTCTCAGAAAGGTTCTTTTCAGTTTTTATCTTAGGATATTTCGTTTTTCACCATAGCCCTCTATGGGCTTACAAATACCACTCTGCAAATTCCACAAGAACAGTCTTACCGAAAGGCTTGTTAAGGGGAAAGCTGTAACTCTGTGAGGTGAATTAACAGAACACAAAGCAGTTTCTCAGAAAGCTTCTTTTCAGCTTTTATCTTAGGATATTTCCTTTTTCACCATAGCCCTATAAGGGCTTACAAATATCACTATGAGTATTACACAAGAAGAGTCTTAGCAAAAGTCTTTTTGAGGGTAAAGCTGTAACTCTTTGAGATGAATTAACAGAACACAAAGCAGTTTCTTAGATAGCTTCTTTCCATTTTTTAACTGAAGATATTTCCCTTTTCTCCACAGCCGTCTATGGGCTTTAAAATATCACTTTGCAAATTCAAAAAGAACAGTCCTAGCGAAAGGCTTCTTGAGTGGAATGCTGTAACTCTGTGAGATGAATTCACAGATCTCAGAGAAGTTTCTCAGAAAGTTTCTTTCTCACTTTTAGCGGCAGATATTTCCTTTGGCCCTATAGTCTTCAAAGGGATCCAAAATAACAGTTCTCCGATTCCATAGAAATAAGGCGATCAAACAGCTTTAGGAAATACAGCTGTAACTAAGTGAGTGGAAGTCACATAATACTAAACCGTTTCTCAGAAAGCCTCTTTCAGTTTTTAACTGAAGCTATATCCTTTTTCACCGTAGCCCTCTAAGGGCTTCAAAATATCACTTTGAAAACACAACAAGACCAGTTTTAGCGAAAGGCTTCCAGAGGGGAAAGTTGTAACTCTGTTAGGTGAATTAACAGAACACAAAGTAGTTTCTCAGGAATGTTCTTTACAGTTTTTATCTGAAGATATTTCCTTTTCACCATAGCGCTCTATGGGCTTCCAAATATCACATTTCACATTCCACAAGAACTGTCTTAGCGAAAGACTTCTTGAGGGGAAAGCTGTAAGTCTGTGAGATGAATTAAAAGAACACAAAGCAGTTTCTCAGAAAGCTTCTTTCCAGTTTTTATCTGTGGATATTTCGTTTTCACCATAGCCGTCTATTGGCTTCCAAATATCATTTTTCAAATTGCGCAAGAATAATCTTAGCGAAAGGCTTCTTGAGGGGAAAGCTGTAATTCTGTGAAATGAATTCGCAGATCACAAAGAAGTTTCTCAGAAAGCTTCTTTCTAACTTTTAGCGGCGGATATTTCCTTTGGCCCTACAGTCTTCAAAGGGATCCGAAATAACAGTTCTCACATTCCACAGTAATAAGGCTGCCAAACAGCTCTACGAAATACAGCTGTAACTCAGTGAGTGGAAGTCATATATCAAAAAGCAGTTTCTCAGAAAGCTTCTTTTCAGTTTTTAACTGAAGATATATCCTTCTATATAGGTCACTATGAGCTTCCAAATATCACTTTGCAAATTCCACAAGAACTGTCTAAGCGAAAGGCTTCTTGAGGGGAAACCTGTAACTCTGTGGGGTGAATTAACAAAACACAAAGCAGTTTCTCAGAAAGGTTCTTTTCAGTTTTTATCTTAGGATATTTACTTTTTCACCATCGACTTCTATGGGCTTCCAAATATCACTTTGCAAATTCCACAAGAACCGTCTTAGCGAAAGACTTCTGGAGGCGAAAGCTGTAACTCTGCGAGATGAATTAACAGAACACAAAGCAGTTTCTCAGAAAGCTTCTTTCCAGTTTTTAATTGAAGATATTTCCTTTTTCACCATATCCCTCCATGGGCTTCCAAATATCACATTGCAAATTCCACAAGAACAGTCTTAGCGAAATTCTTCTTGAGGGGAAAGCTGTAACTCTGTGAGATGCATTCACAGAACACAAAGCAGTTTCTCAGAAAGCTTCTTTCCAGTTTTTATGTGAGGAAATTTCCTTTTTAACCGTATCCCTCTATGGGTTTCCAAATATCACTGTAAACTCCACAAGAACAGTCTTAGCGAAAGGATTCTTGATAGGAAAGCTGTTACTCTGTGTATGAATTAACAGAACACAAAGCAGTTTCTCAGAAAGCTTCTCTCCAGTTTTTAACTGAAGATATTTCCTTTTTCACCATAGCACTCCATGGGCTTCCAAATATCTCTTTGGAAATTCCACAAGAACAGTCTTAGTGAAGGGCTTCTTGAGGGTAGAGCTGTAATACTGTGAGATGAATTAACAGAACACAAAGCAGTTTCTCAAAAAGCTTCTTTTCAGTTTTCATCTTAGGCGATTCCCTTTTTCACCATAGCCCTCGATGGGCTTCCAAATATCACTTCTCAAATCCCACAAGAATTGTCTTAGTGAAAGGCTTCATGTGGGGAAAGCTGTACTCTGTGAGATGAACTCACAGATCACAAAGAAGTTTCTCAGAAAGCTTCTTTCTCACTTTCAGCAGCTGATATTTCCTTTGGCCCTATAGTCTTCAAATTGATCCGAAATAACAGTTCTCAGATTCCACAGAAATTAGGCTAGCAAACAGCTCTATGAAATACAGCTGTAACTCAGTGAGTGGAAGTCATATATCAAAAAGCAGTTTCTCAGAAACCTTCTTTTCAGTTTTTACCTGAAGATAAATCTTTTTTCACCATAGCCCTCTAAGGGCTTCCAAATATCACTTTGCAAATTCCAGAAGAACACTCTTTTCGTAAGGATTCTTGAGGGGAAAGCTGTAACTCTTTGAGATGAATTAGCAGATAACAAGGCAGTTTCTAAGAAAGCCTCTTTCCAATTTTTAACTGAAGATGATATTTCCTATTTCACCATAACTATCTACGGGCTTACAAATATGACTTTGCAAATTCCACAAGAACAGTCTTAGCGAAAGGCTTCTTGAGGGAAAAGCTGTAACTCTGTGAGATGTAATAACAAAACACAAAGCGGTTTCTCAGAAAGATTCTTTCCAGTTTTTATGTTAGGATATTTCCTTTTTCACCGTAGCCCTATATAGGCTTAAAAATATCACTTTGAAAAATAAACAAGAACAGTCTTAACAAAAGTCTTCTTGAGGGTAAAGCTGTAAGTCTTTGAGATGAATTAACAAAACACAGAGCAGTTTTTCAGAAAGCTTCTTTCCACTTTTTAACTGAAGATATTTCTTTTTTCAAAATAACCCTCTTTGGGCTTCCAAATATCACTTTGCAAATTCCACAAGAGCAGTCTTCGCGAAAGGCTACTTGAGGGGAAAGCTGTAACTCTGTGAGATGAATTAAAAGAACACAAAGCAGTTTCTCAGAAAGCTTCTTTCCAGTTTTTAACTGAAGATATTTCCTTTTTCACCGTAGCCCTCTATGGGCTTCCAAATATCACTTTGCAAATTTCAAAAGAACAGTCTTAGCGAAAGTCTTGAGGGGAAAGCTGTAACTGCCTGGGATGAATTAACAGAACACAAAGCAGTTTCTCAGCAAACGTCTTCTCAGTTTTTATCGTAGGATGTCTCCTTTTTCACATTAGCCCTCTATGGGCTTACAAATATCACGTTGCAAATTCCACAAGAACCGTCATAGCGAATGACTTCTCGAGGGGAAAGCTGTAACTCTTTGAGATGAATTAACAGAACACGAAGGAGTTTCTCAGAAAGCTTCTTTCCACTTTTTATCTTAGGATATTGCCTTTTTCACCATAGCCCTATTTGGGCTTAAACTATCACTTTGAAGATTACACAAAACAATATTAGCAAAAGTCTTCTTGAGGGTAAAGCTGTAACACTTTGAGAGGAATTATCAGAACACACACCAGTTTCTCAGAAAGCTTCTTTGCAGTTATTAATTGAAGATATTTCCTTTTTCATCGTAGCCCTCTATGGGCTTCCAAATATCACTTTTCAAATTCCACAAGAACATTCTTAGCGAAAGGCTTCTTGAGGGGAAAGCTGTAACTCTGTGAGATGAATTACCAGAACACAAAGCAGTTTCTCAGAAAGCTTCTTTCCAGATTTTAACGGAAATTATTTCCTTTTTCACCATAGCCCTCTATGGGCTTCTAAATATCACGTTCTAAATTCCACAAGAACAGTCTTAGCGATAGGATTCTTGAGGGGAAAGCTGTAACTCTGTGAGATTAAATAACAGAACACAAAGCAGTTTCTCAGAAAGCTTTTTTTGCAGTTTTTAACGGAAGATATTTCCTTTTTCACCACAGCCCTCTATGGGCTTCTAAATATCACATTACAAATTCCACAAGAACAGTCTTAGAGAAAGGGTTTTTTGGGGGAAAGCTGTAACTCTGTGAGATAAATTAACAGAACACAAAGTAGTTTCTCAGAAAGCTTCTTTCAAGATTTTAATGGAAGATATTTCCTTTTTCATCATAACCCTCTATGGGCGTCGAAATATCACCTTGAAAATTCCACAGGAACAATCTTAGTGAACAGCTTCTTGCAGGGAAAGCTATAACTCTGTGAGATGAATTAAGAGAACATAATGGAGTTTCTCAGAAAGCTTCTTTTCGGTTTTTATCGGAAATTATTTCCTTTTTCAACATAGCCCTCATTGGACGTCCAAATATGACTTTGAATATCCCACAAGAACATTCTTAGCGAAGGATTCCTGTGGGGAAAGCTGTAACTCGGTCAGATGTATTATTAACAGAACACACGGCAGTTTCTCAGAAAATTTCTCTTCAGTTTTTAACTGAAGATATTTCCTTTTTCATCATAGCCCTCTATGAGCTTCCAAATATCACTCTGCAAATTCCACAGGAACAGTCTTAGCGAAAGGCTTCTGGAAGGGAAAGCTGTAACTCTGTGAGATGAATTAACAGAACACAAAGCAGTTTCTATGAAAGCTTCTTTTCATTTTTTATCTTAGGATATTTCCTTTTTCACCATAGCCCTGAATGGGTTTTGAAATATCACTTTGCAATTCCAAAACAACAGTCGTAGTGAAAGGTTTCTGGAGGTGAAAGCTGTAACTCTCTGAGATGAATTAACAGAACACAAAGCAGTTTCTCAGAAACATTCTTTCCAGTTTTTAACGGAAGATATTTCTTTTTTCACCATAGCCCTCTATGGGCTTCCAAATATCACTTTGGAAATGCCACAAGAACAGTCTTAGCAAAAGACTTCTTGAGGCGAAAGATGTAAATCTGCGAGACAAATTAGCAGAACACAAAGCAGTTTCTCAGAAAACTTCTTTCCAGTTTTTAACTGAAGATATTTCCTTTTTCACCATAGCCCTCTCTTGGCTTCCAAATATCACTTTGCAAATTTCACAAGAACAGTCTTAGAGATCGGCTTCTTTAGGGGAAGGTTGTAACTCCTTGAGATGAACTAACAGAACACAAAGTGCTTTCTCAGATATCTTCTTCTCGGTTTTTATCTTAGGATATTTCCATTTTCACCAGAGCCCTCTATGGGCCTCCAAATATCACTTTGCATATTCCTCAAGAACAGTCTTAACGGAAGGCTTCTTGAGGAGAAACTGTAACTCTTAGAGATGAATTAACAGAACACAAAGCAGTTTCCTAAAAAGATTCTTTCAAGTTTTTAACTGAAGATATTTCCTTTTTCATCATAGCCTTCTATGGGCTTCCAAAGATCACTTTGCAAATTCCACAAGAACAGTCTTAGCCAAAGGCTTCTGGAGGGGAAAGCTGTAACACTTTGAGATGAATTAACAGAGCACAAAGTAGTTTCTCAGAAAGCTTCTTTTAAGTTTCTGTCTTAGGATATTTCCTTTTTCATCATAGCCCTCTACGGGCTTTCAAATATCACTTTACAAATTCCACAAGAACAGTCTTAGTGAACGGCTTCTGGAGGAAAAAGCTGTAACTCTGTGAGATGAATTAACAGAACACAAAGCAGTTTCACAGAAAACTTCTTTCCAGTTTTTAACGGAAGATTTTAATTGTTCAACATAGCTCTCTATGGGCTTCCAAATATCACGTTGCAATTTGCACCAGAACAGTCTTAGCGAAAGGCATCTTGAGATAAAAACTGTAAGTCTGTGAGATGAATTAACAGAACACAAAACAGTTTCTCAGAAAGCTTCTTTTCTGTTTTTATCCTAGGATATTTCCTTTTTCACCATAGCCTTCTAAGGGCTTCCAAATATCACATTGCAAATTCCACAAGAAAAGTCTTAGCGAATGGCTTCTATAGGGGACCACTCTAACTCTGTTAGATGAATTAACAGAACACAAAGCGGATTCTCTGAAATCTTCTTTCCAGTTTTTAATGGAAAATATTTCCTTTTTCACCCAAGCTCTCTAGAGTCTTTCAAATATCACTTTGCAAATACCACAAGAACAGTCTTAGCGAAAGGCATCTTTCAGGGAAAGCTTTAACTCTGTGAGATGAATTAAAAGAACACAAAGCAGTTTCTCAGAAATCTTCTTTCCAGTTATTAACGGGAGATATTTCCTTTTTCACCATAGCCCCCTATAGGCTTCCAAATATCACTTTGAAAATTCCACAAGAACAGTCTTAGGGAAAGACTTCTTGAGGGGAAAGCTGTATCTCTGTGAGATGAATTAACAGAACACAAAGTAGTTTCTCAGAAGTCTTCTTTCCAGTTTTTAACGGATGATATTTCCTTTTTCACCGTAGACTTCTATGGGTTTCGAAATATCACTTGGCAAATTCCACAAGAACAGTCTTTGAGAAAAGCTTCTTGTGGGAAAATCTGTAACTCTGTGAGATGAATTAACAGAACACACATCAGTTTCTCAGAAACCTTCTTTCCAGTTTTACACTGAAGATATTTCCCTTTTCACCATAGCCCTCTAGGGGTTCCAAATATCACATTGCAAATTCCACAAGAAAAGTCTTAGCGAAATTCTTCTTGAGGGGAAAGCTGTAACTCTGTGAGATGAATTAGCAGAACACAAACTAGTTTGTCAGAAATCTTCTTTCCAGTAGTTAACGGAATATATTTCCTTTTTCACCGTAGCCCTCTATGGGCTTACAAATATCACTTTGCAAATTCCACAAGAACGGTCCTAGCGAAAAATTTCTTGAGGGGAAAGCTGTAACTCGGTGTGATGTATTAACCAAACACATGGCAGCTACACAGATTGCTTCTTTAAAGTTTTTAAGGGAAGATATTTCCTTTTTCAACATAGACCTCTATGGTCTTCCAAATATCTCTTTGCAAATTACACAAGAACAGCCTTCGTGAACGGCTTCTTGAGGGGAAAGCTGTAACTCTGTAAGATGAACTAACAGAACACAAAGCAGATTCTCAGAAAGCTTCTTTTCGGTTTTTATCTTAGGATATTTCCAATTTCACCATAACCCTCTATGGACTTCCAAATATCACTTTGAAAATTCCACAAGAACAGACTTAGAGAAAGGCTTCTTGAGGCGAAAGCTGTAAATCTTTGAGATGAATTAACAGAACACAAAGCAGTTTCTCAGAAAGCTTCTTTTCAGTTTTTTTCTTAGGATATTTCCTTTTTCAGTATTGCTCTCTATGGTCTTCCAAATATCAATTCGCAAATTCAACAAGAACAGTCTTAGCAAAAGGCTTCTTGAGGGGAAACTCTAACTCTTCGATATGAATTAAGAGAACACAGAGCAGTTTTTCAGAATGCTTCTTTTCAGTTTTTATCATAGGATATTTCCTTTTTCACCATAGCCCTCTATGGGAAACCAAATATCACTTTGCAAATTCCAAAAGAACAGTCTTAGCGAAAGGTTTCTTGAGGGGAAAGCTGTAACTCTGTGAGTTGAATTAACAGAACACAAAGCAGTTTCTCATAATGCTTCTTTTCAGTTTTTATCATAGGATATTTCCTTTTTCACCATAGCCCTCTATGGGCTTCCAGGTATCACCTTGCAAATTCCACAAGAACACTCTTAGCGAAAGGCTTCTTGAGGGGAAAGATGTAACTCTGTGATATGAATTAACAGAACACAAATTAGTTAATCAGAAAGCTTCTTTTCAGTTTTTATCTTACGATATTTCCTTTTTTGCCATAGCTCACTATGGGCTTCCAAATATCACTTTGCAAATTCCACAACAACAGTCTTAGCGAAAGGCTTCCTGAGGGGAAAGCTGTTACACTGTGGGATGAATTAACAGAACAAAAGGCAGTTTCTCAGAAAGCTTCTTTCCAGTTTTTAACGGAAGAAATTTCCTTTTTCACCATAGCAAACTATGGATTTCCAAATATCACTTTGCAAATTCCACAAGAACACTCTTTGCCAAAGGATTCTTGAGCGGAAAGCTGTAACTCTGTGAGATGAATTCACAGAACACAAAGCCGTTTCTCAAAAAGCTTCTTTTCATTTTTTATCTTAGGATGTTTCCTTTTTCCCTATAGCCCTGTAAGGGATTCCAAATAACACTTTTTGCATTCCACAAGAACAGTCTTAGCGAAATCCTTCTTGAGCGAAAGCTGTAACTCTGTGAGATGAATTAAGAGAACAAAAAGCCGTTTCTCACGAAGCTTCTTTAAAATTTTTAACGGAAGAGATTTCCTTTTTAACCATAGCCCTCTATGGGCTTTCAAATATCACTCTGCAAATTCCACAAGAACCGTCTTAGCGAAGGCTTCTTGAGGGGAAAGCTATATCTCTGTGAGATTAAATAACAGAACACAACGCAGTTTCTCAGAAAGCTTCTTTCCAGTTTTTAACGGAAGAGATTTTCTTTTTCTCCATAGCACTCTATGGGCTTCCAAATATCACTTTGCAAATTCCACAACAACAGCCTTAGCGAAAGGGTTCCTTAGGGGAATGCTTTAACTCTGTGAGATGAATTAAGAGAACACAAGGCCGTTTCTCAGAAAGCTTCTTTCCAGTTATTAACTGAATATATTTCCTTTTTCTCCATAGCCCTCAATGGGCTTCCAAATACCACCTTCCAATTTCCACAAGAACAGTCTTAGCGAAAGACTTCTTGAGGTGGAAGCTGTAACTCTGTGAGCTGTATTAACAGAACACAATGCAGTTTCTCAAAAAGCTTCTTTCCAGTTTATAACTGAAGATATTTCCTTTTTCACCGAAGCCCTCTTTGGGCTTCCAAATATCACTTTGCAAATTCGACAAAAACAGTATTAGCAAAAAGCTTCTTGAGAAGAAAGCTATAACACTGTGAGATGAACTAACAGAACACAAAGCAGTTTCTCAGAATGCTTCTTTCCAGTTTCTAACTGAAGATATATTCTTCTTCACCATAACCCTCTATGGGCTTCCAAATATCACTTTGCAAATTCCACAAGAACAGTCTTCGCGAAAGGCTTCTTGAGAGGAAAGTAGTAACTCTGTGAGATGAATTTAGACAACACAAAGCCGTTTCTCAGAAAGCTTCTTCCCAGTTTTTAACGGACTTGATTTCCTTTTTCACCATAGCCCTGTATGGGCTTCCAAATATCACTTTGAAAATTCCACAAGAACAGTCTTAGCGAAAGGCTTCTTAAGGTGAACGATGTTACACTCTGGGGTGAATTAACAGTACAAAACGCAGTTTCTCAGAAACCTTCTTTCCAGTTTTTAACGGAAGAGATTTCCTTTTTCACCGTAGCCCTCTATGGGCTTCCAAATATCACTTTGCAAATTCCACAAGAACACTCTTAGCGAAAGGCTTCTTGTGCGGAAAACCGTAACTCAGTGAGATGAATTAACAGAACACAAAGCAGTTTCTCAGAATGCTTCTTTTCAGTTTGTATCTTCGGTTATTTCCTTTTTCACCATAGCCCTCTAAGGGCTTCCAAATATCACTTTGTAAATTCCACAAGAAGAGTCTTAGCGAACGGCTTTTTGAGGGGAAAACTGTAACTCTGTGAGATGAATTAAGAGAACACGAAGCCGTTACTCAGAAAGCTTCTTTCCAGTTTTTAACGAAAGAGATTTCCTTTTTCACCATAGTCCTCTAAGGGCTATGAAATATCACTTTGCAAATTCCACATGAACAGCCTTAGCGAAAGGCTTCTTGAGGGTAAAGCTGTAACTCTGTGAGATGAATTAACAGAACACAAAGCAGTTTCTCAGAAAGCTTCTTTCCACTTTTTACCTGAAGATATTTCCTTTTCCACCATAGCCCTCTAAGGGGTTCCAAATATCACTTGGCAAATCCCACAAGAGCAGTCTTAGCGAAAGGCTTCTTGTGGGGAAAGCTGTAACTCTGTGAGATTAATTAACAGAAGGCAAGACAGTTTCTCAGAAAGCTTCTTTCCAGTTTTCAACGGAATATATTTCCTTTTTCACCATAGCCCCCTATGGGCTTCCAAATATCACTTTGCAAATTTCACAAGAACAGTCTTAGTGAACGGCCTCTTGAAAGGAAAGCTGTAACCCTATGAGATGAACTAACAGAATACAAAGTAGTTTGTCAGAAAGCTTCTTATCGGTTTTTATCTTAGGATATTTCCATTTTCACCATAGCCTTCTATGGCCTTCCAAATATCACTTTACGAATTCCAAAAGAACAACCTTTGCCAAAAGCTTCTTGAGGAGAAAGCAGTAACTCTGTGAGGTGAATTAACAGAACACCAAGTAGTTTCTCAGAAAGCTTCTTTTCGGTTTTTAACTTAGGATATTTCCTTTTTCACCATAGCCCTCTATGGGCTTCCAAATATCACTTTGCAAATTCCACAGTAAGAGTCTTAGCGAAATTCTTCTTCAGGGGAAAGCTGTAACTCTGTGAGATGAATTAACAGAACAGAAAGTAGTTTCTCAGAAAGATTGTTTCCAGTTTTTAACGGAAGATATTTCCTTTTTCACCATTGCCGTCTATGGGATTCCAATATATCACTTTGCAAATTCCACAAGAACAGTCTTAGCGAAAGGCTTCTTGGGAAGAAAGCTGTAATTCTGTGAAATGAATTAGCAGAACACAAAGCAGTTTCTCAGAAAGCTTCTTTCCAGTTTTTAACGGCTGATATTTCCTTTAACACCCTGGCCCTTTATCGTCTTCAAACTATCACTTGGGAAATTCCACAAGAACAGTCTTAGCGAAAGGCTTCTTGAGGGGAAAGCTGAAACTCTGTGAGAGGAATTAACAGAACGCAAAGCAGTTTCTCAGAATGCTTGTTTTCTGTTTTTATCTTAGGAAATTTCCATTTTCACCAAGTTCCTCTATGAGTTTCCAAATATCACTTTGCATATCCCACAAGAACAGTCTTAGGGAAAGTCTTCTTGAGGGGAAAGTTGAAATTCCGTGAGATGAATTAAGAGAACACAAAGCAGTTTCCCTCAAAGCTTCTTTCCAGTTTTTAACGGAAGATATTTCCTTTTACACCATAGCCCACTATGGGCTTCCAGATATCACTTTCCAAATTTCACAAGAACAGTCTTAGTGAACGTCTTCCTGGAGGGAAAGCTGTAACTCTATGAGATGAATTAACAGAACAGAATGCAGTTTCTCAGAAAGCTTCTTTCCCCTTTTAACAGAAGAGATTTCCTTTTTCACCATAGTACTCTATGGGCTTCCAAATATCACTGTGCAAATTCCACAAGATCAGTCTTATTGAAAGGCTTCTTGAGGCGAAAGCTGTAACTCTGTGAGATGAATTAAGAGAACACAAAGCCGTTTCTCAGAAAGTTTCTTTCCAGTTTTTAACTGAAGATATTTCCTTTTTCACCATAGCCCTCTATGGGCTTCCAAATATCACTTTGCTAATTCCCCAAGAACAGTCTTAGTGAAAGGCTTCTTGAGGGGAAAGCTGTAACCCTGTGAGATGAATTAACAGAACACAAAGCTGTTTCTCAGAAAGCTTCTTTCTAGTTTTTAACGGAAGACATTTCCTTTTTCCCAATAGCCTTCTATGGGCTTTCAAATATCACTTTGCATATTCCACCAAAACAGTCTTAGCGAAAGGATTCTTGAGGGGAAATCTGTAACTCTGTGGGATGAATTAACAGAACACAAAGCCGTTTCTCAGAAAGCTTCTTTCCAGTTTTTAACTGAAGAGATTTCCTTTTTCACCATAGCCCTCTATGGGGTTCCAAATATCACTTTGCAAATTCCACAAGAACATTCTTAACGATTGTCTTCTTGAGGGGAAAGCTGTTACTCTGTGAGATGAATTAAGAGAACACAAAGCCGTTTCTCAGAAAGCTTCTTTCCAGTTTTTAACGGAATTGTTTTCCTTTTTCACCATAGCCCTGTATGGGCTTCCAAATATCACATTGCAAATTCCACAAGAACAGTCTTAGAGAAAGGCTTCTTCAGGGGAAAGCTGTTACTATGTGGGATGAATTAACAGAAAAAAAGCAGTTTCTCAGAAAGCTTCTTTCCAGTTTTTAACGGAAGAGATTTCCTTTTTAACCATAGCACTCTATGGACTTTAATTATCACTTTGCAAATACCACAGGAACTGTCTTAGCGAAAGGCTTCCTGAGCGGAAAGCTGTAACTCTGTGAGATGAATCAACAAAACACAATGCAGTTTCTCAGAAAGCTTCCTTTCGATTTTTATCTTAGGATATTTCCTTTTTCGCAATTACCCTCTAGTGGCTTCCAATAGCACTTTGCAAATTCCACAAGAACAATCTCAGTGAACGGTTTCTTCAGGGGAAAGCTGTAACTCTGTGAGATGAATTAACAGAACACAAAAAGCAGTTTCTCAGAAACCTTCTCTGCAGTTTTTAACAGAAAATATTTCCTTTTTCACCATAGCCCTCTATGGGGTTCCAAATATCACTTTGCAAATTCCACAAGAACAGTCTTAGAGAATGGCTACTTGAGGGGATCGCTGTAACTCTGTGAGATGAATTAACAGAACACAAAGCAGTTTCTCAGAAAACTTCTTTTCAGTTTTTATCCTAGGATGTTTCCTTTTTCACCTAGCCCTGTATGGGCTTCAAAATATCAGTTTGCAAATTGCACAAGAATAGTCTTAGCGATTTTCTTCTTGAGTGGAAAGCTGTAACTCTGTGAGTTGAATTAACAAAACACAAGGCAGTTTCCCAGAAATCTTCTTTCCAGTTTTTAACGGAAGATATTCCCTTTTTCAACATAGCCTTCTATGGGCTTCCAAATATTACTATGCCTATCCAACAAGAACAGTCTTAGAGAAAGGCTTCTTGAGGGGAAGGCTGTAACTCTGTAAGATGAATTAACAGAACACAAAGCAGTTTCTCAGAAAGCTTCTTTCCAGTTTTTAACGTAAGATATTTCCTTTTTCCCCATAGACTTCTATGGGCTTCCAAATATCACTTTGCAAATTCCACAAGAACAGTCCTAGCAAAAGGCTTCTTGAGGGGAAAGCTGTAACTCTGTGAGATGAACTAACAGAACACAAAGCAGTATCTCAGAAAGCTTCTTTTAGGTTTTCATCTTAGGATATATCCTTTTTCACCGTAGACCTCTAAGCGCTTCCAAATATCACTTTGGAAATTCCACAAGAACAGTCTTAGCGAATGGCTTCTTGAGGGTTAAGCTGTTCGACTGAGAGATGTATTAACAGAACACAAAGCAGTGTGTTTGAAAGCTTCCTTCTGGTTTTTCACTGAAGACATTTTCTTTTTCACCATAGCCCTCTATGGGCTTTCAAATATCAGTTTGCAATTTCCACAAGAAGAGTCTTGGTGAACGGCATCTTGAGGCAAAGCTATAACACTGTGAGATGAATTAAGAGAACCCACAGCAGTTTCTCTGAAATCTTCTTTCCAGTTTTAACGGAAGATATTTCCTTTTTCACCATAGCCGTCTATGGGCTTCAAAATATCACTTTGCAAATTCCACAAGAACAGTCTTAGCGAAAGGCTTCTTGAGAAAGGCTTTTTAGGGGAAAGCAGTAACTCTGTGAGATGATTTAACAGATCACAAGGCAGTTTGTCAGAAAGCTTCTTTCAAGTTTTTAACGGAAGATATTTCCTTTTTCACCATAGACCACTAAGGGGTTCCAAATATCACTTTGCAAATTCCAAAAAAACAGTCTTAGCGAAAGTCTTCATGTGTGGAAAGCTGTAACTCTGCGAGATGAATTAACAGAACACAAAGCTCTTTCTCAGAAAGCTTCTTTCCAGTTTTCAACTGAAGATATTTCCTTTTTCACCATAGCCCTCCATGGGCTTCCAAATATCACTTTGTAAATTCCACAATAACAGTCTTAGCGAAAGGCTTCTTGAGGGGAAATCTGTAACTCTGTGCGATGAATTAACAGAACACAAAGCAGTTTTTCAGAAAGCTTACTTCCAGTTTTACACGGTAGATATTTTCTTTTTCACCATGTCCCTCTATGGGCTCCAAATATCACTTTGCAATTTAAACAAGAACAGCCTGTGTGAAAGACTTCTTGAAGGGAAAGTTGTAACTCCGTGAGATGAATTAACAGAACA
Source organism: Chlorocebus sabaeus (assembly GCF_047675955.1). NCBI lineage: Eukaryota > Metazoa > Chordata > Mammalia > Primates > Cercopithecidae > Chlorocebus > Chlorocebus sabaeus. The sequence continues at coordinate 409,853 of NW_027327837.1, forward strand.
CAAAGACGTTTCTCAGAAATCTTTTTTCCAGTTTTTAACGGAAGATATTTCCTTTTTCACCATAGCCTTCTTTAGGCTTCTAAATATCACTTTACAAATTGCACAAGAACAGTCTTAGCGAAAGGTTTCCTGCGGAGAAATCTGTAACTTTGTGAGATGAATTAACAGAAAACAAAACAGTTTCTCAGAGAGCTTCTTGCCAGTTTTAAACGGAAGACAATTCCTGTTTCACCTTTGCCCTCTATGGGTTTCAAAATATCACTTTGTAAATTCCAAAAGAACAGTCTTAGCGAAAGGCATCTTGAGGGGAAAGCTCTGACTCTGTGAGATCAATCAACAGAACACAAAGCATTCTCCCTGAAAGCTTCTTTCCTGTTTTTAACTGAAGAAAATTCCTTTTTCTCCATAGTCCTCTATGGGCTTCCAAATACCACTTTGCAAATCCCAGAAGAGCAGTCTTAGCGAAAGACTTCTTGAGGGGAAAGCTGTAACTCTGTGACATTAATTAACAGAAGACAAGACAGTTTCTCAGAAAGCTTCTTTCCAGTTTTCAACGGAAGATATTTCCTTTTTCACCATAGCCCTCTATGGGCTTCCAAATATCACTTTGCAAATTTCACAAGGAGAGTCTTAGTGAACGGCCTCTTGAGAGGAAAGCTGTAACCATGTGAGATGAACTAACAGAACACAAAGTAGTTTGTCAGAAAGCTTCTTATCGGTTTTTACCTTACGATATTTCCATTTTCACCATAGCCCTCTATGGGCTTCCAAATGTCACTTTGCGAATTCCAAAAGAACAGCCTTAGCCAAAAGCTTCTTGAGGAGATAGCTGTAACTTTGTGAGTTGAATTAACAGAACACAAAGTAGTTTCACAGAAAGCTACTTTTCGGTTTTTAAATTAGGATATTTCCTTTTTCACCATAGCCCTCTATGGGCTTCCAAATATCACTTTGCAAATTCCCCAGTAAGAGTCTTAGCGAAATTCTTCTTGAGGGGAAAGCTGTAACTGTGTGAGATGAATTAACAGGACAGAAAGTAGTTTCTCAGAAAGATTCTTTCCAGTTTTTAACGGAAGATATTTCCTTTTTCACCATTGCCCTCTATTGGATTCCAAATATCACTTTTCAAATTCCACAAGAACAGTCTTAGGGAAAGGCTTCCTGAGAAGAAAGCTGTAATTCTGTGAAATGAATTAACAGAACACAAAGCTGTTTCTCAGAAAGCTTCTTTCCAGTTTTTAACGGCAGATATTTCCTTTAGCACCCTGGCCCTTTATCGGCTTACAACTATCACTTGACAAATTCCACAAGAACAGTCTTAGCGAAAGGCTTCTTGAGCTGAAAGCTGAAACTCTGTGAGATGAATTAACAGAACACAAAGCAGTTTCTCGGAAAGCTTGTTTTCTGTTTTTATCTTAGGATATTTCCTTTTTCACCAAAGTCCTCTATGGGTTTCCAAATATCACTTTGCATATCTCTCAAGAACCGTCTTAGGGAAAGGCTTCTTGAGGGGAAAGCTGTAATTCTGTGAGATGAATTAGCAGAACACAAAGCAGTTTCTCAGAAAGCTTCTTTCCAATTTTTAAATGAAGATATTTCCTTTTTCACCATAGCTCCCTATGGGCTTCTAAATATCACTGCAAATTTCACAAAAAGTGTGTTAGTGAACGACTTCTTGAGGGGAAAGCTGTAACTCTGGGAGATGAACTAACAGAACACAAAGCAGTTTCTCAGAAAGCTTCTTTTAGGTTTTTATCTTAGGATATTTCCATTTTCCCCATAGCCATCTAAGGGCTTCCAAATATTACTTTGGAAATTCCAAAAGAACAGAGTTAGCGAAAGACTTCTTGAGAGGAAAGCTGTAACTCTCTGAGATCAATTAACAAAACACAAAGCAGTTTCTCAGAAATCTTCTTTCCAGTTTTTAACGGAAGATATTTCCTTTTTCACCATAGCCCTCTACGGGTTTCTAAATACCACATTTCAAGTTCCACAAGAACAGTCTTAGCGAAAGGCTTTTTGAGGAGAAAGCTGTAAATCTGTAAGATGAATTAACAGACAGAAAACTGTTTCTCAGAAAGCTTCTTTCCAGTTTTTATCTTAGGATGTTTCCTTTTTCACCGTAGCCCTCTATGGGCTTCCAAATATCACTTTGCAAATTCCACAAGAACAGTCTTAGATAAAGGCTTCTTGAGGGGAAAGCTGAAACTCTGTGCGATCAATTAACAGAACACAAAACAGTTTCTCAGAGAGCCTCTTTTCAGTTTTTATCTTAGTATATTTCCTTTTTCACCATAGCCCTCTATGAGCTTCCAAAAATCACTTTCAAATTCCACAAAAACAGTCTTGGTGACAGGCTTCTTGAGGGGAAAGCTGTAAATCTGTGAGATGAATTAACAAACAAAAAGCAGTTTCTCAGAAATCTTCTTTTCAGTTTTTAACGGAAGATATTTTCTTTTTTTGCCACAGCTCTCTATGGGCTTCCAAATATCACCTTGCAAATTCCACAAGAACAGACTTAGGGAAAGGCTTCTTGAGTGTAAAGCTGTAACTCTGTGAGATCATTTAAAAAAACACAAAACAGATTCTCAGAAATCTTCTCTCAAGTTTTTAACGGAAGATATTTTCTTTTTCACCGGAGCCCTCTAAGGGCTTCCAAATATCAAATTTGAAATTCCACAAGAACAGTCTTAGCGAAAGGCATTTTGGGGAGAAAGATGTAAATCTGTAAGATGAATTAACAGACACAAAACAGTTTCTCAGAAATCTTCTTTTCAGTTTTGAACGGACGATGTTTTCTTTTTCACCAACCCCTCTATGGGCTTTCAAATATCACTGTGCAAATTCCACAAGAACAGCCTTAGCAAAAATCTTCGCTGGGAGAAAGCTGTAACTCTGTGAGGTGAATTAACAGAACACAAAGCCATTTCTCAGAAAGCTTCTTTCCAGTTTTTAACGGAAGATATTTCCTTTCTCACCATAGCCCTCTATGGGATTCCAAATATCTCTTTGCAAATTCCACAAGAACAGCCCTAGCGAAAGGCTTATGAAGGGGAAAAATGTAACTCTGTTAGATGAATTAACAGAACACAAAGGAGATTCTCAAAAAGCTTCTTTTCAGTTTTTATCTTAGGATATTTCCTTTTTCACCTCAGCTCTCTATGGGCTTCCAAATATCACTTTTTAAATTCCACAAGAACACTCTTAGCAAAAGGCTTCCAGAGGGGAAAGCTGGAAATCTGTGAGATGAATTAACTGAACACAAAGCATTTTCTCATGAAGCTTCTTTCCAGTTTTTAACTGAAGATACTGTCCTTTTCACCATAGCCCTCTATGGGCTTTCAAATATCACTTTGCAAATTCCACAAGAACAGTCTTAGCGAAAGTCTTCTTCAGGGGCAAGCTGTAACTCTTTGAGATGAATTGATAGAACACAAATCCGTTTCTCAGAAAGCTTCTTTCCAGCTTTTAATGGAAGAGATTTCCTTTTAAACCATAACCCTCTAAGGGCTTCCAAATATCACTTTGAAAATTACACAAGAACAGTCTTACCGACAGGATTCTTGATGAGAAAGCTGTAACTATGAGATGTATTAACAGAACACAAAGCAGTTTCTCAGAAAGCTTCTTTCCAGATTTTAACTGAAGAGATTTCCTTTTTCACTATAGCCCTCTGTGGGCTTCAAATATCACTTTGTAAATTCCATAAGAAGAGTCTTAGCGAAAGGCTTCTTGAGGGGATAGCTGCAACACTGTGAGAAGAATTAACAGAACACAAAGCCGTTTCTCAGAAAGCTTCTTTACAGTTTTTAACGGAATTGATTTCCTTTTTCACCATAGCCCTCTATGGACTTCCAAATATGACTTTGCAAATTCCACAAGAACAGTCCTAGCGAAAGGCTTCTTGAGAGGAAAGCTATAACGCTGTGAGATGAATTAACAGAACACAAAGCAGTTTCTGAAAAAGCTTTTTTTCAGTTTTTGTCTTAGGATATTTCCTTTTTCACCATAGCCCTCTAAGGGCTTCCAAATATCACTTTGCAAATTCCACAAGAAAAGTAGTAGCTAAAGCATTTTTGAGGGGAAAGCTGTAACTCTGTGAGATGAATTAACAGAACACAAAGAAGTTTCTCAAAAAGATTCTTTTCAGTTTTTTTCTAAGGATATTTCCTTTTTCACCATAGCCCTGTTTGGGTTTCCAAATATCACTTTTTAAATTCCACAAGAACAGTCTTAGCGAAAGGCTTCTTGAGGGGAAAGTTGTTACACTGTGGGATGAATTAACAAAACAAAAAGCAGTTTCTCAGAAAGCTTCTTTCCAGTTTTGGACGAAAGAGATTTCCTTTTCCATCAATGCCTTCTATGGGCTTCCAAATCTCATTTTGCAAATTCCACAAGAAAACTCTTAGTGAAAACCTTCTTGAGGGGAAAGCTGTAACTCTGTGAGATGAATAAACAGAACACAAAGCAGTGTCTCAGAAAGCTTCTTTGCACTTTTTAACTGAAGATATTTCCTTTTTCAGAATAGCCCTTTATGGGCTTCCAAATATCACTGTGCAAGGTGCACAAGAACACACTTAGCGAAAGGCTTCACGAGGGGAAAGCTTTAACTCCGTGAGATGAATTAACAGAACACAAAGCCTTTTATCAGAAAGCTTCTTTCCAGTTTTTAACGGAAGAGATTTCCTTTTTCACCATAGCCCTCTATGGGCTTCCAAATATCACTTTGCAAATTCCACAACAGCAGCCTTAGCGAAAGCGTTCTTTAGGGGAATGCTGTAACTCTGTGAGATGAATTAAGAGAACACAAGGCCGTTTCTCAGAAAGCTTCTGTCCATTTATTAACTGAATATTTTTCCTTTTTCTCCATAGCCCTCTATGGGCTTCCAAATATCACTTTGCAAATCCCACAAGAACAGTCTTAGCGAAAGGCTTCTTGAGGGGAAAGCTGTAACTATGTGAGTTGTATTAACAGAACACAATGCAGTTTCTCTAAAAGCTTCTTTCCGGTTTTCAACTGACGATATTTTCTTTTTCACCCTAGCCCTCTTTGGGCTTCCAAATATCACTTTGCAAATTCCACAAAAACAGTATTAGCGTAAAGCTTCTTGAGAGGAAAGCTATAACACTTTGACATGAACTAACAGAACACAAAGCAGTTTCTCAGCATGCTTCTTTCCAGTTTTTAACTGAAGATATTTTCTTTTTCAGCATAACCCTCTATGGGCTTCCAAATATCACTTTGCAAATTCCACAAGAACAGTCTTAGCGAAAGGCTTCTTGAGAGGAAAGTTGTAACTCTGTGAGATGAATTAAGAGAACACAAAGCCGTTTCTCAGAAAGCTTCTTTCCAGTTTTTAACGGAATTGATTTCCTTTTTCACCATAGCCCTGTATGGGTTTCCAAATATCACTTTGCAAATTCCAGAAGAACAGTCTTAGCGAAAGGCTTCTTAAGGGGAAAGCTGTTACACTGTGGGATGAATTAACAGAACAAAAAGCAGTTTCTCAGAAACCTTATTTCCAGTTTTTAAGGGAAGAGATTTCCTTTTTCACCATAGCCCTCTATGGGCTTCCAAATATCACTTTGCAAATTCCACAAGAACAGTCTTCGCGAAAGGCTTCTTGAGCGTAAAGCTGTAACTCTGTGAGATGAATTAACAGACGACAAAGCAGTTTCTCAGAAAGCTTTTTTCCAGTTTTTAACGGAAGATAGTTCCTTTTTTACCATATCCCTCTATGGACTTCAAAATATCACTTTGCAAATTCCACAAGAACTGTCTTAGCGAAAGGCTTCTTGTGAGGAACGCAGTAACTCTGTGAGATGAATTAACAGAACACAAATCAGTTTCTCAGAAAGCTTCTTTGCAGTTTTTAAAGGAAGATATTTCCTTTTTCACCATAGCCCTCTAAGGGCTTCCAAATATCACTTTGCAAATTCCACAAGAACAGTCTTAGCGAAAGGCTTCTTGAGGGGAAAGCTATAACTCTGTGAAATGAACTAAGATAACACAAAGCAGATTCTCAGAATGCTTCTTTCCAGTTTTAAGCGGAAGATATTTCCTTTTTCAACTTAACCTTCTATGGGCTTCCAAATATCACTTTGCAAATTCCACAAGAACAATCTTAGCGAAAGGCTTCTTGAGGGGAAAGCAGTAACTATGAGATGAATTAAGAGAACACAAAGCAGTTTCTCAGAAAGCTTCTTTCCAGTTTTTAATGGAAGTTATATCCTTTTTCACCATAGCCATCCATGGGCTTCCAAATATCACTTTGCAAATTCCACAAGAAGAGACTTCGCGAAAGGCTTCTTAAGGGGAAAGCTGTTACTCCGTGAGATGAATTAACAGAATACAAAGTAGTTTCTCAGAATGCTTCTTTTCAGTTTTTATCTTAGGATATTTCCTTTTTCACGTTAGCCATCTATGGGCTTGAAAATATCACTATGAAAATTCCACAAGAACAGACTTAGCGAAAGCCTGCTTGAGGTGAAAGTAGTGACACTGTGAGATGAATTAACAGAACACAAAGCAGTTTCTCAGAAAGCTTCTTTCCAGTTATTAACGGAAGATATTTCCTTTCTCACCATAGACCTCTATGGGATTCCAAATATCACTTTGCAAATACCACAAGAACAGTCTTAGCGAAAGGCTTCTTAAGGGGAAAGCTGTTACACTGTGGGATGAATTAACAGAACAAAAAGCAGTTTCTCAGAAACCTTCTTTCCAGTTTTTAAGGGAAGAGATTTCCTTTTTCACCATAGCCCTCTATGGGCTTCCAAATATCACTTTGCAAATTCCACAAGAATAGTCTTCGCGAAAGGCTTCTTGAGCATAAAGCTGTAACTCTGTGAGATGAATTAACAGAGGACAAAGCAGTTTCTCAGAAAGCTTTTTTCCAGTTTTTTACGGAAGATAGTTCCTTTTTTAACCATATCCCTCTATGGACTTCAAAATATCACATTGCAAATTCCACAAGAACTGTCTTAGCGAAAGGCTTCTTGTGGGGAACGCAGTAACTCTGTGAGATGAATTAACAGAACACAAATCAGTTTCTCAGAAAGCTTCTTTGCAGTTTTTAAAGGAAGATATTTCCTTTTTCACCATAGCCCTCTAAGGGCTTCCAAATATCACTGTGCAAATTCCACAAGAACAGTCTTAGCGAAAGGCTTCTTGAGGGGAAAGCTATAACTCTGTGAAATGAACTAAGATAACACAAAGCAGATTCTCAGAATGCTTCTTTCCAGTTTTAAACGGAAGATATTTCCTTTTTCAACTTAACCCTCTATGGGCTTCCAAATATCACTTTTCAAATTCCACAAGAACAATCTTAGCGAAAGGCTTCTTGAGGGGAAAGCAGTAACTATGAGATGAATTAAGAGAACACAAAGCAGTTTCTCAGAAAGCTTCTTTCCAGGTTTAATGGAAGTTATATCCTTTTTCACCATAGCCATCCATGGGCTTCCAAATATCACTTTGCAAATTCCACAAGAATAGACTTCGCGAAAGGCTTCTTAAGGGGAAAGCTGTTACTCCGTGAGATGAGTTAACAGAACACAAAGTAGTTTCTCAGAATGCTTCTTTTCAGTTTTTATCTTAGGATATTTCCTTTTTCACGTTAGCCATCTATGGGCTTGAAAATATCACTATGAAAATTCCACAAGAACAGACTTAGCGAAAGCCTGCTTGAGGTGAAAGCAGTGACTCTGTGAGATGAATTAACAGAACACAAAGCAGTTTCTCAGAAAGCTTCTTTCCAGTTATTAACGGAAGATATTTCCTTTTTCACCATAGACCTCTATGGGCTTCCAAATATCACATTGCCAATTCCACAAGAAGAGTCTTAGCGAAAGGCTTCTTGAAGGGAAAGCTGTAACTCTGTGAGATGAATTAACAGGACACAAAGCAGTTTCTCATAAAGCTTCTTTCCAGTATTTAACGGAAGATATTTCCTTTTCCACCGTAGCCCTCTATGGGCTTCCAAATATCACTTTGCAAATTTCACAAGAACAGTCTTAGCGAAAGGCTTCTTGAGGGGAATGCTGTAACTCTGTGAGATGAATTAACAGAACACAGAGCAGTTTCTCAGAAAGCTTCTTTCCAGTTTTTAACGGAAGATATTTCCTTTTTCACCATCGTCTCTATGGGCTTCCAAATAACACTGCGCAAATTCCACAAAAATAGATTTAGCGAAACGCTACTTGAACTGAAAGCTGTAACTCTGTGAGATGAATTAACAGAACACAAAGCAGTTTTTCACAAAGCTTCTATCCAGTTTTTAACGGAAGATATTTACTTTTTCACCGTAGCCCTCTATGGACTTCCAAATATCACTTTGCAAATTCCACCAGAACAGTCTTCGCGAAAGTCTTCTTGAGGGGAAAGCTGTAACCCTGTGAGATGAATTAACAGAACACAAAGCAGTTTCTCAGAAAGCTTCTTACCAGTTTTTAATGGAAGATATTTCCTTTTTCACCTTAACCCTCTATGCGCTTCCAAATATCACTTTGCAAATTCCACAAGAACAGCCTTAGCGAAAGGCTTCTTGAAGGGAAAGCAGTAACTGTGAGATGAGTTAACCGAACACAAAGCCATTTCTCAGAAAGCTTCATTCCAGTTTTGAAGGGAAGATTTTCCTTTTTCATCATAACCCTCTATGGGCTTCCAAATATCACTTTGAAAATTCCACAAGAACAGTCTTAGCGAAAGGCTTCTTGAGGGGAAAGCTGTAACTCTGTGAGATGAATTAACAGAACACAGAGCAGTTTCTCAGAAAGCTTCTTTCCAGTTTTTAACGGAAGATATTTCCTTTTTCACCATAGCTCTCTATGGGCTTCCAAATATCACTTTGCAAATTCCACAAGCAGAGTCTTCGCGAAAGGCTTCTTCAGGGGAAAGCTGTATCTCCGTGAGATGAATTAACAGAACTCAAAGTAGTTTCTCAGAATGCTTCTTTTCAGTTTATACCTTAGGATATTTCCTTTTTCACCTTAGCCTTCTATGGGCTTGAAAATATCACTATGAAAATTCCACAAGAACAATCTGAGCGAAAGGCTTCTTGAGGTAAAAGCAGTGACTCTGTGAGATGAATTAACAGAACACAAAGCAGTTTCTCAGAAAGCTTCTTTCCAGTTTTTAACGGAATATATATCCTTTTTTACCATATCCCTCTATGGGCTTCCAAATATCACTTTGCAAATTCCCCAAGAACAGTCTTAGCGAAAGGCTTCTTGTGGGAAACGCAGTAAATCTATTGGATGAATTAACAGAACACAAATCAGTTTCTCAGAAAGCTTCTTTCCAGTTTTTAAAGGAAGATATTGCCTTTTTCACCATAGCCCTCTAAGGCTTCCAAATATCACTTTGCAAATTCCACAAGAACAGTCTTAGCGAAAGGCTTCTTGATGGGAAAGCAGTAACTCTGTGAGATGAATTAACCAAACATAGAGCAGCATCTCAGTACGTTTCTTTCCAGTTTTTAACGGAAGATATTTCCTTTTTCACCATAGCTCTCTATGGGCTTCCAAATATCACTTTGAAAATTCCACAAGAAGAGTCTTAGCGAAAGGATTCTTGAAGGGAAAGCTGTAACTCTGTGAGATGCATTAAGAGAACACAGAGCAGTGTCTTATAAAGCTTCTTTCCAGTTTTTAACGAAAGACATTTCCTTTTTCACCATAGCACTCTATGGGCTTCCAATTATCACTTTTAAAATTCCAGAAGAACAGACTTAGCGAAAGTTTTCTTGAAGGGAAAGCTGTAACTCTGTGAGATGAATTAACAGAACACAAAGCACTTTCTCAGAAAGCTTCTTTCCAGTTTTTAACAGAAGATATTTCCTTTTTCACCATAACCCTCTATGGTCTTCCACATATCACTTTGCAAATTCCACAAGAAGAGTCATAGCGAAAGGCTTCTTGAGGGGAAAGCAGTAACTCTGTGAAATGAATTAACAGAACACAAAGCAGTTTCTCAGAAAGCTTCTTTCCAGTTTTAAAAAGAAGATATTTCCTTTTTCACCACAGCCGTCTTTGGGCTTCCAAATATCACTTTGCAAATTCCACAAGAACAGCCTTAGCGAAAGGTTTCTGGAAGGGAAAGCTGAAATTCTGTGAGATGAATTGAAAGAACACAAACCAATTTTTCAGAAATCTTCTTTCTTATTTTTAACGGAAGATATTTCCTTTTTCACCAGAGACCTCTAGGGGCTTCCAAATATCACTTTGCAAATTCCACAAGAACAGTCTTAGCGAAAGGTTTCTTGGGGAAAGTTGTAACTCTGTGAGATGAACTAACAGAACACAAAGCAGTTTCTCAGAAACCTTCTTTTCGTTTTTTATCTTAGGATATTTCCATTTTCACCATAGCCCTCTCGGGGTTCCAAATATCACTTTGTAATTTACCCAAGAACAGTTTTAGCGAAAGGCTTCTTGAGGGGAAAGCTGTAACCCTGTGAGATGAATTAACAGAACACAAAGCAGTTTCTCAGAAAGCTTCTTACCAGTTTTTAATGGAAGATATTTCCTTTTTCACCTTAACCCTCTATGCGCTTCTAAATATCACTTTGCAAATTCCACAAGAACAGCCTTAGCGAAAGGCTTCTTGAAGGGAAAGCAGTAACTGTGAGATGAGTTAACCGAACACAAAGCCGTTTCTCAGAAAGCTTCTTTCCAGTTTTGAAGGGAAGATTTTCCTTTTTCACCATAACCCTCTATGGGCTTCCAAATATCACTTTGAAAATTCCACAAGAACAGTCTTAGCGAAAGGCTTCTTGAGGGGAAAGCTGTAACTCTGTGAGATGAATTAACAGAACACAGAGCAGTTTCTCAGAAAGCTTCTTTCCAGTTTTTAACGGAAGATATTTCCTTTTTCACCATAGCTCTCTATGGGCTTCCAAATATCACTTTGCAAATTCCACAAGCAGAGTCTTCACGAAAGGCTTCTTCAGGGGAAAGCTGTATCTCCGTGAGATGAATTAACAGAACTCAAAGTAGTTTCTCGGAATGCTTCTTTTCAGTTTTTATCTTAGGATATTTCCTTTTTCACCTTAGCGTTCTATGGGCTTGAAAATATCACTATTAAAATTCCACAAGAACAATCTGAGCGAAAGGCTTCTTGAGGTAAAAGCAGTGACTCTGTGAGATGAATTAACAGAACACAAAGCAGTTTCTCAGAAAGCTTCTTTCCAGTTTTTAACGGCAGATATATCCTTTTTTTACCATATCCCTCTATGGGCTTCCAAATATCACTTTGCAAATTCCCCAAGAACAGTCTTAGCGAAAGGCTTCTTGTGGGAAACGCAGTAAATCTATTGGATGAATTAACAGAACACAAATCAGTTTCTCAGAAAGCTTCTTTCCAGTTTTTAAAGGAAGATATTGCCTTTTTCACCATAGCCCTCTAAGGCTTCCAAATATCACTTTGCAAATTCCACAAGAACAGTCTTAGCGAAAGGCTTCTTGATGGGAAAGCAGTAACTCTGTGAGATGAATTAACCAAACATAGAGCAGCATCTCAGTAAGTTTCTTTCCAGTTTTTAACGGAAGATATTTCCTTTTTCACCATAGCTCTCTATGGGCTTCCAAATATCACTTTGAAAATTCCACAAGAAGAGTCTTAGCGAAAGGATTCTTGAAGGGAAAGCTGTAACTCTGTGAGATGCATTAAGAGAACACAGAGCAGTGTCTTATAAAGCTTCTTTCCAGTTTTTAACGAAAGACATTTCCTTTTTCACCATAGCACTCTATGGGCTTCCAATTATCACTTTTAAAATTCCAGAAGAACAGACTTAGCGAAAGTTTTCTTGAAGGGAAAGCTGTAACTCTGTGAGATGAATTAACAGAACACAAAGCACTTTCTCAGAAAGCTTCTTTCCAGTTTTTAACAGAAGATATTTCCTTTTTCACCATAACCCTCTATGGTCTTCCACATATCACTTTGCAAATTCCACAAGAAGAGTCATAGCGAAAGGCTTCTTGAGGGGAAAGCAGTAACTCTGTGAAATGAATTAACAGAACACAAAGCAGTTTCTCAGAAAGCTTCTTTCCAGTTTTAAAAAGAAGATATTTCCTTTTTCACCACAGCCGTCTTTGGGCTTCCAAATATCACTTTGCAAATTCCACAAGAACAGCCTTAGCGAAAGGTTTCTGGAAGGGAAAGCTGAAATTCTGTGAGATGAATTGAAAGAACACAAACCAATTTTTCAGAAATCTTCTTTCTTATTTTTAACGGAAGATATTTCCTTTTTCACCAGAGACCTCTAGGGGCTTCCAAATATCACTTTGCAAATTCCACAAGAACAGTCTTAGCGAAAGGTTTCTTGGGGAAAGTTGTAACTCTGTGAGATGAACTAACAGAACACAAAGCAGTTTCTCAGAAACCTTCTTTTCGTTTTTTATCTTAGGATATTTCCATTTTCACCATAGCCCTCTCGGGGTTCCAAATATCACTTTGTAATTTACCCAAGAACAGTTTTAGCGAAAGGCTTCTTGAGGGGAAAGCTGTAACCCTGTGAGATGAATTAACAGAACACAAAGCAGTTTCTCAGAAAGCTTCTTACCAGTTTTTAATGGAAGATATTTCCTTTTTCACCTTAACCCTCTATGCGCTTCTAAATATCACTTTGCAAATTCCACAAGAACAGCCTTAGCGAAAGGCTTCTTGAAGGGAAAGCAGTAACTGTGAGATGAGTTAACCGAACACAAAGCCGTTTCTCAGAAAGCTTCTTTCCAGTTTTGAAGGGAAGATTTTCCTTTTTCACCATAACCCTCTATGGGCTTCCAAATATCACTTTGAAAATTCCACAAGAACAGTCTTAGCGAAAGGCTTCTTGAGGGGAAAGCTGTAACTCTGTGAGATGAATTAACAGAACACAGAGCAGTTTCTCAGAAAGCTTCTTTCCAGTTTTTAACGGAAGATATTTCCTTTTTCACCATAGCTCTCTATGGGCTTCCAAATATCACTTTGCAAATTCCACAAGCAGAGTCTTCACGAAAGGCTTCTTCAGGGGAAAGCTGTATCTCCGTGAGATGAATTAACAGAACTCAAAGTAGTTTCTCGGAATGCTTCTTTTCAGTTTTTATCTTAGGATATTTCCTTTTTCACCTTAGCGTTCTATGGGCTTGAAAATATCACTATTAAAATTCCACAAGAACAATCTGAGCGAAAGGCTTCTTGAGGTAAAAGCAGTGACTCTGTGAGATGAATTAACAGAACACAAAGCAGTTTCTCAGAAAGCTTCTTTCCAGTTTTTAACGGCAGATATATCCTTTTTTTACCATATCCCTCTATGGGCTTCCAAATATCACTTTGCAAATTCCCCAAGAACAGTCTTAGCGAAAGGCTTCTTGTGGGAAACGCAGTAAATCTATTGGATGAATTAACAGAACACAAATCAGTTTCTCAGAAAGCTTCTTTCCAGTTTTTAAAGGAAGATATTGCCTTTTTCACCATAGCCCTCTAAGGCTTCCAAATATCACTTTGCAAATTCCACAAGAACAGTCTTAGCGAAAGGCTTCTTGATGGGAAAGCAGTAACTCTGTGAGATGAATTAACCAAACATAGAGCAGCATCTCAGTAAGTTTCTTTCCAGTTTTTAACGGAAGATATTTCCTTTTTCACCATAGCTCTCTATGGGCTTCCAAATATCACTTTGAAAATTCCACAAGAAGAGTCTTAGCGAAAGGATTCTTGAAGGGAAAGCTGTAACTCTGTGAGATGCATTAAGAGAACACAGAGCAGTGTCTTATAAAGCTTCTTTCCAGTTTTTAACGAAAGACATTTCCTTTTTCACCATAGCACTCTATGGGCTTCCAATTATCACTTTTAAAATTCCAGAAGAACAGACTTAGCGAAAGTTTTCTTGAAGGGAAAGCTGTAACTCTGTGAGATGAATTAACAGAACACAAAGCACTTTCTCAGAAAGCTTCTTTCCAGTTTTTAACAGAAGATATTTCCTTTTTCACCATAACCCTCTATGGTCTTCCACATATCACTTTGCAAATTCCACAAGAAGAGTCATAGCGAAAGGCTTCTTGAGGGGAAAGCAGTAACTCGGTGAAATGAATTAACAGAACACAAAGCAGTTTCTCAGAAAGCTTCTTTCCAGTTTTAAAAAGAAGATATTTCCTTTTTCACCACAGCCCTCTTTGGGCTTCCAAATATCACTTTGCAAATTCCACAAGAACAGTCTTAGCGAAAGGTTTCTGGAAGGGAAAGCTGAAATTCTGTGAGATGAATTGAAAGAACACAAACCAATTTTTCAGAAATCTTCTTTCTTATTTTTAACGGAAGATATTTCCTTTTTCACCGGAGACCTCTAGGGGCTTCCAAATATCACTTTGCAAATTCCACAAGAACAGTCTTAGCGAAAGGTTTCTTGAGGGGAAAGTTGTAACTCTGTGAGATGAACTGACAGAACACAAAGCAGTTTCTCAGAAACCTTCTTTTCGTTTTTTATCTTAGGATATTTCCATTTTCACCATAGCGCTCTCGGGGTTCCAAATATCACTTTGTAATTTACCCAAGAACAGTTTTAGCGAAAGGCTTCTTGAGGGGAAAGCTGTAAGTCTGTAAGATGAATTAACAGAACACAAAACAGTTTCTCAGAATCCTTCTTTTCAGTTTTTATCATAGGATATTTCCTTTTTCACCATAGCCCTCTATGGGAAACCAAATATCACTTTGCAAATTCCACATGAACAGTCTTAGCTAAAGGCTTCTTGAGGGGAAAGCTGTAACTCAGAGAGATGAATTAACAGAACACAAAGCAGTTTCTCAGAAAGATTCTTTCCAGTTTTTAACGGAACATATTTCCTTTTTCACCGTAGCCCTCTATGGACTTCCAACTATCACCTTGCAAATTCCACAGGAACAGCCTTAGTGAACGGCTTCTTGACGGGAACGCTGTAACTCTGTGAGATGAATTAAGAGAACACAAAGCCATTTCTCAGAAAGCTTCTTTCCAGTTTTTAACGGAAGATATTTCCTTTCTCACCATAGACCTCTATGGGCTTCCAAACATCTCTTTGCAAATTCCACAAGAACAGCCCTAGCGAAAGGCTTATGAAGGGGAAAGCTGTAACTCTGTGAGATGAATTAACAGAACACAAAGGAGTTTCTCAAAAAGCTTCTTTTCAGTTTTTATCTTAGGATATTTCCTTTTTCACCACAGCTCTCTAGGGGCTTCCAAATATCACTTTTTAAATTCCACAAGAACACTCTTAGCAAAAGGCTTCCAGAGGGGAAAGCTGGAAATCTGTGAGATGAATTAACTGAACACAAAGCATTTTCTCATAAAATTCTTTCCAGTTTTTAACTGAAGATACTGTCTTTTTCACCATAGCCCTCTATGGGCTTTCAAATATCACTTTGCAAATTCCACAAGAACAGTCTTAGCGAAAGTCTTCTTCAGGGGCAAGCTGTAACTCTTTGAGATGAATTGACAGAACACAAATCCGTTTCTCAGAAAGCTTCTTTCCAGCTTTTAAGGGAAGAGATTTCCTTTTAAACCATAACCCTCTAAGGGCTTCCAAATATCACTTTGAAAATTACACAAGAACAGTCTTAGCGACAGGATTCTTGATGAGAAAGCTGTAACTATGAGATGTATTAACAGAACACAAAGCAGTTTCTCAGAAAGCTTCTTTCCAGATTTTAACTGAAGATATTTCCTTTTTCACTATAGCCCTCTGTGGGCTTCAAATATCACTTTGTAAATTCCATAAGAAGAGTCTTAGCGAAAGGCTTCTTGAGGGGATAGCTGCAACTCTGTGAGATGAATTAACAGAACACAAAGCCGTTTCTCAGAAAGTTTCTTTACAGTTTCTAACGGAATTGATTTCCTTTTTCACCATAGCCCTCTATGGACTTCCAAATATGACTTTGCAAATTCCACAAGAACAGTCCTAGCAAAAGGCTTCTTGAGAGGAAAGCTATAACGCTGTGAGATGAATTAACAGAACACAAAGCAGTTTCTGAAAAAGCTTTTTTTCAGTTTTTATCTTAGGATATTTCCTTTTTCACCATAGCCCTCTAAGGGCTTCCAAATATCACTTTGCAAATTCCACAAGAAAAGTAGTAGCTAAAGCATTTTTGAGGGGAAAGCTGTAACTCTGTGAGATGAATTAACAGAACACAAAGCAGTTTCTCAAAAAGATTCTTTTTAGTTTTTATCTAAGGATATTTCCTTTTTCACCATAGCCCTGTTTGGGCTTCCAAATATCACTTTTTAAATTCCACAAGAACAGTCTTAGCGAAAGGCTTCTTGAGGGGAAAGCTGTTACACTGTGGGATGAATTAACAAAACAAAAAGCAGTTTCTCAGAAAGCTTCTTTCCAGTTTTGGACGAAAGAGATTTCCTTTTTCATCAATGCCTTCTATGGGCTTCCAAATCTCATTTTGCAAATTCCACAAGAAAACTCTTAGTGAAAACCTTCTTGAGGGGAAAGCTGTAACTCTGTGAGATGAATAAACAGAACACAAAGCAGTGTCTCAGAAAGCTTCTTTGCACTTTTTAACTGAAGATATTTCCTTTTTCAGAATAGCCCTTTATGGGCTTCCAAATATCACTGTGCAAGGTCCACAAGAACACTCTTAGCGAAAGGCTTCACGAGGGGAAAGCTTTAACTCCGTGAGATGAATTAACAGAACACAAAGCCTTTTATCAGAAAGCTTCTTTCCAGTTTCTAACGGAAGAGATTTCCTTTTTCACCATAGCCCTCTATGGGCTTCCAAATATCACTTTGCAAATTCCACAACAGCAGCCTTAGCGAAAGCGTTCTTTAGGGGAATGCTGTAACTCTGTGAGATGAATTAAGAGAACACAAGGCCGTTTCTCAGAAAGCTTCTGTCCAGTTATTAACTGAATATTTTTCCTTTTTCTCCATAGCCCTCTATGGGCTTCCAAATATCACTTTGCAAATCCCACAAGAACAGTCTTAGCGAAAGGCTTCTTGAGGGGAAAGCTGTAACTATGTGAGTTGTATTAACAGAACACAATGCAGTTTCTCTAAAAGCTTCTTTCCGGTTTTTAACTGAAGATATTTTCTTTTTCACCCTAGCCCTCTTTGGGCTTCCAAATATCACTTTGCAAATTCCACAAAAACAGTATTAGCGTAAAGCTTCTTGAGAGGAAAGTTATAACACTTTGACATGAACTAACAGAACACAAAGCAGTTTCTCAGCATGCTTCTTTCCAGTTTTTAACTGAAGATATTTTCTTTTTCAGCATAACCCTCTATGGGCTTCCAAATATCACTTTGCAAATTCCACAAGAACAGTCTTAGCGAAAGGCTTCTTGAGAGGAAAGTTGTAACTCTGTGAGATGAATTAAGAGAACACAAAGCCGTTTCTCAGAAAGCTTCTTTCCAGTTTTTAACGGAATTGATTTCCTTTTTCACCATAGCCCTGTATGGGTTTCCAAATATCACTTTGCAAATTCCAGAAGAACAGTCTTAGCGAAAGGCTTCTTAAGGGGAAAGCTGTTACACTGTGGGATGAATTAACAGAACAAAAAGCAGTTTCTCAGAAACCTTATTTCCAGTTTTTAAGGGAAGAGATTTCCTTTTTCACCATAGCCCTCTATGGGCTTCCAAATATCACTTTGCAAATTCCACAAGAACAGTCTTCGCGAAAGGCTTCTTGAGCGTAAAGCTGTAACTCTGTGAGATGAATTAACAGAGGACAAAGCAGTTTCTCAGAAAGCTTTTTTCCAGTTTTTTACGGAAGATAGTTTCTTTTTTACCATATCCCTCTATGGACTTCAAAATATCACTTTGCAAATTCCACAAGAACTGTCTTAGCGAAAGGCTTCTTGTGGGGAACGCAGTAACTCTGTGAGATGAATTAACAGAACACAAATCAGTTTCTCAGAAACTTCTTTGCAGTTTTTAAAGGAAGATATTTCCTTTTTCACCATAGCCCTCTAAGGGCTTCCAAATATCACTTTGCAAATTCCACAAGAACAGTCTTAGCGAAAGGCTTCTTGAGGGGAAAGCTATAACTCTGTGAAATGAACTAAGATAACAGAAAGCAGATTCTCAGAATGCTTCTTTCCAGTTTTAAACGGAAGATATTTCCTTTTTCAACTTAACCCTCTATGGGCTTCCAAATATCACTTTGCGAATTCCACAAGAACAATCTTAGCGAAAGGTTTCTTGAGGGGAAAGCAGTAACTATGAGATGAATTAAGAGAACACAAAGCAGTTTCTCAGAAAGCTTCTTTCCAGGTTTAATGGAAGTTATATCCTTTTTCACCATAGCCATCCATGGGCTTCCAAATATCACTTTGCAAATTCCACAAGAAGAGAATTCACGAAAGGGTTCTTAAGGGGAAAGCTGTTACTCCGTGAGATGAATTAACAGAACACAAAGTAGTTTCTCAGAATGCTTCTTTTCAGTTTTTATCTTAGGATATTTCCTTTTTCACGTTAGCCATCTATGGGCTTGAAAATATCACTATGAAAATTCCACAAGAACAGACTTAGCAAAAGCCTGCTTGAGGTGAAAGCAGTGACTCTGTGAGATGAATTAACAGAACACAAAGCAGTTTCTCAGAAAGCTTCTTTCCAGTTATTAACGGAAGATATTTCCTTTTTCACCATAGACCTCTATGGGCTTCCAAATATCACATTGCCAATTCCACAAGAAGAGTCTTAGCGAAAGGCTTCTTGAAGGGAAAGCTGTAACTCTGTGAGATGAATTAACAGGACACAAAGCAGTTTCTCATAAAGCTTCTTTCCAGTATTTAACGGAAGATATTTCCTTTTCCACCGTAGCCCTCTATGGGCTTCCAAATATCACTTTGCAAATTTCACAAGAACAGTCTTAGCGAAAGGATTCTTGAGGGGAATGCTGTAACTCTGTGAGATGAATTAACAGAACAGAAAGGATTTTCTCAGAAAGCTTCTTTCCAGTTTTTAACGGAAGATATTTCCTTTTTCACCATCGTCTCTATGGGCTTCCAAATAACACTGCGCAAATTCCACAAAAATAGATTTAGCGAAACGCTACTTGAACTGAAAGCTGTAACTCTGTGAGATGAATTAACAGAACACAAAGCAGTTTTTCACAAAGCTTCTATCCAGTTTTTAACGGAAGATATTTACTTTTTCACCGTAGCCCTCTATGGACTTCCAAATATCACTTTGCAAATTCCACCAGAACAGTCTTCGCGAAAGTCTTCTTGAGGGGAAAGCTGTAACCCTGTGAGATGAATTAACAGAACACAAAGCAGTTTCTCAGAAAGCTTCTTACCAGTTTTTAATGGAAGATATTTCCTTTTTCACCTTAACCCTCTATGCGCTTCCAAATATCACTTTGCAAATTCCACAAGAACAGCTTTAGCGAAAGGCTTCTTGAAGGGAAAGCAGTAACTGTGAGATGAGTTAACCGAACACAAAGCCATTTCTCAGAAAGCTTCATTCCAGTTTTGAAGGGAAGATTTTCCTTTTTCACCATAACCCTCTATGGGCTTCCAAATATCACTTTGAAAATTCCACAAGAACAGTCTTAGCGAAAGGCTTCTTGAGGGGAAAGCTGTAACTCTGTGAGATGAATTAACAGAACACAGAGCAGTTTCTCAGAAAGCTTCTTTCCAGTTTTTAATGGAAGATATTTCCTTTTTCACCATAGCTCTCTATGGGCTTCCAAATATCACTTTGCAAATTCCACAAGCAGAGTCTTCGCGAAAGGCTTCTTCAGGGGAAAGCTGTATCTCCGTGAGATGAATTAACAGAACCCAAAGTAGTTTCTCAGAATGCTTCTTTTCAGTTTTTATCTTAGGATATTTCCTTTTTCACCTTAGCCTTCTATGGGCTTGAAAATATCACTATGAAAATTCCACAAGAACAATCTGAGCGAAAGGCTTCTTGAGGTAAAAGCAGTGACTCTGTGAGATGAATTAACAGAACACAAAGCAGTTTCTCAGAAAGCTTCTTTCCAGTTTTTAACGGAATATATATCCTTTTTTACCATATCCCTCTATGGGCTTCCAAATATCACTTTGCAAATTCCACAAGAACAGTCTAAGCGAAAGGCTTCTTGTGGGAAACGCAGTAAATCTATTGGATGAATTAACAGAACACAAATCAGTTTCTCAGAAAGCTTCTTTCCAGTTTTTAAAGGAAGATATTGCCTTTTTCACCATAGCCCTCTAAGGCTTCCAAATATCACTTTGCAAATTCCACAAGAACAGTCTTAGCGAAAGGCTTCTTGATGGGAAAGCAGTAACTCTGTGAGATGAATTAACCAAACATAGAGCAGCATCTCAGTAAGTTTCTTTCCAGTTTTTAACGGAAGATATTTCCTTTTTCACCATAGCTCTCTATGGGCTTCCAAATATCACTTTGAAAATTCCACAAGAAGAGTCTTAGCGAAAGGATTCTTGAAGGGAAAGCTGTAACTCTGTGAGATGCATTAAGAGAACACAGAGCAGTGTCTTATAAAGCTTCTTTCCAGTTTTTAACGAAAGACATTTCCTTTTTCACCATAGCACTCTATGGGCTTCCAATTATCACATTTAAAATTCCAGAAGAACAGACTTAGCGAAAGTTTTCTTGAAGGGAAAGCTGTAACTCTGTGAGATGAATTAACAGAACACAAAGCACTTTCTCAGAAAGCTTCTTTCCAGTTTTTAACAGAAGATATTTCCTTTTTCACCATAACCCTCTATGGTCTTCCACATATCACTTTGCAAATTCCACAAGAAGAGTCATAGCGAAAGGCTTCTTGAGGGGAAAGCAGTAACTCTGTGAAATGAATTAACAGAACACAAAGCAGTTTCTCAGAAAGCTTCTTTCCAGTTTTAAAAAGAAGATATTTCCTTTTTCACCACAGCCGTCTTTGGGATTCCAAATACCACTTTGCAAATTCCACAAGAACAGTCTTAGCGAAAGGTTTCTGGAAGGGAAAGCTGAAATTCTGTGAGATGAATTGAAAGAACACAAAGCAATTTTTCAGAAATCTTCTTTCTTATTTTTAACGGAAGATATTTCCTTTTTCACCAGAGACCTCTAGGGGCTTCCAAATATCAGTTTGCAAATTCCACAAGAACAGTCTTAGCGAAAGGTTTCTTGATGGGAAAGTTGTAACTCTGTGAGATGAACTAACAGAACACAAAGCAGTTTCTCAGAAACCTTCTTTTCGTTTTTTATCTTAGGATATTTCCATTTTCACCATAGCCCTCTCGGGGTTCCAAATATCACTTTGTAATTTACCCAAGAACAGTTTTAGCGAAAGGCTTCTTGAGGGGAAAGCTGTAACCCTGTGAGATGAATTAACAGAACACAAAGCAGTTTCTCAGAAAGCTTCTTTCCAGTTTTTAACGGAAGATATATCCTTTTTTTACCACATCCCTCTATGGGCTTCCAAATATCACTTTGCAAATTCCCCAAGAACAGTCTTAGCGACAGGCTTCTTGTGGGAAATGCAGTAAATCTATTGGATGAATTAACAGAACACAAATCAGTTTCTCAGAAAGCTTCTTTCCAGTTTTTAAAGGAAGATATTGCCTTTTTCACCATAGCCCTCTAAGGCTTCCAAATATCACTTTGCAAATTCCACAAGAACAGTCTTAGCGAAAGGTTTCTTGAGGGGAAAGTTGTAACTCTGTGAGATGAACTGACAGAACACAAAGCAGTTTCTCAGAAACCTTCTTTTCGTTTTTTATCTTAGGATATTTCCATTTTCACCATAGCCCTGTCGGGGTTCCAAATATCACTTTGTAATTTACCCAAGAACAGTTTTAGCGAAAGGCTTCTTGAGGAGAAAGCTGTAAGTCTGTAAGATGAATTAACAGAACACAAAACAGTTTCTCAGAATCCTTCTTTTCAGTTTTTATCATAGGATATTTCCTTTTTCACCATAGCCCTCTATGGGAAACCAAATATCACTTTGCAAATTCCACATGAACAGTCTTAGCTAAAGGCTTCTTGAGGGGAAAGCTGTAACTCAGAGAGATGAATTAACAGAACACAAAGCAGTTTCTCAGAAAGATTCTTTCCAG
Organism: Chlorocebus sabaeus; assembly: GCF_047675955.1. Lineage (NCBI taxonomy): Eukaryota > Metazoa > Chordata > Mammalia > Primates > Cercopithecidae > Chlorocebus > Chlorocebus sabaeus. The sequence continues at coordinate 431,854 of NW_027327837.1, forward strand.
TTTTTAACGGAACATATTTCCTTTTTCACCGTAGCCCTCTATGGACTTCCAACTATCACCTTGCAAATTCCACAGGAACAGCCTTAGTGAACGGCTTCTTGAAGGGAACGCTGTAACTCTGTGAGATGAATTAACAGAACACAAAGCCATTTCTCAGAAAGCTTCTTTCCAGTTTTTAACGGAAGATATTTCCTTTCTCACCATAGCCCTCTATGGGCTTCCAAACATCTCTTTGCAAATTCCACAAGAACAGCCCTAGCGAAAGGCTTATGAAGGGGAAAGCTGTAACACTGTGAGATGAATTAACAGAACACAAAGGAGTTTCTCAAAAAGCTTCTTTTCAGTTTTTATCTTAGGATATTTCCTTTTTCACCACAGCTCTCTAGGGGCTTCCAAATATCACTTTTTAAATTCCACAAGAACACTCTTAGCAAAAGGCTTCCAGAGGGGAAAGCTGGAAATCTGTGAGATGAATTAACTGAACACAAAGCATTTTCTCATAAAGATTCTTTCCAGTTTTTAACTGAAGATACTGTCTTTTTCACCATAGCCCTCTATGGGCTTTCAAATATCACTTTGCAAATTCCACAAGAACAGTCTTAGCGAAAGTCTTCTTCAGGGGCAAGCTGTAACTCTTTGAGATGAATTGACAGAACACAAATCCGTTTCTCAGAAAGCTTCTTTCCAGCTTTTAAGGGAAGAGATTTCCTTTTAAACCATAACCCTCTAAGGGCTTCCAAATATCACTTTGAAAATTACACAAGAACAGTCTTAGCGACAGGATTCTTGATGAGAAAGCTGTAACTATGAGATGTATTAACAGAACACAAAGCAGTTTCTCAGAAAGCTTCTTTCCAGATTTTAACTGAAGATATTTCCTTTTTCACTATAGCCCTCTGTGGGCTTCAATTATCACTTTGTAAATTCCATAAGAAGAGTCTTAGCGAAAGGCTTCTTGAGGGGATAGCTGCAACTCTGTGAGATGAATTAACAGAACACAAAGCCGTTTCTCAGAAAGTTTCTTTACAGTTTCTAACGGAATTGATTTCCTTTTTCACCATAGCCCTCTATGGACTTCCAAATATGACTTTGCAAATTCCACAAGAACAGTCCTAGCAAAAGGCTTCTTGAGAGGAAAGCTATAACGCTGTGAGATGAATTAACAGAACACAAAGCAGTTTCTGAAAAAGCTTTTTTTCAGTTTTTATCTTAGGATATTTCCTTTTTCACCATAGCCCTCTAAGGGCTTCCAAATATCACTTTGCAAATTCCACAAGAAAAGTAGTAGCTAAAGCATTTTTGAGGGGAAAGCTGTAACTCTGTGAGATGAATTAACAGAACACAAAGCAGTTTCTCAAAAAGATTCTTTTTAGTTTTTATCTAAGGATATTTCCTTTTTCACCATAGCCCTGTTTGGGCTTCCAAATATCACTTTTTAAATTCCACAAGAACAGTCTTAGCGAAAGGCTTCTTGAGGGGAAAGCTGTTACACTGTGGGATGAATTAACAAAACAAAAAGCAGTTTCTCAGAAAGCTTCTTTCCAGTTTTGGACGAAAGAGATTTCCTTTTTCATCAATGCCTTCTATGGGCTTCCAAATCTCATTTTGCAAATTCCACAAGAAAACTCTTAGTGAAAACCTTCTTGAGGGGAAAGCTGTAACTCTGTGAGATGAATAAACAGAACACAAAGCAGTGTCTCAGAAAGCTTCTTTGCACTTTTTAACTGAAGATATTTCCTTTTTCAGAATAGCCCTTTATGGGCTTCCAAATATCACTGTGCAAGGTCCACAAGAACACTCTTAGCGAAAGGCTTCACGAGGGGAAAGCTTTAACTCCGTGAGATGAATTAACAGAACACAAAGCCTTTTATCAGAAAGCTTCTTTCCAGTTTCTAACGGAAGAGATTTCCTTTTTCACCATAGCCCTCTATGGGCTTCCAAATATCACTTTGCAAATTCCACAACAGCAGCCTTAGCGAAAGCGTTCTTTAGGGGAATGCTGTAACTCTGTGAGATGAATTAAGAGAACACAAGGCCGTTTCTCAGAAAGCTTCTGTCCAGTTATTAAGTGAATATTTTTCCTTTTTCTCCATAGCCCTCTATGGGCTTCCAAATATCACTTTGCAAATCCCACAAGAACAGTCTTAGCGAAAGGCTTCTTGAGGGGAAAGCTGTAACTATGTGAGTTGTATTAACAGAACACAATGCAGTTTCTCTAAAAGCTTCTTTCCGGTTTTTAACTGAAGATATTTTCTTTTTCACCCTAGCCCTCTTTGGGCTTCCAAATATCACTTTGCAAATTCCACAAAAACAGTATTAGCGTAAAGCTTCTTGAGAGGAAAGCTATAACACTTTGACATGAACTAACAAAACACAAAGCAGTTTCTCAGCATGCTTCTTTCCAGTTTTTAACTGAAGATATTTTCTTTTTCAGCATAACCCTCTATGGGCTTCCAAATATCACTTTGCAAATTCCACAAGAACAGTCTTAGCGAAAGGCTTCTTGAGAGGAAAGTTGTAACTCTGTGAGATGAATTAAGAGAACACAAAGCCGTTTCTCAGAAAGCTTCTTTCCAGTTTTTAACGGAATTGATTTCCTTTTTCACCATAGCCCTGTATGGGTTTCCAAATATCACTTTGCAAATTCCAGAAGAACAGTCTTAGCGAAAGGCTTCTTAAGGGGAAAGCTGTTACACTGTGGGATGAATTAACAGAACAAAAAGCAGTTTCTCAGAAACCTTCTCTCCAGTTTTTAAGGGAAGAGATTTCCTTTTTCACCATAGCCCTCTATGGGCTTCCAAATATCACCTTGCAAATTCCACAAGAACAGTCTTCGCGAAAGGCTTCTTGAGCGTAAAGCTGTAACTCTGTGAGATGAATTAACAGAGGACAAAGCAGTTTCTCAGAAAGCTTTTTTCCAGTTTTTAACGGAAGATAGTTCCTTTTTTACCATATCCCTCTATGGACTTCCAAATATAACTTTGCAAATTCCACAAGAACTGTCTTAGCGAAAGGCTTCTTGTGAGGAACGCAGTAACTCTGTGAGATGAATTAACAGAACACAAATCAGTTTCTCAGAAAGCTTCTTTGCAGTTTTTAAAGGAAGATATTTCCTTTTTCACCGTAGCCCTCTAAGGGATTCCAAATATCACTTTGCAAATTCCACAAGAACAGTCTTAGCGAAAGGCTTCTTGAGGGGAAAGCTATAACTCTGTGAAATGAACTAAGATAACACAAAGCAGATTCTCAGAATGCTTCTTTCCAGTTTTTAATGGAAGTTATATCCTTTTTCACCATAGCCATCCATGGGCTTCCAAATATCACTTTGCAAATTCCACAAGAAGAGACTTCGCGAAAGGCTTCTTAAGGGGAAAGCTGTTACTCCGTGAGATGAATTAACAGAATACAAAGTAGTTTCTCAGAATGCTTCTTTTCAGTTTTTATCTTAGGATATTTCCTTTTTCACGTTAGCCATCTATGGGCTTGAAAATATCACTATGAAAATTCCACAAGAACAGACTTAGCGAAAGCCTGCTTGAGGTGAAAGTAGTGACACTGTGAGATGAATTAACAGAACACAAAGCAGTTTCTCAGAAAGCTTCTTTCCAGTTATTAACGGAAGATATTTCCTTTCTCACCATAGACCTCTATGGGATTCCAAATATCACTTTGCAAATACCACAAGAAGAGTCTTAGCGAAAGGCTTCTTAAGGGGAAAGCTGTTACACTGTGGGATGAATTAACAGAACAAAAAGCAGTTTCTCAGAAACCTTCTTTCCAGTTTTTAAGGGAAGAGATTTCCTTTTTCACCATAGCCCTCTATGGGCTTCCAAATATCACTTTGCAAATTCCACAAGAACAGTCTTCGCGAAAGGCTTCTTGAGCATAAAGCTGTAACTCTGTGAGATGAATTAAGAGAGGACAAAGCAGTTTCTCAGAAAGCTTTTTTCCAGTTTTTTACGGAAGATAGTTCCTTTTTTTACCATATCCCTCTATGGACTTCAAAATATCACATTGCAAATTCCACAAGAACTGTCTTAGCGAAAGGCTTCTTGTGGGGAACGCAGTAAGTCTGTGAGATGAATTAACAGAACACAAATCAGTTTCTCAGAAAGCTTCTTTGCAGTTTTTAAAGGAAGATATTTCCTTTTTCACCATAGCCCTCTAAGGGCTTCCAAATATCACTTTGCAAATTCCACAAGAACAGTCTTAGCGAAAGGCTTCTTGAGGGGAAAGCTATAACTCTGTGAAATGAACTAAGATAACACAAAGCAGATTCTCAGAATGCTTCTTTCCAGTTTTAAACGGAAGATACTTCCTTTTTCAACTTAACCCTCTATGGGCTTCCAAATATCACTTTGCAAATTCCACAAGAACAATCTTAGCGAAAGGATTCTTGAGGGGAAAGCAGTAACTATGAGATGAATTAAGAGAACACAAAGCAGTTTCTCAGAAAGCTTCTTTCCAGGTTTAATGGAAGTTATATCCTTTTTCACCATAGCCATCCATGGGCTTCCAAATATCACTTTGCAAATTCCACAAGAATAGACTTCGCGAAAGGCTTCTTAAGGGGAAAGCTGTTACTCCGTGAGATGAATTAACAGAACACAAAGTAGTTTCTCAGAATGCTTCTTTTCAGTTTTTATCTTAGGATATTTCCTTTTTCACCTTAGCCATCTATGGGCTTGAAAATATCACTATGAAAATTCCACAAGAACAGACTTAGCGAAAGCCTGCTTGAGGTGAAAGCAGTGACTCTGTGAGATGAATTAACAGAACACAAAGCAGTTTCTCAGAAAGCTTCTTTCCAGTTATTAACGGAAGATATTTCCTTTTTCACCATAGACCTCTATGGGCTTCCAAATATCACATTGCCAATTCCACAAGAAGAGTCTTAGCGAAAGGCTTCTTGAAGGGAAAGCTGTAACTCTGTGAGATGAATTAACAGGACACAAAGCAGTTTCTCATAAAGCTTCTTTCCAGTATTTAACGGAAGATATTTCCTTTTCCACCGTAGCCCTCTATGGGCTTCCAAATATCACTTTGCAAATTTCACAAGACAGTCTTAGCGTAAGGATTCTTGAGGGGAATGCTGTAACTCTGTGAGATGAATTAACAGAACAGAAAGGATTTTCTCAGAAAGCTTCTTTCCAGTTTTTAACGGAAGATATTTCCTTTTTCACCATAGTCTCTATGGGCTTCCAAATAACACTGCGCAAATTCCACAAAAATAGATTTAGCGAAACGCTACTTGAACTGAAAGCTGTAACTCTGTGAGATGAATTAACAGAACACAAAGCAGTTTTTCACAAAGCTTCTATCCAGTTTTTAACGGAAGATATTTACTTTTTCACCGTAGCCCTCTATGGACTTCCAAATATCACTTTGCAAATTCCACCAGAACAGTCTTCGCGAAAGTCTTCTTGAGGGGAAAGCTGTAACCCTGTGAGATGAATTAACAGAACACAAAGCAGTTTCTCAGAAAGCTTCTTACCAGTTTTTAATGGAAGATATTTCCTTTTTCACCTTAACCCTCTATGCGCTTCCAAATATCACTTTGCAAATTCCACAGGAACAGCCTTAGCGAAAGGCTTCTTGAAGGGAAAGCAGTAACTGTGAGATGAGTTAACCGAACACAAAGCCATTTCTCAGAAAGCTTCATTCCAGTTTTGAAGGGAAGATTTTCCTTTTTCACCATAACCCTCTATGGGCTTCCAAATATCACTTTGAAAATTCCACAAGAACAGTCTTAGCGAAAGGCTTCTTGAGGGGAAAGCTGTAACTCTGTGAGATGAATTAACAGAACACAGAGCAGTTTCTCAGAAAGCTTCTTTCCAGTTTTTAACGGAAGATATTTCCTTTTTCACCATAGCTCTCTATGGGCTTCCAAATATCACTTTGCAAATTCCACAAGCAGAGTCTTCGCGAAAGGCTTCTTCAGGGGAAAGCTGTATCTCCGTGAGATGAATTAACAGAACTCAAAGTAGTTTCTCAGAATGCTTCTTTTCAGTTTTTATCTTAGGATATTTCCTTTTTCACCTTAGCCTTCTATGGGCTTGAAAATATTACTATGAAAATTCCACAAGAACAATCTGAGCGAAAGGCTTCTTGAGGTAAAAGCAGTGACTCTGTGAGATGAATTAACAGAACACAAAGCAGTTTCTCAGAAAGCTTCTTTCCAGTTTTTAAAGGAAGATATTGCCTTTTTCACCATAGCCCTCTAAGGCTTCCAAATATCACTTTGCAAATTCCACAAGAACAGTCTTAGCGAAAGGCTTCTTGATGGGAAAGCAGTAACTCTGTGAGATGAATTAACCAAACATAGAGCAGCATCTCAGTAAGTTTCTTTCCAGTTTTTAACGGAAGATATTTCCTTTTTCACCATAGCTCTCTATGGGCTTCCAAATATCACTTTGAAAATTCCACAAGAAGAGTCTTAGCGAAAGGATTCTTGAAGGGAAAGCTGTAACTCTGTGAGATGCATTAAGAGAACACAGAGCAGTGTCTTATAAAGCTTCTTTCCAGTTTTTAACGAAAGACATTTCCTTTTTCACCATAGCACTCTATGGGCTTCCAATTATCACTTTTAAAATTCCAGAAGAACAGACTTATCGAAAGTTTTCTTGAAGGGAAAGCTGTAACTCTGTGAGATGAATTAACAGAACACAAAGCACTTTCTCAGAAAGCTTCTTTCCAGTTTTTAACAGAAGATATTTCCTTTTTCACCATAACCCTCTATGGTCTTCCACATATCACTTTGCAAATTCCACAAGAAGAGTCATAGCGAAAGGCTTCTTGAGGGGAAAGCAGTAACTCTGTGAAATGAATTAACAGAACACAAAGCAGTTTCTCAGAAAGCTTCTTTCCAGTTTTAAAAAGAAGATATTTCCTTTTTCACCACAGCCGTCTTTGGGCTTCCAAATATCACTTTGCAAATTCCACAAGAACAGTCTTAGCGAAAGGTTTCTGGAAGGGAAAGCTGAAATTCTGTGAGATGAATTGAAAGAACACAAACCAATTTTTCAGAAATCTTCTTTCTTATTTTTAACGGAAGATATTTCCTTTTTCACCGGAGACCTCTAGGGGCTTCCAAATATCACTTTGCAAATTCCACAAGAACAGTCTTAGCGAAAGGTTTCTTGAGGGGAAAGTTGTAACTCTGTGAGATGAACTGACAGAACACAAAGCAGTTTCTCAGAAACCTTCTTTTCGTTTTTTATCTTAGGATATTTCCATTTTCACCATAGCCCTCTTGGGGTTCCAAATATCACTTTGTAATTTACCCAAGAACAGTTTTAGCGAAAGGCTTCTTGAGGGGAAAGCTGTAACCCTGTGAGATGAATTAACAGAACACAAAGCAGTTTCTCAGAAAGATTCTTACCAGTTTTTAATGGAAGATATTTCCTTTTTCACCTTAACCCTCTATGCGCTTCCAAATATCACTTTGCAAATTCCACATGAACAGTCATAGCTAAAGGCTTCTTGAGGGGAAAGCTGTAACTCAGAGAGATGAATTAACAGAACACAAAGCAGTTTCTCAGAAAGATTCTTTCCAGTTTTTAACGGAACATATTTCCTTTTTCACCGTAGCCCTCTATTGACTTCCAACTATCACCTTGCAAATTACACAGGAACAGTCTTAGTGAACGGCTTCTTGTCGGGAACGCTGTAACTCTGTGACATGAATTAACAGAACACAAAGTAGTTTCTCATAATGCTTCTTTGCAGTTTATATCTTAGGATATTTCCTTTTTCACCTTAGCCATCTATGGGCTTGAAAATATCACTATGAAAATTCCACAAGAACAGTATTAGCGAAAGCCTGCTTGAGGAGAAAGCAGTGACTCTGTGAGATGAATTAACAGAACACAAAGCAGTTTCTCAGAAAGCTTCTTTCCAGTTATTAACGGAAGATATTTCCTTTTTCACCATAGACCTCTATGGGCTTCCAAATATCACATTGCCAATTCCACAAGAAGAGTCTTAGCGAAAGGCTTCTTGAAGGGAAAGCTGTAACTCTGTGAGATGAATTAACAGGACACAAAGCAGTTTCTCATAAAGCTTCTTTCCAGTATTTAACGGAAGATATTTCCTTTTCCACCGTAGCCCTCTATGGGCTTCCAAATATCACTTTGCAAATTTCACAAGAACAGTCTTAGCGAAAGGATTCTTGAGGGGAATGCTGTAACTCTGTGAGATGAATTAACAGAACAGAAAGGATTTTCTCAGAAAGCTTCTTTCCAGTTTTTAACGGAAGATATTTCCTTTTTCACCATAGTCTCTATGGGCTTTCAAATAACACTGCGCAAATTCCACAAAAATAGATTTAGCGAAACGCTACTTGAACTGAAAGCTGTAACTCTGTGAGATGAATTAACAGAACACAAAGCAGTTTTTCACAAAGCTTCTATCCAGTTTTTAACGGAAGATATTTACTTTTTCACTGTAGCCCTCTATGGACTTCCAAATATCACTTTGCAAATTCCACCAGAACAGTCTTCGCGAAAGTCTTCTTGAGGGGAAAGCTGTAACCCTGTGAGATGAATTAACAGAACACAAAGCAGTTTCTCAGAAAGCTTCTTACCAGTTTTTAATGGAAGATATTTCCTTTTTCACCTTAACCCTCTATGCGCTTCCAAATATCACTTTGCAAATTCCACAAGAACAGCCTTAGCGAAAGGCTTCTTGAAGGGAAAGCAGTAACTGTGAGATGAGTTAACCGAACACAAAGCCATTTCTCAGAAAGCTTCATTCCAGTTTTGAAGGGAAGATTTTCCTTTTTCACCATAACCCTCTATGGTCTTCCAAATATCACTTTGAAAATTCCACAAGAACAGTCTTAGCGAAAGGCTTCTTGAGGGGAAAGCTGTAACTCTGTGAGATGAATTAACAGAACACAGAGCAGTTTCTCAGAAAGCTTCTTTCCAGTTTTTAACGGAAGATATTTCCTTTTTCACCATAGCTCTCTATGGGCTTCCAAATATCACTTTGCAAATTCCACAAGCAGAGTCTTCGCGAAAGGCTTCTTCAGGGGAAAGCTGTATCTCCGTGAGATGAATTAACAGAACTCAAAGTAGTTTCTCAGAATGCTTCTTTTCAGTTTTTATCTTAGGATATTTCCTTTTTCACCTTAGCCTTCTATGGGCTTGAAAATATCACTATGAAAATTCCTCAAGAACAATCTGAGCGAAAGGCTTCTTGAGGTAAAAGCAGTGACTCTGTGAGATGAATTAACAGAACACAAAGCAGTTTCTCAGAAAGCTTCTTTCCAGTTTTTAAAGGAAGATATTGCCTTTTTCACCATAGCCCTCTAAGGCTTCCAAATATCACTTTGCAAATTCCACAAGAACAGTCTTAGCGAAAGGCTTCTTGATGGGAAAGCAGTAACTCTGTGAGATGAATTAACCAAACATAGAGCAGCATCTCAGTAAGTTTCTTTCCAGTTTTTAACGGAAGATATTTCCTTTTTCACCATAGCTCTCTATGGGCTTCCAAATATCACTTTGAAAATTCCACAAGAAGAGTCTTAGCGAAAGGATTCTTGAAGGGAAAGCTGTAACTCTGTGAGATGCATTAAGAGAACACAGAGCAGTGTCTTATAAAGCTTCTTTCCAGTTTTTAACGAAAGACATTTCCTTTTTCACCATAGCACTCTATGGGCTTCCAATTATCACTTTTAAAATTCCAGAAGAACAGACTTAGCGAAAGTTTTCTTGAAGGGAAAGCTGTAACTCTGTGAGATGAATTAACAGAACACAAAGCACTTTCTCAGAAAGCTTCTTTCCAGTTTTTAACAGAAGATATTTCCTTTTTCACCATAACCCTCTATGGTCTTCCACATATCACTTTGCAAATTCCACAAGAAGAGTCATAGCGAAAGGCTTCTTGAGGGGAAAGCAGTAACTCTGTGAAATGAATTAACAGAACACAAAGCAGTTTCTCAGAAAGCTTCTTTCCAGTTTTAAAAAGAAGATATTTCCTTTTTCACCACAGCCGTCTTTGGGCTTCCAAATATCACTTTGCAAATTCCACAAGAACAGTCTTAGCGAAAGGTTTCTGGAAGGGAAAGCTGAAATTCTGTGAGATGAATTGAAAGAACACAAACCAATTTTTCAGAAATCTTCTTTCTTATTTTTAACGGAAGATATTTCCTTTTTCACCGGAGACCTCTAGGGGCTTCCAAATATCACTTTGCAAATTCCACAAGAACAGTCTTAGCGAAAGGTTTCTTGAGGGGAAAGTTGTAACTCTGTGAGATGAACTGACAGAACACAAAGCAGTTTCTCAGAAACCTTCTTTTCGTTTTTTATCTTAGGATATTTCCATTTTCACCATAGCCCTCTCGGGGTTCCAAATATCACTTTGTAATTTACCCAAGAACAGTTTTAGCGAAAGGCTTCTTGAGGGGAAAGCTGTAAGTCTGTAAGATGAATTAACAGAACACAAAACAGTTTCTCAGAATCCTTCTTTTCAGTTTTTATCATAGGATATTTCCTTTTTCACCATAGCCCTCTATGGGAAACCAAATATCACTTTGCAAATTCCACATGAAGAGTCTTAGCTAAAGGCTTCTTGAGGGGAAAGCTGTAACTCTGAGAGATGAATTAACAGAACACAAAGCAGTTTCTCAGAAAGATTCCTTCCAGTTTTTAACGGAACATATTTCCTTTTTCACCGTAGCCCTCTATGGACTTCCAACTGTCACCTTGCAAATTCCACAGGAACAGTCTTAGTGAACGGCTTCTTGACGGGAACGCTGTAACTCTGTGAGATGAATTAACAGAACACAAAGCCATTTCTCAGAAAGCTTCTTTCCAGTTTTTAACGGAAGATATTTCCTTTCTCACCATAGCCCTCTATGGGCTTCCAAACATCTCTTTGCAAATTCCACAAGAACAGCCCTAGCGAAAGGCTTATGAAGGGGAAAGCTGTAACTCTGTGAGATGAATTAACAGAACACAAAGGAGTTTCTCAAAAAGCTTCTTTTCAGTTTTTATCTTAGGATATTTCCTTTTTCACCACAGCTCTCTAGGGGCTTCCAAATATCACTTTTTAAATTCCACAAGAACACTCTTAGCAAAAGGCTTCCAGAGGGGAAAGCTGGAAATCTGTGAGATGAATTAACTGAACACAAAGCATTTTCTCATAAAGATTCTTTCCAGTTTTTAACTGAAGATACTGTCTTTTTCACCATAGCCCTCTATGGGCTTTCAAATATCACTTTGCAAATTCCACAAGAACAGTCTTAGCGAAAGTCTTCTTCAGGGGCAAGCTGTAACTCTTTGAGATGAATTGATAGAACACAAATCCGTTTCTCAGAAAGCTTCTTTCCAGCTTTTAAGGGAAGAGATTTCCTTTTAAACCATAACCCTCTAAGGGCTTCCAAATATCACTTTGAAAATTACACAAGAACAGTCTTAGCGACAGGATTCTTGATGAGAAAGCTGTAACTATGAGATGTATTAACAGAACACAAAGCAGTTTCTCAGAAAGCTTCTTTCCAGATTTTAACTGAAGAGATTTCCTTTTTCACTATAGCCCTCTGTGGGCTTCAAATATCACTTTGTAAATTCCATAAGAAGAGTCTTAGCGAAAGGCTTCTTGAGGGGATAGCTGCAACTCTGTGAGATGAATTAACAGAACACAAAGCCGTTTCTCAGAAAGTTTCTTTACAGTTTCTAACGGAATTGATTTCCTTTTTCACCATAGCCCTCTATGGACTTCCAAATATGACTTTGCAAATTCCACAAGAACAGTCCTAGCAAAAGGCTTCTTGAGAGGAAAGCTATAACGCTGTGAGATGAATTAACAGAACACAAAGCAGTTTCTGAAAATGCTTTTTTTCAGTTTTTATCTTAGGATATTTCCTTTTTCACCATAGCCCTCTAAGGGCTTCCAAATATCACTTTGCAAATTCCACAAGAAAAGTAGTAGCTAAAGCATTTTTGAGGGGAAAGCTGTAACTCTGTGAGATGAATTAACAGAACACAAAGCAGTTTCTCAAAAAGATTCTTTTTAGTTTTTATCTAAGGATATTTCCTTTTTCACCATAGCCCTGTTTGGGCTTCCAAATATCACTTTTTAAATTCCACAAGAACAGTCTTAGCGAAAGGCTTCTTGAGGGGAAAGCTGTTACACTGTGGGATGAATTAACAAAACAAAAAGCAGTTTCTCAGAAAGCTTCTTTCCAGTTTTGGACGAAAGAGATTTCCTTTTTCATCAATGCCTTCTATGGGCTTCCAAATCTCATTTTGCAAATTCCACAAGAAAACTCTTAGTGAAAACCTTCTTGAGGGGAAAGCTGTAACTCTGTGAGATGAATAAACAGAACACAAAGCAGTGTCTCAGAAAGCTTCTTTGCACTTTTTAACTGAAGATATTTCCTTTTTCAGAATAGCCCTTTATGGGCTTCCAAATATCACTGTGCAAGGTCCACAAGAACACTCTTAGCGAAAGGCTTCACGAGGGGAAAGCTTTAACTCCGTGAGATGAATTAACAGAACACAAAGCCTTTTATCAGAAAGCTTCTTTCCAGTTTCTAACGGAAGAGATTTCCTTTTTCACCATAGCCCTCTATGGGCTTCCAAATATCACTTTGCAAATTCCACAACAGCAGCCTTAGCGAAAGCGTTCTTTAGGGGAATGCTGTAACTCTGTGAGATGAATTAAGAGAACACAAGGCCGTTTCTCAGAAAGCTTCTGTCCAGTTATTAAGTGAATATTTTTCCTTTTTCTCCATAGCCCTCTATGGGCTTCCAAATATCACTTTGCAAATCCCACAAGAACAGTCTTAGCGAAAGGCTTCTTGAGGGGAAAGCTGTAACTATGTGAGTTGTATTAACAGAACACAATGCAGTTTCTCTAAAAGCTTCTTTCCGGTTTTTAACTGAAGATATTTTCTTTTTCACCCTAGCCCTCTTTGGGCTTCCAAATATCACTTTGCAAATTCCACAAAAACAGTATTAGCGTAAAGCTTCTTGAGAGGAAAGTTATAACACTTTGACATGAACTAACAGAACACAAAGCAGTTTCTCAGCATGCTTCTTTCCAGTTTTTAACTGAAGATATTTTCTTTTTCAGCATAACCCTCTATGGGCTTCCAAATATCACTTTGCAAATTCCACAAGAACAGTCTTAGCGAAAGGCTTCTTGAGAGGAAAGTTGTAACTCTGTGAGATGAATTAAGAGAACACAAAGCTGTTTCTCAGAAAGCTTCTTTCCAGTTTTTAACGGAATTGATTTCCTTTTTCACCATAGCCCTGTATGGGTTTCCAAATATCACTTTGCAAATTCCAGAAGAACAGTCTTAGCGAAAGGCTTCTTAAGGGGAAAGCTGTTACACTGTGGGATGAATTAACAGAACAAAAAGCAGTTTCTCAGAAACCTTCTTTCCAGTTTTTAAGGGAAGAGATTTCCTTTTTCACCATAGCCCTCTATGGGCTTCCAAATATCACTTTGCAAATTCCACAAGAACAGTCTTCGCGAAAGGCTTCTTGAGCGTAAAGCTGTAACTCTGTGAGATGAATTAACAGAGGACAAAGCAGTTTCTCAGAAAGCTTTTTTCCAGTTTTTTACGGAAGATAGTTTCTTTTTTACCATATCCCTCTATGGACTTCAAAATATCACTTTGCAAATTCCACAAGAACAGCCTTAGCGAAAGGCTTCTTGTGGGGAACGCAGTAACTCTGTGAGATGAATTAACAGAACACAAATCAGTTTCTCAGAAAGCTTCTTTCCAGTTTTTAAAGGAAGATATTTCCTTTTTCACCATAGCCCTCTAAGGCTTCCAAATATCACTTTGCAAATTCCACAAGAACAGTCTTAGCGAAAGGCTTCTTGATGGGAAAGCAGTAACTCTGTGAGATGAATTAACCAAACATAGAGCAGCATCTCCCTAAGTTTCTTTCCAGTTTTTAACGGAAGATATTTCCTTTTTCACCATAGCTCTCTATGGGCTTCCAAATATCACTTTGAAAATTCCACAAGAAGAGTCTTAGCGAAAGGATTCTTGAAGGGAAAGCTGTAACTCTGTGAGATGCATTAAGAGAACACAGAGCAGTGTCTTATAAAGCTTCTTTCCAGTTTTTAACGAAAGACATTTCCTTTTTCACCATAGCACTCTATGGGCTTCCAATTATCACTTTTAAAATTCCAGAAGAACAGACTTAGCGAAAGTTTTCTTGAAGGGAAAGCTGTAACTCTGTGAGATGAATTAACAGAACACAAAGCACTTTCTCAGAAAGCTTCTTTCCAGTTTTTAACAGAAGATATTTCCTTTTTCACCATAACCCTCTATGGTCTTCCACATATCACTTTGCAAATTCCACAAGAAGAGTCATAGCGAAAGGCTTCTTGAGGGGAAAGCAGTAACTCTGTGAAATGAATTAACAGAACACAAAGCAGTTTCTCAGAAAGCTTCTTTCCAGTTTTAAAAAGAAGATATTTCCTTTTTCACCACAGCCGTCTTTGGGCTTCCAAATATCACTTTGCAAATTCCACAAGAACAGTCTTAGCGAAAGGTTTCTGGAAGGGAAAGCTGAAATTCTGTGAGATGAATTGAAAGAACACAAACCAATTTTTCAGAAATCTTCTTTCTTATTTTTAACGGAAGATATTTCCTTTTTCACCGGAGACCTCTAGGGGCTTCCAAATATCACTTTGCAAATTCCACAAGAACAGTCTTAGCGAAAGGTTTCTTGAGGGGAAAGTTGTAACTCTGTGAGATGAACTGACAGAACACAAAGCAGTTTCTCAGAAACCTTCTTTTCGTTTTTTATCTTAGGATATTTCCATTTTCACCATAGCCCTCTCGGGGTTCCAAATATCACTTTGTAATTTACCCAAGAACAGTTTTAGCGAAAGGCTTCTTGAGGGGAAAGCTGTAAGTCTGTAAGATGAATTAACAGAACACAAAACAGTTTCTCAGAATCCTTCTTTTCAGTTTTTATCATAGGATATTTCCTTTTTCACCATAGCCCTCTATGGGAAACCAAATATCACTTTGCAAATTCCACATGAACAGTCTTAGCTAAAGGCTTCTTGAGGGGAAAGCTGTAACTCTGAGAGATGAATTAACAGAACACAAAGCAGTTTCTCAGAAAGATTCCTTCCAGTTTTTAACGGAACATATTTCCTTTTTCACCGTAGCCCTCTATGGACTTCCAACTATCACCTTGCAAATTCCACAGGAACAGTCTTAGTGAACGGCTTCTTGACGGGAACGCTGTAACTCTGTGAGATGAATTAACAGAACACAAAGCCATTTCTCAGAAAGCTTCTTTCCAGTTTTTAACGGAAGATATTTCCTTTCTCACCATAGCCCTCTATGGGCTTCCAAACATCTCTTTGCAAATTCCACAAGAACAGCCCTAGCGAAAGGCTTATGAAGGGGAAAGCTGTAACTCTGTGAGATGAATTAACAGAACACAAAGGAGTTTCTCAAAAAGCTTCTTTTCAGTTTTTATCTTAGGATATTTCCTTTTTCACCACAGCTCTCTAGGGGCTTCCAAATATCACTTTTTAAATTCCACAAGAACACTCTTAGCAAAAGGCTTCCAGAGGGGAAAGCTGGAAATCTGTGAGATGAATTAACTGAACACAAAGCATTTTCTCATAAAGATTCTTTCCAGTTTTTAACTGAAGATACTGTCTTTTTCACCATAGCCCTCTATGGGCTTTCAAATATCACTTTGCAAATTCCACAAGAACAGTCTTAGCGAAAGTCTTCTTCAGGGGCAAGCTGTAACTCTTTGAGATGAATTGATAGAACACAAATCCGTTTCTCAGAAAGCTTCTTTCCAGCTTTTAAGGGAAGAGATTTCCTTTTAAACCATAACCCTCTAAGGGCTTCCAAATATCACTTTGAAAATTACACAAGAACAGTCTTAGCGACAGGATTCTTGATGAGAAAGCTGTAACTATGAGATGTATTAACAGAACACAAAGCAGTTTCTCAGAAAGCTTCTTTCCAGATTTTAACTGAAGAGATTTCCTTTTTCACTATAGCCCTCTGTGGGCTTCAAATATCACTTTGTAAATTCCATAAGAAGAGTCTTAGTGAAAGGCTTCTTGAGGGGATAGCTGCAACTCTGTGAGATGAATTAACAGAACACAAAGCCGTTTCTCAGAAAGTTTCTTTACAGTTTCTAACGGAATTGATTTCCTTTTTCACCATAGCCCTCTATGGACTTCCAAATATGACTTTGCAAATTCCACAAGAACAGTCCTAGCAAAAGGCTTCTTGAGAGGAAAGCTATAACGCTGTGAGATGAATTAACAGAACACAAAGCAGTTTCTGAAAAAGCTTTTTTTCAGTTTTTATCTTAGGATATTTCCTTTTTCACCATAGCCCTCTAAGGGCTTCCAAATATCACTTTGCAAATTCCACAAGAAAAGTAGTAGCTAAAGCATTTTTGAGGGGAAAGCTGTAACTCTGTGAGATGAATTAACAGAACACAAAGCAGTTTCTCAAAAAGATTCTTTTTAGTTTTTATCTAAGGATATTTCCTTTTTCACCATAGCCCTGTTTGGGCTTCCAAATATCACTTTTTAAATTCCACAAGAACAGTCTTAGCGAAAGGCTTCTTGAGGGGAAAGCTGTTACACTGTGGGATGAATTAACAAAACAAAAAGCAGTTTCTCAGAAAGCTTCTTTCCAGTTTTGGACGAAAGAGATTTCCTTTTTCATCAATGCCTTCTATGGGCTTCCAAATCTCATTTTGCAAATTCCACAAGAAAACTCTTAGTGAAAACCTTCTTGAGGGGAAAGCTGTAACTCTGTGAGATGAATAAACAGAACACAAAGCAGTGTCTCAGAAAGCTTCTTTGCACTTTTTAACTGAAGATATTTCCTTTTTCAGAATAGCCCTTTATGGGCTTCCAAATATCACTGTGCAAGGTCCACAAGAACACTCTTAGCGAAAGGCTTCACGAGGGGAAAGCTTTAACTCCGTGAGATGAATTAACAGAACACAAAGCCTTTTATCAGAAAGCTTCTTTCCAGTTTCTAACGGAAGAGATTTCCTTTTTCACCATAGCCCTCTATGGGCTTCCAAATATCACTTTGCAAATTCCACAACAGCAGCCTTAGCGAAAGCGTTCTTTAGGGGAATGCTGTAACTCTGTGAGATGAATTAAGAGAACACAAGGCCGTTTCTCAGAAAGCTTCTGTCCAGTTATTAAGTGAATATTTTTCCTTTTTCTCCATAGCCCTCTATGGGCTTCCAAATATCACTTTGCAAATCCCACAAGAACAGTCTTAGCGAAAGGCTTCTTGAGGGGAAAGCTGTAACTATGTGAGTTGTATTAACAGAACACAATGCAGTTTCTCTAAAAGCTTCTTTCCGGTTTTTAACTGAAGATATTTTCTTTTTCACCCTAGCCCTCTTTGGGCTTCCAAATATCACTTTGCAAATTCCACAAAAACAGTATTAGCGTAAAGCTTCTTGAGAGGAAAGTTATAACACTTTGACATGAACTAACAGAACACAAAGCAGTTTCTCAGCATGCTTCTTTCCAGTTTTTAACTGAAGATATTTTCTTTTTCAGCATAACCCTCTATGGGCTTCCAAATATCACTTTGCAAATTCCACAAGAACAGTCTTAGCGAAAGGCTTCTTGAGAGGAAAGTTGTAACTCTGTGAGATGAATTAAGAGAACACAAAGCCGTTTCTCAGAAAGCTTCTTTCCAGTTTTTAACGGAATTGATTTCCTTTTTCACCATAGCCCTGTATGGGTTTCCAAATATCACTTTGCAAATTCCAGAAGAACAGTCTTAGCGAAAGGCTTCTTAAGGGGAAAGCTGTTACACTGTGGGATGAATTAACACAACAAAAAGCAGTTTCTCAGAAACCTTCTTTCCAGTTTTTAAGGGAAGAGATTTCCTTTTTCACCATAGCCCTCTATGGGCTTCCAAATATCACTTTGCAAATTCCACAAGAACAGTCTTCGCGAAAGGCTTCTTGAGCGTAAAGCTGTAACTCTGTGAGATGAATTAACAGAGGACAAAGCAGTTTCTCAGAAAGCTTTTTTCCAGTTTTTTACGGAAGATAGTTTCTTTTTTACCATATCCCTCTATGGACTTCAAAATATCACTTTGCAAATTCCACAAGAACAGCCTTAGCGAAAGGCTTCTTGTGGGGAACGCAGTAACTCTGTGAGATGAATTAACAGAACACAAATCAGTTTCTCAGAAAGCTTCTTTCCAGTTTTTAAAGGAAGATATTTCCTTTTTCACCATAGCCCTCTAAGGCTTCCAAATATCACTTTGCAAATTCCACAAGAACAGTCTTAGCGAAAGGCTTCTTGATGGGAAAGCAGTAACTCTGTGAGATGAATTAACCAAACATAGAGCAGCATCTCCCTAAGTTTCTTTCCAGTTTTTAACGGAAGATATTTCCTTTTTCACCATAGCTCTCTATGGGCTTCCAAATATCACTTTGAAAATTCCACAAGAAGAGTCTTAGCGAAAGGATTCTTGAAGGGAAAGCTGTAACTCTGTGAGATGCATTAAGAGAACACAGAGCAGTGTCTTATAAAGCTTCTTTCCAGTTTTTAACGAAAGACATTTCCTTTTTCACCATAGCACTCTATGGGCTTCCAATTATCACTTTTAAAATTCCAGAAGAACAGACTTAGCGAAAGTTTTCTTGAAGGGAAAGCTGTAACTCTGTGAGATGAATTAACAGAACACAAAGCACTTTCTCAGAAAGCTTCTTTCCAGTTTTTAACAGAAGATATTTCCTTTTTCACCATAACCCTCTATGGTCTTCCACATATCACTTTGCAAATTCCACAAGAAGAGTCATAGCGAAAGGCTTCTTGAGGGGAAAGCAGTAACTCTGTGAAATGAATTAACAGAACACAAAGCAGTTTCTCAGAAAGCTTCTTTCCAG
The DNA here is from genome assembly GCF_047675955.1 of Chlorocebus sabaeus. Lineage (NCBI taxonomy): Eukaryota > Metazoa > Chordata > Mammalia > Primates > Cercopithecidae > Chlorocebus > Chlorocebus sabaeus. The sequence goes on from NW_027327837.1 coordinate 450,747, forward strand.
TTTTAAAAAGAAGATATTTCCTTTTTCACCACAGCCGTCTTTGGGCTTCCAAATATCACTTTGCAAATTCCACAAGAACAGTCTTAGCGAAAGGTTTCTGGAAGGGAAAGCTGAAATTCTGTGAGATGAATTGAAAGAACACAAACCAATTTTTCAGAAACCTTCTTTCTTATTTTTAACGGAAGATATTTCCTTTTTCACCGGAGACCTCTAGGGGCTTCCAAATATCACTTTGCAAATTCCACAAGAACAGTCTTAGCGAAAGGTTTCTTGAGGGGAAAGTTTTAACTCTGTGAGATGAACTGACAGAACACAAAGCAGTTTCTCAGAAACCTTCTTTTCGTTTTTTATCTTAGGATATTTCCATTTTCACCATAGCCCTCTCGGGGTTCCAAATATCACTTTGTAATTTACCCAAGAACAGTTTTAGCGAAAGGCTTCTTGAGGGGAAAGCTGTAACCCTGTGAGATGAATTAACAGAACACAAAGCAGTTTCTCAGAAAGCTTCTTTCTAGTTTTTAACGGAAGATATATCCTTTTTTTACCACATCCCTCTATGGGCTTCCAAATATCACTTTGCAAATTCCCCAAGAACAGTCTTAGCGACAGGCTTCTTGTGGGAAACGCAGTAAATCTATTGGATGAATTAACAGAACACAAATCAGTTTCTCAGAAAGCTTCTTTCCAGTTTTTAAAGGAAGATATTGCCTTTTTCACCATAGCCCTCTAAGGCTTCCAAATATCACTTTGCAAATTCCACAAGAACAGTCTTAGCGAAAGGTTTCTTGAGGGGAAAGTTGTAACTCTGTGAGATGAACTGACAGAACACAAAGCAGTTTCTCAGAAACCTTCTTTTCGTTTTTTATCTTAGGATATTTCCATTTTCACCATAGCCCTCTCGGGGTTCCAAATATCACTTTGTAATTTACCCAAGAACAGTTTTAGCGAAAGGCTTCTTGAGGAGAAAGCTGTAAGTCTGTAAGATGAATTAACAGAACACAAAACAGTTTCTCAGAATCCTTCTTTTCAGTTTTTATCATAGGATATTTCCTTTTTCACCATAGCCCTCTATGGGAAACCAAATATCACTTTGGAAATTCCACATGAACAGTCTTAGCTAAAGGCTTCTTGAGGGGAAAGCTGTAACTCAGAGAGATGAATTAACAGAACACAAAGCAGTTTCTCAGAAAGATTCTTTCCAGTTTTTAACGGAACATATTTCCTTTTTCACCGTAGCCCTCTATGGACTTCCAACTATCACCTTGCAAATTCCACAGGAACAGCCTTAGTGAACGGCTTCTTGACGGGAACGCTGTAACTCTGTGAGATGAATTAACAGAACACAAAGCCATTTCTCAGAAAGCTTCTTTCCAGTTTTTAACGGAAGATATTTCCTTTCTCACCATAGCCCTCTATGGGCTTCCAAACATCTCTTTGCAAATTCCACAAGAACAGCCCTAGCGAAAGGCTTATGAAGGGGAAAGCTGTAACACTGTGAGATGAATTAACAGAACACAAAGGAGTTTCTCAAAAAGCTTCTTTTCAGTTTTTATCTTAGGATATTTCCTTTTTCACCACAGCTCTCTAGGGGCTTCCAAATATCACTTTTTAAATTCCACAAGAACACTCTTAGCAAAAGGCTTCCAGAGGGGAAAGCTGGAAATCTGTGAGATGAATTAACTGAACACAAAGCATTTTCTCATAAAGATTCTTTCCAGTTTTTAACTGAAGATACTGTCTTTTTCACCATAGCCCTCTATGGGCTTTCAAATATCACTTTGCAAATTCCACAAGAACAGTCTTAGCGAAAGTCTTCTTCAGGGGCAAGCTGTAACTCTTTGAGATGAATTGACAGAACACAAATCCGTTTCTCAGAAAGCTTCTTTCCAGCTTTTAAGGGAAGAGATTTCCTTTTAAACCATAACCCTCTAAGGGCTTCCAAATATCACTTTGAAAATTACACAAGAACAGTCTTAGCGACAGGATTCTTGATGAGAAAGCTGTAACTATGAGATGTATTAACAGAACACAAAGCAGTTTCTCAGAAAGCTTCTTTCCAGATTTTAACTGAAGATATTTCCTTTTTCACTATAGCCCTCTGTGGGCTTCAAATATCACTTTGTAAATTCCATAAGAAGAGTCTTAGCGAAAGGCTTCTTGAGGGGATAGCTGCAACTCTGTGAGATGAATTAACAGAACACAAAGCCGTTTCTCAGAAAGTTTCTTTACAGTTTCTAACGGAATTGATTTCCTTTTTCACCATAGCCCTCTATGGACTTCCAAATATGACTTTGCAAATTCCACAAGAACAGTCCTAGCGAAAGGCATCTTGAGAGGAAAGCTATAACGCTGTGAGATGAATTAACAGAACACAAAGCAGTTTCTGAAAAAGCTTTTTTTCAGTTTTTATCTTAGGATATTTCCTTTTTCACCATAGCCCTCTAAGGGCTTCCAAATATCACTTTGCAAATTCCACAAGAAAAGTAGTAGCTAAAGCATTTTTGAGGGGAAAGCTGTAACTCTGTGAGATGAATTAACAGAACACAAAGCAGTTTCTCAAAAAGATTCTTTTTAGTTTTTATCTAAGGATATTTCCCTTTTCACCATAGCCCTGTTTGGGCTTCCAAATATCACTTTTTAAATTCCACAAGAACAGTCTTAGCGAAAGGCTTCTTGAGGGGAAAGCTGTTACACTGTGGGATGAATTAACAAAACAAAAAGCAGTTTCTCAGAAAGCTTCTTTCCAGTTTTGGACGAAAGAGATTTCCTTTTTCATCAATGCCTTCTATGGGCTTCCAAATCTCATTTTGCAAATTCCACAAGAAAACTCTTAGTGAAAACCTTCTTGAGGGGAAAGCTGTAACTCTGTGAGATGAATAAACAGAACACAAAGCAGTGTCTCAGAAAGCTTCTTTGCACTTTTTAACTGAAGATATTTCCTTTTTCAGAATAGCCCTTTATGGGCTTCCAAATATCACTGTGCAAGGTCCACAAGAACACTCTTAGCGAAAGGCTTCACGAGGGGAAAGCTTTAACTCCGTGAGATGAATTAACAGAACACAAAGCCTTTTATCAGAAAGCTTCTTTCCAGTTTCTAACGGAAGAGATTTCCTTTTTCACCATAGCCCTCTATGGGCTTCCAAATATCACTTTGCAAATTCCACAACAGCAGCCTTAGCGAAAGCGTTCTTTAGGGGAATGCTGTAACTCTGTGAGATGAATTAAGAGAACACAAGGCCGTTTCTCAGAAAGCTTCTGTCCAGTTATTAAGTGAATATTTTTCCTTTTTCTCCATAGCCCTCTATGGGCTTCCAAATATCACTTTGCAAATCCCACAAGAACAGTCTTAGCGAAAGGCTTCTTGAGGGGAAAGCTGTAACTATGTGAGTTGTATTAACAGAACACAATGCAGTTTCTCTAAAAGCTTCTTTCCGGTTTTTAACTGAAGATATTTTCTTTTTCACCCTAGCCCTCTTTGGGCTTCCAAATATCACTTTGCAAATTCCACAAAAACAGTATTAGCGTAAAGCTTCTTGAGAGGAAATCTATAACACTTTGACATGAACTAACAGAACACAAAGCAGTTTCTCAGCATGCTTCTTTCCAGTTTTTAACTGAAGATATTTTCTTTTTCAGCATAACCCTCTATGGGCTTCCAAATATCACTTTGCAAATTCCACAAGAACAGTCTTAGCGAAAGGCTTCTTGAGAGGAAAGTTGTAACTCTGTGAGATGAATTAAGAGAACACAAAGCCGTTTCTCAGAAAGCTTCTTTCCAGTTTTTAACGGAATTGATTTCCTTTTTCACCATAGCCCTGTATGGGTTTCCAAATATCACTTTGCAAATTCCAGAAGAACAGTCTTAGCGAAAGGCTTCTTAAGGGGAAAGCTGTTACACTGTGGGATGAATTAACAGAACAAAAAGCAGTTTCTCAGAAACCTTCTTTCCAGTTTTTAAGGGAAGAGATTTCCTTTTTCACCATAGCCCTCTATGGGCTTCCAAATATCACCTTGCAAATTCCACAAGAACAGTCTTCGCGAAAGGCTTCTTGAGCGTAAAGCTGTAACTCTGTGAGATGAATTAACAGAGGACAAAGCAGTTTCTCAGAAAGCTTTTTTCCAGTTTTTAACGGAAGATAGTTCCTTTTTTACCATATCCCTCTATGGACTTCAAAATATCACTTTGCAAATTCCACAAGAACTGTCTTAGCGAAAGGCTTCTTGTGAGGAACGCAGTAACTCTGTGAGATGAATTAACAGAACACAAATCAGTTTCTCAGAAAGCTTCTTTGCAGTTTTTAAAGGAAGATATTTCCTTTTTCACCATAGCCCTCTAAGGGATTCCAAATATCACTTTGCAAATTCCACAAGAACAGTCTTAGCGAAAGGCTTCTTGAGGGGAAAGCTATAACTCTGTGAAATGAACTAAGATAACACAAAGCAGATTCTCAGAATGCTTCTTTCCAGTTTTTAATGGAAGTTATATCCTTTTTCACCATAGCCATCCATGGGCTTCCAAATATCACTTTGCAAATTCCACAAGAAGAGACTTCGCGAAAGGCTTCTTAAGGGGAAAGCTGTTACTCCGTGAGATGAATTAACAGAATACAAAGTAGTTTCTCAGAATGCTTCTTTTCAGTTTTTATCTTAGGATATTTCCTTTTTCACGTTAGCCATCTATGGGCTTGAAAATATCACTATGAAAATTCCACAAGAACAGACTTAGCGAAAGCTTGCTTGAGGTGAAAGTAGTGACACTGTGAGATGAATTAACAGAACACAAAGCAGTTTCTCAGAAAGCTTCTTTCCAGTTATTAACGGAAGATATTTCCTTTCTCACCATAGACCTCTATGGGATTCCAAATATCACTTTGCAAATACCACAAGAACAGTCTTAGCGAAAGGCTTCTTAAGGGGAAAGCTGTTACACTGTGGGATGAATTAACAGAACAAAAAGCAGTTTCTCAGAAACCTTCTTTCCAGTTTTTAAGGGAAGAGATTTCCTTTTTCACCATAGCCCTCTATGGGCTTCCAAATATCACTTTGCAAATTCCACAAGAACAGTCTTCGCGAAAGGCTTCTTGAGCATAAAGCTGTAACTCTGTGAGATGAATTAAGAGAGGACAAAGCAGTTTCTCAGAAAGCTTTTTTCCAGTTTTTTACGGAAGATAGTTCCTTTTTTTACCATATCCCGCTATGGACTTCAAAATATCACATTGCAAATTCCACAAGAACTGTCTTAGCGAAAGGCTTCTTGTGGGGAACGCAGTAAGTCTGTGAGATGAATTAACAGAACACAAATCAGTTTCTCAGAAAGCTTCTTTGCAGTTTTTAAAGGAAGATATTTCCTTTTTCACCATAGCCCTCTAAGGGCTTCCAAATATCACTTTGCAAATTCCACAAGAACAGTCTTAGCGAAAGGCTTCTTGAGGGGAAAGCTATAACTCTGTGAAATGAACTAAGATAACACAAAGCAGATTCTCAGAATGCTTCTTTCCAGTTTTAAACGGAAGATATTTCCTTTTTCATCTTAACCCTCTATGGGCTTCCAAATATCACTTTGCAAATTCCACAAGAACAATCTTAGCGAAAGGCTTCTTGAGGGGAAAGCAGTAACTATGAGATGAATTAAGAGAACACAAAGCAGTTTCTCAGAAAGCTTCTTTCCAGGTTTAATGGAAGTTATATCCTTTTTCACCATAGCCATCCATGGGCTTCCAAATATCACTTTGCAAATTCCACAAGAATAGACTTCGCGAAAGGCTTCTTAAGGGGAAAGCTGTTACTCCGTGAGATGAATTAACAGAACACAAAGTAGTTTCTCAGAATGCTTCTTTTCAGTTTTTATCTTAGGATATTTCCTTTTTCACCTTAGCCATCTATGGGCTTGAAAATATCACTATGAAAATTCCACAAGAACAGACTTAGCGAAAGCCTGCTTGAGGTGAAAGCAGTGACTCTGTGAGATGAATTAACAGAACACAAAGCAGTTTCTCAGAAAGCTTCTTTCCAGTTATTAACGGAAGATATTTCCTTTTTCACCATAGACCTCTATGGGCTTCCAAATATCACATTGCCAATTCCACAAGAAGAGTCTTAGCGAAAGGCTTCTTGAAGGGAAAGCTGTAACTCTGTGAGATGAATTAACAGGACACAAAGCAGTTTCTCATAAAGCTTCTTTCCAGTATTTAACGGAAGATATTTCCTTTTCCACCGTAGCCCTCTATGGGCTTCCAAATATCACTTTGCAAATTTCACAAGACAGTCTTAGCGAAAGGATTCTTGAGGGGAATGCTGTAACTCTGTGAGATGAATTAACAGAACAGAAAGGATTTTCTCAGAAAGCTTCTTTCCAGTTTTTAACGGAAGATATTTCCTTTTTCACCATAGTCTCTAAGGGCTTCCAAATAACACTGCGCAAATTCCACAAAAATAGATTTAGCGAAACGCTACTTGAACTGAAAGCTGTAACTCTGTGAGATGAATTAACAGAACACAAAGCAGTTTTTCACAAAGCTTCTATCCAGTTTTTAACGGAAGATATTTACTTTTTCACCGTAGCCCTCTATGGACTTCCAAATATCACTTTGCAAATTCCACCAGAACAGTCTTCGCGAAAGTCTTCTTGAGGGGAAAGCTGTAACCCTGTGAGATGAATTAACAGAACACAAAGCAGTTTCTCAGAAAGCTTCTTACCAGTTTTTAATGGAAGATATTTCCTTTTTCACCTTAACCCTCTATGCGCTTCCAAATATCACTTTGCAAATTCCACAGGAACAGCCTTAGCGAAAGGCTTCTTGAAGGGAAAGCAGTAACTGTGAGATGAGTTAACCGAACACAAAGCCATTTCTCAGAAAGCTTCATTCCAGTTTTGAAGGGAAGATTTTCCTTTTTCACCATAACCCTCTATGGGCTTCCAAATATCACTTTGAAAATTCCACAAGAACAGTCTTAGCGAAAGGCTTCTTGAGGGGAAAGCTGTAACTCTGTGAGATGAATTAACAGAACACAGAGCAGTTTCTCAGAAAGCTTCTTTCCAGTTTTTAACGGAAGATATTTCCTTTTTCACCATAGCTCTCTATGGGCTTCCAAATATCACTTTGCAAATTCCACAAGCAGAGTCTTCGCGAAAGGCTTCTTCAGGGGAAAGCTGTATCTCCGTGAGATGAATTAACAGAACTCAAAGTAGTTTCTCAGAATGCTTCTTTTCAGTTTTTATCTTAGGATATTTCCTTTTTCACCTTAGCCTTCTATGGGCTTGAAAATATTACTATGAAAATTCCACAAGAACAATCTGAGCGAAAGGCTTCCTGAGGTAAAAGCAGTGACTCTGTGAGATGAATTAACAGAACACAAAGCAGTTTCTCAGAAAGCTTCTTTCCAGTTTTTAAAGGAAGATATTGCCTTTTTCACCATAGCCCTCTAAGGCTTCCAAATATCACTTTGCAAATTCCACAAGAACAGTCTTAGCGAAAGGCTTCTTGATGGGAAAGCAGTAACTCTGTGAGATGAATTAACCAAACATAGAGCAGCATCTCCCTAAGTTTCTTTCCAGTTTTTAACGGAAGATATTTCCTTTTTCACCATAGCTCTCTATGGGCTTCCAAATATCACTTTGAAAATTCCACAAGAAGAGTCTTAGCGAAAGGATTCTTGAAGGGAAAGCTGTAACTCTGTGAGATGCATTAAGAGAACACAGAGCAGTGTCTTATAAAGCTTCTTTCCAGTTTTTAACGAAAGACATTTCCTTTTTCACCATAGCACTCTATGGGCTTCCAATTATCACTTTTAAAATTCCAGAAGAACAGACTTAGCGAAAGTTTTCTTGAAGGGAAAGCTGTAACTCTGTGAGATGAATTAACAGAACACAAAGCACTTTCTCAGAAAGCTTCTTTCCAGTTTTTAACAGAAGATATTTCCTTTTTCACCATAACCCTCTATGGTCTTCCACATATCACTTTGCAAATTCCACAAGAAGAGTCATAGCGAAAGGCTTCTTGAGGGGAAAGCAGTAACTCTGTGAAATGAATTAACAGAACACAAAGCAGTTTCTCAGAAAGCTTCTTTCCAGTTTTAAAAAGAAGATATTTCCTTTTTCACCACAGCCGTCTTTGGGCTTCCAAATATCACTTTGCAAATTCCACAAGAACAGTCTTAGCGAAAGGTTTCTGGAAGGGAAAGCTGAAATTCTGTGAGATGAATTGAAAGAACACAAACCAATTTTTCAGAAATCTTCTTTCTTATTTTTAACGGAAGATATTTCCTTTTTCACCGGAGACCTCTAGGGGCTTCCAAATATCACTTTGCAAATTCCACAAGAACAGTCTTAGCGAAAGGTTTCTTGAGGGGAAAGTTGTAACTCTGTGAGATGAACTAACAGAACACAAAGCAGTTTCTCAGAAACCTTCTTTTCGTTTTTTATCTTAGGATATTTCCATTTTCACCATAGCCCTCTTGGGGTTCCAAATATCACTTTGTAATTTACCCAAGAACAGTTTTAGCGAAAGGCTTCTTGAGGGGAAAGCTGTAACCCTGTGAGATGAATTAACAGAACACAAAGCAGTTTCTCAGAAAGATTCTTACCAGTTTTTAATGGAAGATATTTCCTTTTTCACCTTAACCCTCTATGCGCTTCCAAATATCACTTTGCAAATTCCACATGAACAGTCATAGCTAAAGGCTTCTTGAGGGGAAAGCTGTAACTCAGAGAGATGAATTAACAGAACACAAAGCAGTTTCTCAGAAAGATTCTTTCCAGTTTTTAACGGAACATATTTCCTTTTTCACCGTAGCCCTCTATGGACTTCCAACTATCACCTTGCAAATTACACAGGAACAGTCTTAGTGAACGGCTTCTTGTCGGGAACGCTGTAACTCTGTGACATGAATTAACAGAACACAAAGTAGTTTCTCATAATGCTTCTTTGCAGTTTTTATCTTAGGATATTTCCTTTTTCACCTTAGCCATCTATGGGCTTGAAAATATCACTATGAAAATTCCACAAGAACAGAATTAGCGAAAGCCTGCTTGAGGAGAAAGCAGTGACTCTGTGAGATGAATTAACAGAACACAAAGCAGTTTCTCAGAAAGCTTCTTTCCAGTTATTAACGGAAGATATTTCCTTTTTCACCATAGACCTCTATGGGCTTCCAAATATCACATTGCCAATTCCACAAGAAGAGTCTTAGCGAAAGGCTTCTTGAAGGGAAAGCTGTAACTCTGTGAGATGAATTAACAGGACACAAAGCAGTTTCTCATAAAGCTTCTTTCCAGTATTTAACGGAAGATATTTCCTTTTCCACCGTAGCCCTCTATGGGCTTCCAAATATCACTTTGCAAATTTCACAAGAACAGTCTTAGCGAAAGGATTCTTGAGGGGAATGCTGTAACTCTGTGAGATGAATTAACAGAACAGAAAGGATTTTCTCAGAAAGCTTCTTTCCAGTTTTTAACGGAAGATATTTCCTTTTTCACCATAGTCTCTATGGGCTTCCAAATAACACTGCGCAAATTCCACAAAAATAGATTTAGCGAAACGCTACTTGAACTGAAAGCTGTAACTCTGTGAGATGAATTAACAGAACACAAAGCAGTTTTTCACAAAGCTTCTATCCAGTTTTTAACGGAAGATATTTACTTTTTCACCGTAGCCCTCTATGGACTTCCAAATATCACTTTGCAAATTCCACCAGAACAGTCTTCGCGAAAGTCTTCTTGAGGGGAAAGCTGTAACCCTGTGAGATGAATTAACAGAACACAAAGCAGTTTCTCAGAAAGCTTCTTACCAGTTTTTAATGGAAGATATTTCCTTTTTCACCTTAACCCTCTATGCGCTTCCAAATATCACTTTGCAAATTCCACAAGAACAGCCTTAGCGAAAGGCTTCTTGAAGGGAAAGCAGTAACTGTGAGATGAGTTAATCGAACACAAAGCCATTTCTCAGAAAGCTTCATTCCAGTTTTGAAGGGAAGATTTTCCTTTTTCACCATAACCCTCTATGGGCTTCCAAATATCACTTTGAAAATTCCACAAGAACAGTCTTAGCGAAAGGCTTCTTGAGGGGAAAGCTGTAACTCTGTGAGATGAATTAACAGAACACAGAGCAGTTTCTCAGAAAGCTTCTTTCCAGTTTTTAACGGAAGATATTTCCTTTTTCACCATAGCTCTCTATGGGCTTCCAAATATCACTTTGCAAATTCCACAAGCAGAGTCTTCGCGAAAGGCTTCTTCAGGGGAAAGCTGTATCTCCGTGAGATGAATTAACAGAACTCAAAGTAGTTTCTCAGAATGCTTCTTTTCAGTTTTTATCTTAGGATATTTCCTTTTTCACCTTAGCCTTCTATGGGCTTGAAAATATCACTATGAAAATTCCACAAGAACAATCTGAGCGAAAGGCTTCTTGAGGTAAAAGCAGTGACTTTGTGAGATGAATTAACAGAACACAAAGCAGTTTCTCAGAAAGCTTCTTTCCAGTTTTTAAAGGAAGATATTGCCTTTTTCACCATAGCCCTCTAAGGCTTCCAAATATCACTTTGCAAATTCCACAAGAACAGTCTTAGCGAAAGGCTTCTTGATGGGAAAGCAGTAACTCTGTGAGATGAATTAACCAAACATAGAGCAGCATCTCAGTAAGTTTCTTTCCAGTTTTTAACGGAAGATATTTCCTTTTTCACCATAGCTCTCTATGGGCTTCCAAATATCACTTTGAAAATTCCACAAGAAGAGTCTTAGCGAAAGGATTCTTGAAGGGAAAGCTGTAACTCTGTGAGATGCATTAAGAGAACACAGAGCAGTGTCTTATAAAGCTTCTTTCCAGTTTTTAACGAAAGACATTTCCTTTTTCACCATAGCACTCTATGGGCTTCCAATTATCACTTTTAAAATTCCAGAAGAACAGACTTAGCGAAAGTTTTCTTGAAGGGAAAGCTGTAACTCTGTGAGATGAATTAACAGAACACAAAGCACTTTCTCAGAAAGCTTCTTTCCAGTTTTTAACAGAAGATATTTCCTTTTTCACCATAACCCTCTATGGTCTTCCACATATCACTTTGCAAATTCCACAAGAAGAGTCATAGCGAAAGGCTTCTTGAGGGGAAAGCAGTAACTCTGTGAAATGAATTAACAGAACACAAAGCAGTTTCTCAGAAAGCTTCTTTCCAGTTTTAAAAAGAAGATATTTCCTTTTTCACCACAGCCCTCTTTGGGCTTCCAAATATCACTTTGCAAATTCCACAAGAACAGTCTTAGCGAAAGGTTTCTGGAAGGGAAAGCTGAAATTCTGTGAGATGAATTGAAAGAACACAAACCAATTTTTCAGAAATCTTCTTTCTTATTTTTAACAGAAGATATTTCCTTTTTCACCGGAGACCTCTACGGGCTTCCAAATATCACTTTGCAAATTCCACAAGAACAGTCTTAGCGAAAGGTTTCTTGAGGGGAAAGTTGTAACTCTGTGAGATGAACTAACAGAACACAAAGCAGTTTCTCAGAAACCTTCTTTTCGTTTTTTATCTTAGGATATTTCCATTTTCACCATAGCCCTCTTGGGGTTCCAAATATCACTTTGTAATTTACCCAAGAACAGTTTTAGCGAAAGGCTTCTTGAGGGGAAAGCTGTAACCCTGTGAGATGAATTAACAGAACACAAAGCAGTTTCTCAGAAAGCTTCTTACCAGTTTTTAATGGAAGATATTTCCTTTTTCACCTTAACCCTCTATGCGCTTCCAAATATCACTTTGCAAATTCCACATGAACAGTCATAGCTAAAGGCTTCTTGAGGGGAAAGCTGTAACTCAGAGAGATGAATTAACAGAACACAAAGCAGTTTCTCAGAAAGATTCTTTCCAGTTTTTAACGGAACATATTTCCTTTTTCACCGTAGCCCTCTATGGACTTCCAACTATCACCTTGCAAATTACACAGGAACAGTCTTAGTGAACGGCTTCTTGTCGGGAACGCTGTAACTCTGTGACATGAATTAACAGAACACAAAGTAGTTTCTCATAATGCTTCTTTGCAGTTTTTATCTTAGGATATTTCCTTTTTCACCTTAGCCATCTATGGGCTTGAAAATATCACTATGAAAATTCCACAAGAACAGAATTAGCGAAAGCCTGCTTGAGGAGAAAGCAGTGACTCTGTGAGATGAATTAACAGAACACAAAGCAGTTTCTCAGAAAGCTTCTTTCCAGTTATTAACGGAAGATATTTCCTTTTTCACCATAGACCTCTATGGGCTTCCAAATATCACATTGCCAATTCCACAAGAAGAGTCTTAGCGAAAGGCTTCTTGAAGGGAAAGCTGTAACTCTGTGAGATGAATTAACAGGACACAAAGCAGTTTCTCATAAAGCTTCTTTCCAGTATTTAACGGAAGATATTTCCTTTTCCACCGTAGCCCTCTATGGGCTTCCAAATATCACTTTGCAAATTTCACAAGAACAGTCTTAGCGAAAGGATTCTTGAGGGGAATGCTGTAACTCTGTGAGATGAATTAACAGAACAGAAAGGATTTTCTCAGAAAGCTTCTTTCCAGTTTTTAACGGAAGATATTTCCTTTTTCACCATAGTCTCTATGGGCTTCCAAATAACACTGCGCAAATTCCACAAAAATAGATTTAGCGAAACGCTACTTGAACTGAAAGCTGTAACTCTGTGAGATGAATTAACAGAACACAAAGCAGTTTTTCACAAAGCTTCTATACAGTTTTTAACGGAAGATATTTCCTTTTTCACCGTAGCCCTCTATGGACTTCCAAATATCACTTTGCAAATTCCACCAGAACAGTCTTCGCGAAAGTCTTCTTGAGGGGAAAGCTGTAACCCTGTGAGATGAATTAACAGAACACAAAGCAGTTTCTCAGAAAGCTTCTTACCAGTTTTTAATGGAAGATATTTCCTTTTTCACCTTAACCCTCTATGCGCTTCCAAATATCACTTTGCAAATTCCACAAGAACAGCCTTAGCGAAAGGCTTCTTGAAGGGAAAGCAGTAACTGTGAGATGAGTTAATCGAACACAAAGCCATTTCTCAGAAAGCTTCATTCCAGTTTTGAAGGGAAGATTTTCCTTTTTCACCATAACCCTCTATGGGCTTCCAAATATCACTTTGAAAATTCCACAAGAACAGTCTTAGCGAAAGGCTTCTTGAGGGGAAAGCTGTAACTCTGTGAGATGAATTAAAAGAACACAGAGCAGTTTCTCAGAAAGCTTCTTTCCAGTTTTTAACGGAAGATATTTCCTTTTTCACCATAGCTCTCTATGGGCTTCCAAATATCACTTTGCAAATTCCACAAGCAGCGTCTTCGCGAAAGGCTTCTTCAGGGGAAAGCTGTATCTCCGTGAGATGAATTAACAGAACTCAAAGTAGTTTCTCAGAATGCTTCTTTTCAGTTTTTATCTTAGGATATTTCCTTTTTCACCTTAGCCTTCTATGGGCTTGAAAATATCACTATGAAAATTCCACAAGAACAATCTGAGCGAAAGGCTTCTTGAGGGAAAAGCAGTGACTCTGTGAGATGAATTAACAGAACACGAAGCAGTTTCTCAGAAAGCTTCTTTCCAGTTTTTAACGGAAGATATATCCTTTTTTACCATATCCCTCTATGGGCTTCCAAATATCACTTTGCAAATTCCCCAAGAACAGTCTTAGCGAAAGGCTTCTTGTGGGAAACGCAGTAAATCTATTGGATGAATTAACAGAACACAGATCAGTTTCTCAGAAAGCTTCTTTCCAGTTTTTAAAGGAAGATATTGCCTTTTTCACCATAGCCCTCTAAGGCTTCCAAATATCACTTTGCAAATTCCACAAGAACAGTCTTAGCGAAAGGCTTTTTGATGGGAAAGCAGTAACTCTGTGAGATGAATTAACCAAACATAGAGCAGCATCTCAGTAAGTTTCTTTCCAGTTTTTAACGGAAGATATTTCCTTTTTCACCATAGCTCTCTATGGGCTTCCAAATATCACTTTGAAAATTCCACAAGAAGAGTCTTAGCGAAAGGATTCTTGAAGGGAAAGCTGTAACTCTGTGAGATGCATTAAGAGAACACAGAGCAGTGTCTTATAAAGCTTCTTTCCAGTTTTTAACGAAAGACATTTCCTTTTTCACCATAGCACTCTATGGGCTTCCAATTATCACTTTTAAAATTCCAGAAGAACAGACTTAGCGAAAGTTTTCTTGAAGGGAAAGCTGTAACTCTGTGAGATGAATTAACAGAACACAAAGCACTTTCTCAGAAAGCTTCTTTCCAGTTTTTAACAGAAGATATTTCCTTTTTCACCATAACCCTCTATGGTCTTCCACATATCACTTTGCAAATTCCACAAGAAGAGTCATAGCGAAAGGCTTCTTGAGGGGAAAGCAGTAACTCTGTGAAATGAATTAACAGAACACAAAGCAGTTTCTCAGAAAGCTTCTTTCCAGTTTTAAAAAGAAGATATTTCCTTTTTCACCACAGCCCTCTTTGGGCTTCCAAATATCACTTTGCAAATTCCACAAGAACAGTCTTAGCGAAAGGTTTCTGGAAGGGAAAGCTGAAATTCTGTGAGATGAATTGAAAGAACACAAACCAATTTTTCAGAAATCTTCTTTCTTATTTTTAACGGAAGATATTTCCTTTTTCACCGGAGACCTCTAGGGGCTTCCAAATATCACTTTGCAAATTCCACAAGAACAGTCTTAGCGAAAGGTTTCTTGAGGGGAAAGTTGTAACTCTGTGAGATGAACTGACAGAACACAAAGCAGTTTCTCAGAAACCTTCTTTTCGTTTTTTATCTTAGGATATTTCCATTTTCACCATAGCCCTCTCGGGGTTCCAAATATCACTTTGTAATTTACCCAAGAACAGTTTTAGCGAAAGGCTTCTTGAGGGGAAAGCTGTAACCCTGTGAGATGAATTAACAGAACACAAAGCAGTTTCTCAGAAAGCTTCTTACCAGTTTTTAATGGAAGATATTTCCTTTTTCACCTTCACCCTCTATGCGCTTCCAAATATCTCTTTGCAAATTCCACAAGAACAGCCTTAGCGAAAGGCTTCTTGAAGGGAAAGCAGTAACTGTGAGATGAGTTAACCGAACACAAAGCCGTTTCTCAGAAAGCTTCTTTCCAGTTTTGAAGGGAAGATTTTCCTTTTTCACCATAACCCTCTATGGGCTTCCAAATATCACTTTGAAAATTCCACAAGAACAGTCTTAGCGAAAGGCTTCTTGAGGGGAAAGCTGTAACTCTGTGAGATGAATTAACAGAACACAGAGCAGTTTCTCAGAAAGCTTCTTTCCAGTTTTTAACGGAAGATATTTCCTTTTTCACCATAGCTCTCTATGGGCTTCCAAATATCACTTTGCAAATTCCACAAGCAGAGTCTTCACGAAAGGCTTCTTCAGGGGAAAGCTGTATCTCCGTGAGATGAATTAACAGAACTCAATGTAGTTTCTCAGAATGCTTCTTTTCAGTTTTTATCTTAGGATATTTCCTTTTTCACCTTAGCCTTCTATGGGCTTGAAAATATCACTATGAAAATTCCACAAGAACAATCTGAGCGAAAGGCTTCTTCAGGTAAAAGCAGTGACTCTGTGAGATGAATTAACAGAACACAAAGCAGTTTCTCAGAAAGCTTCTTTCCAGTTTTTAACGGAAGATATATCCTTTTTTACCATATCCCTCTATGGGCTTCCATATATCACTTTGCAAATTCCACAAGAACAGTCTTAGCGAAAGGCTTCTTGTGGGAAACGCAGTAAATCTATTGGATGAATTAAGAGAACACAAATCAGTTTCTCAGAAAGCTTCTTTCCAGTTTTTAAAAGAAGATATTGCCTTTTTCCCCATAGCCCTCTAAGGCTTCCAAATATCACTTTGCAAATTCCACAAGAACAGTCTTAGCGAAAGGCTTCTTGATGGGAAAGCAGTAACTCTGTGAGATGAATTAACCAAACATAGAGCAGCATCTCAGTAAGTTTCTTTCCAGTTTTTAACAGAAGATATTTCCTTTTTCACCATAACCCTCTATGGTCTTCCACATATCACTTTGCAAATTCCACAAGAAGAGTCATAGCGAAAGGCTTCTTGAGGGGAAAGCAGTAACTCTGTGAAATGAATTAACAGATCACAAAACAGTTTCTCAGAAAGCTTCTTTCCAATTTTAAAAAGAAGATATTTCCTTTTTCACCACAGCCATCTTTGGGCTTCCAAATATCACTTTGCAAATTCCACAAGAACAGTCTTAGCGAAAGGTTTCTGGAAGGGAAAGCTGAAATTCTGTGAGATGAATTGAAAGAACACAAAGCAATTTTTCAGAAATCTTCTTTCTTATTTTTAACGGAAGATATTTCCTTTTTCACCAGAGACCTCTAGGGGCTTCCAAATATCACTTTGCAAATTCCACAAGAACAGTCTTAGCGAAAGGATTCTTGAGGGGAAAGTTGTAACTCTGTGAGATGAACTAACAGAACACAAAGCAGTTTCTCAGAAACCTTCTTTTCGTTTTTTATCTTAGGATATTTCCATTTTCACCATAGCCCTCTCGGGGTTCCAAATATCACTTTGTAATTTACCCAAGAACAGTTTCAGCGAAAGGCTTCTTGAGGGGAAAGCTGTAACCCTGTGAGATGAATTAACAGAACACAAAGCAGTTTCTCAGAAAGCTTCTTACAGTTTTTAATGGAAGATATTTCCTTTTTCACCTTCACCCTCTATGCGCTTCCAAATATCACTTTGCAAATTCCACAAGAACAGCCTTAGCGAAAGGCTTCTTGAAGGGAAAGCAGTAACTGTGAGATGAGTTAACCGAACACAAAGCCGTTTCTCAGAAAGCTTCTTTCCAGTTTTGAAGGGAAGATTTTCCTTTTTCACCATAACCCTCTATGGGCTTCCAAATATCACTTTGAAAATTCCACAAGAACAGTCTTAGCGAAAGGCTTCTTGAGGGGAAAGCTGTAACTCTGTGAGATGAATTAACAGAACACAGAGCAGGTTCTCAGAAAGCTTCTTTCCAGTTTTTAACGGAAGATATTTCCTTTTTCACCATAGCTCTCTATGGGCTTCCAAATATCACTTTGCAAATTCCACAAGCAGAGTCTTCGCGAAAGGCTTCTTCAGGGGAAAGCTGTATCTCCGTGAGATGAATTAACAGAACTCAAAGTAGTTTCTCAGAATGCTTCTTTTCCGTTTTTATCTTAGGATATTTCCTTTTTCACCTTAGCCTTCTATGGGCTTGAAAATATCACTATGAAAATTCCACAAGAACAATCTGAGTGAAAGGCTTCTTGAGGGAAAAGCAGTGACTCTGTGAGATGAATTAACAGAACACAAAGCAGTTTCTCAGAAAGCTTCTTTCCAGTTTTTAACGGAAGATATATCCTTTTTTTACCATATCCCTCTATGGGCTTCCAAATATCACTTTGCAAATTCCCCAAGAACAGTCTTAGCGAAAGGCTTCTTGTGGGAAATGCAGTAAATCTATTGGATGAATTGAGAGAACACAAATCAGTTTCTCAGAAAGCTTCTTTCCAGTTTTTAAAGGAAGATATTGCCTTTTTCACCATAGCCCTCTAAGGCTTCCAAATATCACTTTGCAAATTCCACAAGAACAGTCTTAGCGAAAGGCTTCTTGAGAGGAAAGTTGTAACTCTGTGAGATGAATTAAGAGAACACAAAGCCGTTTCTCAGAAAGCTTCTTTCCAGTTTTTAACGGAATTGATTTCCTTTTTCACCATAGCCCTGTATGGGTTTCCAAATATCACTTTGCAAATTCCAGAAGAACAGTCTTAGTGAAAGGCTTCTTAAGGGGAAAGCTGTTACACTGTGGGATGAATTAACAGAACAAAAAGCAGTTTCTCAGAAACCTTCTTTCCAGTTTTTAAGGGAAGAGATTTCCTTTTTCACCATAGCCCTCTATGGGCTTCCAAATATCACTTTGCAAATTCCACAAGAACAGTCTTCGCGAAAGGCTTCTTGAGCGTAAAGCTGTAACTCTGTGAGATGAATTAACAGAGGACAAAGCAGTTTCTCAGAAAGCTTTTTTCCAGTTTTTTACGGAAGATAGTTTCTTTTTTACCATATCCCTCTATGGACTTCAAAATATCACTTTGCAAATTCCACAAGAACAGCCTTAGCGAAAGGCTTCTTGTGGGGAACGCAGTAACTCTGTGAGATGAATTAACAGAACACAAATCAGTTTCTCAGAAAGCTTCTTTCCAGTTTTTAAAGGAAGATATTTCCTTTTTCACCATAGCCCTCTAAGGCTTCCAAATATCACTTTGCAAATTCCACAAGAACAGTCTTAGCGAAAGGCTTCTTGATGGGAAAGCAGTAACTCTGTGAGATGAATTAACCAAACATAGAGCAGCATCTCCCTAAGTTTCTTTCCAGTTTTTAACGGAAGATATTTCCTTTTTCACCATAGCTCTCTATGGGCTTCCAAATATCACTTTGAAAATTCCACAAGAAGAGTCTTAGCGAAAGGATTCTTGAAGGGAAAGCTGTAACTCTGTGAGATGCATTAAGAGAACACAGAGCAGTGTCTTATAAAGCTTCTTTCCAGTTTTTAACGAAAGACATTTCCTTTTTCACCATAGCACTCTATGGGCTTCCAATTATCACTTTTAAAATTCCAGAAGAACAGACTTTGCGAAAGTTTTCTTGAAGGGAAAGCTGTAACTCTGTGAGATGAATTAACAGAACACAAAGCACTTTCTCAGAAAGCTTCTTTCCAGTTTTTAACAGAAGATATTTCCTTTTTCACCATAACCCTCTATGGTCTTCCACATATCACTTTGCAAATTCCACAAGAAGAGTCATAGCGAAAGGCTTCTTGAGGGGAAAGCAGTAACTCTGTGAAATGAATTAACAGAACACAAAGCAGTTTCTCAGAAAGCTTCTTTCCAGTTTTAAAAAGAAGATATTTCCTTTTTCACCACAGCCCTCTTTGGGCTTCCAAATATCACTTTGCAAATTCCACAAGAACAGTCTTAGCGAAAGGTTTCTGGAAGGGAAAGCTGAAATTCTGTGAGATGAATTGAAAGAACACAAACCAATTTTTCAGAAATCTTCTTTCTTATTTTTAACGGAAGATATTTCCTTTTTCACCGGAGACCTCTAGGGGCTTCCAAATATCACTTTGCAAATTCCACAAGAACAGTCTTAGCGAAAGGTTTCTTGAGGGGAAAGTTGTAACTCTGTGAGATGAACTGACAGAACACAAAGCAGTTTCTCAGAAACCTTCTTTTCGTTTTTTATCTTAGGATATTTCCATTTTCACCATAGCCCTCTCGGGGTTCCAAATATCACTTTGTAATTTACCCAAGAACAGTTTTAGCGAAAGGCTTCTTGAGGGGAAAGCTGTAACCCTGTGAGATGAATTAACAGAACACAAAGCAGTTTCTCAGAAAGCTTCTTACCAGTTTTTAATGGAAGATATTTCCTTTTTCACCTTCACCCTCTATGCGCTTCCAAATATCTCTTTGCAAATTCCACAAGAACAGCCTTAGCGAAAGGCTTCTTGAAGGGAAAGCAGTAACTGTGAGATGAGTTAACCGAACACAAAGCCGTTTCTCAGAAAGCTTCTTTCCAGTTTTGAAGGGAAGATTTTCCTTTTTCACCATAACCCTCTATGGGCTTCCAAATATCACTTTGAAAATTCCACAAGAACAGTCTTAGCGAAAGGCTTCTTGAGGGGAAAGCTGTAACTCTGTGAGATGAATTAACAGAACACAGAGCAGTTTCTCAGAAAGCTTCTTTCCAGTTTTTAACGGAAGATATTTCCTTTTTCACCATAGCTCTCTATGGGCTTCCAAATATCACTTTGCAAATTCCACAAGCAGAGTCTTCACGAAAGGCTTCTTCAGGGGAAAGCTGTATCTCCGTGAGATGAATTAACAGAACTCAATGTAGTTTCTCAGAATGCTTCTTTTCAGTTTTTATCTTAGGATATTTCCTTTTTCACCTTAGCCTTCTATGGGCTTGAAAATATCACTATGAAAATTCCACAAGAACAATCTGAGCGAAAGGCTTCTTCAGGTAAAAGCAGTGACTCTGTGAGATGAATTAACAGAACACAAAGCAGTTTCTCAGAAAGCTTCTTTCCAGTTTTTAACGGAAGATATATCCTTTTTTACCATATCCCTCTATGGGCTTCCATATATCACTTTGCAAATTCCACAAGAACAGTCTTAGCGAAAGGCTTCTTGTGGGAAACGCAGTAAATCTATTGGATGAATTAAGAGAACACAAATCAGTTTCTCAGAAAGCTTCTTTCCAGTTTTTAAAAGAAGATATTGCCTTTTTCCCCATAGCCCTCTAAGGCTTCCAAATATCACTTTGCAAATTCCACAAGAACAGTCTTAGCGAAAGGCTTCTTGATGGGAAAGCAGTAACTCTGTGAGATGAATTAACCAAACATAGAGCAGCATCTCAGTAAGTTTCTTTCCAGTTTTTAACAGAAGATATTTCCTTTTTCACCATAACCCTCTATGGTCTTCCACATATCACTTTGCAAATTCCACAAGAAGAGTCATAGCGAAAGGCTTCTTGAGGGGAAAGCAGTAACTCTGTGAAATGAATTAACAGATCACAAAACAGTTTCTCAGAAAGCTTCTTTCCAATTTTAAAAAGAAGATATTTCCTTTTTCACCACAGCCATCTTTGGGCTTCCAAATATCACTTTGCAAATTCCACAAGAACAGTCTTAGCGAAAGGTTTCTGGAAGGGAAAGCTGAAATTCTGTGAGATGAATTGAAAGAACACAAAGCAATTTTTCAGAAATCTTCTTTCTTATTTTTAACGGAAGATATTTCCTTTTTCACCAGAGACCTCTAGGGGCTTCCAAATATCACTTTGCAAATTCCACAAGAACAGTCTTAGCGAAAGGATTCTTGAGGGGAAAGTTGTAACTCTGTGAGATGAACTAACAGAACACAAAGCAGTTTCTCAGAAACCTTCTTTTCGTTTTTTATCTTAGGATATTTCCATTTTCACCATAGCCCTCTCGGGGTTCCAAATATCACTTTGTAATTTACCCAAGAACAGTTTCAGCGAAAGGCTTCTTGAGGGGAAAGCTGTAACCCTGTGAGATGAATTAACAGAACACAAAGCAGTTTCTCAGAAAGCTTCTTACAGTTTTTAATGGAAGATATTTCCTTTTTCACCTTCACCCTCTATGCGCTTCCAAATATCACTTTGCAAATTCCACAAGAACAGCCTTAGCGAAAGGCTTCTTGAAGGGAAAGCAGTAACTGTGAGATGAGTTAACCGAACACAAAGCCGTTTCTCAGAAAGCTTCTTTCCAGTTTTGAAGGGAAGATTTTCCTTTTTCACCATAACCCTCTATGGGCTTCCAAATATCACTTTGAAAATTCCACAAGAACAGTCTTAGCGAAAGGCTTCTTGAGGGGAAAGCTGTAACTCTGTGAGATGAATTAACAGAACACAGAGCAGGTTCTCAGAAAGCTTCTTTCCAGTTTTTAACGGAAGATATTTCCTTTTTCACCATAGCTCTCTATGGGCTTCCAAATATCACTTTGCAAATTCCACAAGCAGAGTCTTCGCGAAAGGCTTCTTCAGGGGAAAGCTGTATCTCCGTGAGATGAATTAACAGAACTCAAAGTAGTTTCTCAGAATGCTTCTTTTCCGTTTTTATCTTAGGATATTTCCTTTTTCACCTTAGCCTTCTATGGGCTTGAAAATATCACTATGAAAATTCCACAAGAACAATCTGAGTGAAAGGCTTCTTGAGGGAAAAGCAGTGACTCTGTGAGATGAATTAACAGAACACAAAGCAGTTTCTCAGAAAGCTTCTTTCCAGTTTTTAACGGAAGATATATCCTTTTTTTACCATATCCCTCTATGGGCTTCCAAATATCACTTTGCAAATTCCCCAAGAACAGTCTTAGCGAAAGGCTTCTTGTGGGAAATGCAGTAAATCTATTGGATGAATTGAGAGAACACAAATCAGTTTCTCAGAAAGCTTCTTTCCAGTTTTTAAAGGAAGATATTGCCTTTTTCACCATAGCCCTCTAAGGCTTCCAAATATCACTTTGCAAATTCCACAAGAACAGTCTTAGCGAAAGGCTTCTTGAGAGGAAAGTTGTAACTCTGTGAGATGAATTAAGAGAACACAAAGCCGTTTCTCAGAAAGCTTCTTTCCAGTTTTTAACGGAATTGATTTCCTTTTTCACCATAGCCCTGTATGGGTTTCCAAATATCACTTTGCAAATTCCAGAAGAACAGTCTTAGTGAAAGGCTTCTTAAGGGGAAAGCTGTTACACTGTGGGATGAATTAACAGAACAAAAAGCAGTTTCTCAGAAACCTTCTTTCCAGTTTTTAAGGGAAGAGATTTCCTTTTTCACCATAGCCCTCTATGGGCTTCCAAATATCACTTTGCAAATTCCACAAGAACAGTCTTCGCGAAAGGCTTCTTGAGCGTAAAGCTGTAACTCTGTGAGATGAATTAACAGAGGACAAAGCAGTTTCTCAGAAAGCTTTTTTCCAGTTTTTTACGGAAGATAGTTTCTTTTTTACCATATCCCTCTATGGACTTCAAAATATCACTTTGCAAATTCCACAAGAACAGCCTTAGCGAAAGGCTTCTTGTGGGGAACGCAGTAACTCTGTGAGATGAATTAACAGAACACAAATCAGTTTCTCAGAAAGCTTCTTTCCAGTTTTTAAAGGAAGATATTTCCTTTTTCACCATAGCCCTCTAAGGCTTCCAAATATCACTTTGCAAATTCCACAAGAACAGTCTTAGCGAAAGGCTTCTTGATGGGAAAGCAGTAACTCTGTGAGATGAATTAACCAAACATAGAGCAGCATCTCCCTAAGTTTCTTTCCAGTTTTTAACGGAAGATATTTCCTTTTTCACCATAGCTCTCTATGGGCTTCCAAATATCACTTTGAAAATTCCACAAGAAGAGTCTTAGCGAAAGGATTCTTGAAGGGAAAGCTGTAACTCTGTGAGATGCATTAAGAGAACACAGAGCAGTGTCTTATAAAGCTTCTTTCCAGTTTTTAACGAAAGACATTTCCTTTTTCACCATAGCACTCTATGGGCTTCCAATTATCACTTTTAAAATTCCAGAAGAACAGACTTTGCGAAAGTTTTCTTGAAGGGAAAGCTGTAACTCTGTGAGATGAATTAACAGAACACAAAGCACTTTCTCAGAAAGCTTCTTTCCAGTTTTTAACAGAAGATATTTCCTTTTTCACCATAACCCTCTATGGTCTTCCACATATCACTTTGCAAATTCCACAAGAAGAGTCATAGCGAAAGGCTTCTTGAGGGGAAAGCAGTAACTCTGTGAAATGAATTAACAGAACACAAAGCAGTTTCTCAGAAAGCTTCTTTCCAGTTTTAAAAAGAAGATATTTCCTTTTTCACCACAGCCCTCTTTGGGCTTCCAAATATCACTTTGCAAATTCCACAAGAACAGTCTTAGCGAAAGGTTTCTGGAAGGGAAAGCTGAAATTCTGTGAGATGAATTGAAAGAACACAAACCAATTTTTCAGAAATCTTCTTTCTTATTTTTAACGGAAGATATTTCCTTTTTCACCGGAGACCTCTAGGGGCTTCCAAATATCACTTTGCAAATTCCACAAGAACAGTCTTAGCGAAAGGTTTCTTGAGGGGAAAGTTGTAACTCTGTGAGATGAACTGACAGAACACAAAGCAGTTTCTCAGAAACCTTCTTTTCGTTTTTTATCTTAGGATATTTCCATTTTCACCATAGCCCTCTCGGGGTTCCAAATATCACTTTGTAATTTACCCAAGAACAGTTTTAGCGAAAGGCTTCTTGAGGGGAAAGCTGTAAGTCTGTAAGATGAATTAACAGAACACAAAACAGTTTCTCAGAATCCTTCTTTTCAGTTTTTATCATAGGATATTTCCTTTTTCACCATAGCCCTCTATGGGAAACCAAATATCACTTTGCAAATTCCACATGAACAGTCTTAGCTAAAGGCTTCTTGAGGGGAAAGCTGTAACTCTGAGAGATGAATTAACAGAACACAAAGCAGTTTTTCACAAAGCTTCTATCCAGTTTTTAACGGAAGATATTTCCTTTTTCACCGTAGCCCTCTATGGACTTCCAAATATCACTTTGCAAATTCCACCAGAACAGTCTTCGCGAAAGTCTTCTTGAGGGGAAAGCTGTAACCCTGTGAGATGAATTAACAGAACACAAAGCAGTTTCTCAGAAAGCTTCTTACCAGTTTTTAATGGAAGATATTTCCTTTTTCACCTTAACCCTCTATGCGCTTCCAAATATCACTTTGCAAATTCCACAAGAACAGCCTTAGCGAAAGGCTTCTTGAAGGGAAAGCAGTAACTGTGAGATGAGTTAATCGAACACAAAGCCATTTCTCAGAAAGCTTCATTCCAGTTTTGAAGGGAAGATTTTCCTTTTTCACCATAACCCTCTATGGGCTTCCAAATATCACTTTGAAAATTCCACAAGAACAGTCTTAGCGAAAGGCTTCTTGAGGGGAAAGCTGTAACTCTGTGAGATGAATTAAAAGAACACAGAGCAGTTTCTCAGAAAGCTTCTTTCCAGTTTTTAACGGAAGATATTTCCTTTTTCACCATAGCTCTCTATGGGCTTCCAAATATCACTTTGCAAATTCCACAAGCAGCGTCTTCGCGAAAGGCTTCTTCAGGGGAAAGCTGTATCTCCGTGAGATGAATTAACAGAACTCAAAGTAGTTTCTCAGAATGCTTCTTTTCAGTTTTTATCTTAGGATATTTCCTTTTTCACCTTAGCCTTCTATGGGCTTGAAAATATCACTATGAAAATTCCACAAGAACAATCTGAGCGAAAGGCTTCTTGAGGGAAAAGCAGTGACTCTGTGAGATGAATTAACAGAACACGAAGCAGTTTCTCAGAAAGCTTCTTTCCAGTTTTTAACGGAAGATATATCCTTTTTTACCATATCCCTCTATGGGCTTCCAAATATCACTTTGCAAATTCCCCAAGAACAGTCTTAGCGAAAGGCTTCTTGTGGGAAACGCAGTAAATCTATTGGATGAATTAACAGAACACAAATCAGTTTCTCAGAAAGCTTCTTTCCAGTTTTTAAAGGAAGATATTGCCTTTTTCACCATAGCCCTCTAAGGCTTCCAAATATCACTTTGCAAATTCCACAAGAACAGTCTTAGCGAAAGGCTTTTTGATGGGAACGCAGTAACTCTGTGAGATGAATTAACCAAACATAGAGCAGCATCTCAGTAAGTTTCTTTCCAGTTTTTAACGGAAGATATTTCCTTTTTCACCATAGCTCTCTATGGGCTTCCAATTATCACTTTGAAAATTCCACAAGAAGAGTCTTAGCGAAAGGATTCTTGAAGGGAAAGCTGTAACTCTGTGAGATGCATTAAGAGAACACAGAGCAGTGTCTTATAAAGCTTCTTTCCAGTTTTTAACGAAAGACATTTCCTTTTTCACCATAGCACTCTATGGGCTTCCAATTATCACTTTTAAAATTCCAGAAGAACAGACTTAGCGAAAGTTTTCTTGAAGGGAAAGCTGTAACTCTGTGAGATGAATTAACAGAACACAAAGCACTTTCTCAGAAAGCTTCTTTCCAGTTTTTAACAGAAGATATTTCCTTTTTCACCATAACCCTCTATGGTCTTCCACATATCACTTTGCAAATTCCACAAGAAGAGTCATAGCGAAAGGCTTCTTGAGGGGAAAGCAGTAACTCTGTGAAATGAATTAACAGAACACAAAGCAGTTTCTCAGAAAGCTTCTTTCCAGTTTTAAAAAGAAGATATTTCCTTTTTCACCACAGCCCTCTTTGGGCTTCCAAATATCACTTTGCAAATTCCACAAGAACAGTCTTAGCGAAAGGTTTCTGGAAGGGAAAGCTGAAATTCTGTGAGATGAATTGAAAGAACACAAACCAATTTTTCAGAAATCTTCTTTCTTATTTTTAACGGAAGATATTTCCTTTTTCACCGGAGACCTCTAGGGGCTTCCAAATATCACTTTGCAAATTCCACAAGAACAGTCTTAGCGAAAGGTTTCTTGAGGGGAAAGTTGTAACTCTGTGAGATGAACTGACAGAACACAAAGCAGTTTCTCAGAAACCTTCTTTTCGTTTTTTATCTTAGGATATTTCCATTTTCACCATAGCCCTCTCGGGGTTCCAAATATCACTTTGTAATTTACCCAAGAACAGTTTTAGCGAAAGGCTTCTTGAGGGGAAAGCTGTAACCCTGTGAGATGAATTAACAGAACACAAAGCAGTTTCTCAGAAAGCTTCTTACCAGTTTTTAATGGAAGATATTTCCTTTTTCACCTTCACCCTCTATGCGCTTCCAAATATCTCTTTGCAAATTCCACAAGAACAGCCTTAGCGAAAGGCTTCTTGAAGGGAAAGCAGTAACTGTGAGATGAGTTAACCGAACACAAAGCCGTTTCTCAGAAAGCTTCTTTCCAGTTTTGAAGGGAAGATTTTCCTTTTTCACCATAACCCTCTATGGGCTTCCAAATATCACTTTGAAAATTCCACAAGAACAGTCTTAGCGAAAGGCTTCTTGAGGGGAAAGCTGTAACTCTGTGAGATGAATTAACAGAACACAGAGCAGTTTCTCAGAAAGCTTCTTTCCAGTTTTTAACGGAAGATATTTCCTTTTTCACCATAGCTCTCTATGGGCTTCCAAATATCACTTTGCAAATTCCACAAGCAGAGTCTTCACGAAAGGCTTCTTCAGGGGAAAGCTGTATCTCCGTGAGATGAATTAACAGAACTCAATGTAGTTTCTCAGAATGCTTCTTTTCAGTTTTTATCTTAGGATATTTCCTTTTTCACCTTAGCCTTCTATGGGCTTGAAAATATCACTATGAAAATTCCACAAGAACAATCTGAGCGAAAGGCTTCTTCAGGTAAAAGCAGTGACTCTGTGAGATGAATTAACAGAACACAAAGCAGTTTCTCAGAAAGCTTCTTTCCAGTTTTTAACGGAAGATATATCCTTTTTTACCATATCCCTCTATGGGCTTCCATATATCACTTTGCAAATTCCACAAGAACAGTCTTAGCGAAAGGCTTCTTGTGGGAAACGCAGTAAATCTATTGGATGAATTAAGAGAACACAAATCAGTTTCTCAGAAAGCTTCTTTCCAGTTTTTAAAAGAAGATATTGCCTTTTTCCCCATAGCCCTCTAAGGCTTCCAAATATCACTTTGCAAATTCCACAAGAACAGTCTTAGCGAAAGGCTTCTTGATGGGAAAGCAGTAACTCTGTGAGATGAATTAACCAAACATAGAGCAGCATCTCAGTAAGTTTCTTTCCAGTTTTTAACAGAAGATATTTCCTTTTTCACCATAACCCTCTATGGTCTTCCACATATCACTTTGCAAATTCCACAAGAAGAGTCATAGCGAAAGGCTTCTTGAGGGGAAAGCAGTAACTCTGTGAAATGAATTAACAGATCACAAAACAGTTTCTCAGAAAGCTTCTTTCCAATTTTAAAAAGAAGATATTTCCTTTTTCACCACAGCCATCTTTGGGCTTCCAAATATCACTTTGCAAATTCCACAAGAACAGTCTTAGCGAAAGGTTTCTGGAAGGGAAAGCTGAAATTCTGTGAGATGAATTGAAAGAACACAAAGCAATTTTTCAGAAATCTTCTTTCTTATTTTTAACGGAAGATATTTCCTTTTTCACCAGAGACCTCTAGGGGCTTCCAAATATCACTTTGCAAATTCCACAAGAACAGTCTTAGCGAAAGGATTCTTGAGGGGAAAGTTGTAACTCTGTGAGATGAACTAACAGAACACAAAGCAGTTTCTCAGAAACCTTCTTTTCGTTTTTTATCTTAGGATATTTCCATTTTCACCATAGCCCTCTCGGGGTTCCAAATATCACTTTGTAATTTACCCAAGAACAGTTTCAGCGAAAGGCTTCTTGAGGGGAAAGCTGTAACCCTGTGAGATGAATTAACAGAACACAAAGCAGTTTCTCAGAAAGCTTCTTACAGTTTTTAATGGAAGATATTTCCTTTTTCACCTTCACCCTCTATGCGCTTCCAAATATCACTTTGCAAATTCCACAAGAACAGCCTTAGCGAAAGGCTTCTTGAAGGGAAAGCAGTAACTGTGAGATGAGTTAACCGAACACAAAGCCGTTTCTCAGAAAGCTTCTTTCCAGTTTTGAAGGGAAGATTTTCCTTTTTCACCATAACCCTCTATGGGCTTCCAAATATCACTTTGAAAATTCCACAAGAACAGTCTTAGCGAAAGGCTTCTTGAGGGGAAAGCTGTAACTCTGTGAGATGAATTAACAGAACACAGAGCAGGTTCTCAGAAAGCTTCTTTCCAGTTTTTAACGGAAGATATTTCCTTTTTCACCATAGCTCTCTATGGGCTTCCAAATATCACTTTGCAAATTCCACAAGCAGAGTCTTCGCGAAAGGCTTCTTCAGGGGAAAGCTGTATCTCCGTGAGATGAATTAACAGAACTCAAAGTAGTTTCTCAGAATGCTTCTTTTCCGTTTTTATCTTAGGATATTTCCTTTTTCACCTTAGCCTTCTATGGGCTTGAAAATATCACTATGAAAATTCCACAAGAACAATCTGAGTGAAAGGCTTCTTGAGGGAAAAGCAGTGACTCTGTGAGATGAATTAACAGAACACAAAGCAGTTTCTCAGAAAGCTTCTTTCCAGTTTTTAACGGAAGATATATCCTTTTTTTACCATATCCCTCTATGGGCTTCCAAATATCACTTTGCAAATTCCCCAAGAACAGTCTTAGCGAAAGGCTTCTTGTGGGAAATGCAGTAAATCTATTGGATGAATTGAGAGAACACAAATCAGTTTCTCAGAAAGCTTCTTTCCAGTTTTTAAAGGAAGATATTGCCTTTTTCACCATAGCCCTCTAAGGCTTCCAAATATCACTTTGCAAATTCCACAAGAACAGTCTTAGCGAAAGGCTTCTTGAGAGGAAAGTTGTAACTCTGTGAGATGAATTCAGAGAACACAAAGCCGTTTCTCAGAAAGCTTCTTTCCAGTTTTTAACGGAATTGATTTCCTTTTTCACCATAGCCCTGTATGGGTTTCCAAATATCACTTTGCAAATTCCAGAAGAACAGTCTTAGTGAAAGGCTTCTTAAGGGGAAAGCTGTTACACTGTGGGATGAATTAACAGAACAAAAAGCAGTTTCTCAGAAACCTTCTTTCCAGTTTTTAAGGGAAGAGATTTCCTTTTTCACCATAGCCCTCTATGGGCTTCCAAATATCACTTTGCAAATTCCACAAGAACAGTCTTCGCGAAAGGCTTCTTGAGCGTAAAGCTGTAACTCTGTGAGATGAATTAACAGAGGACAAAGCAGTTTCTCAGAAAGCTTTTTTCCAGTTTTTTACGGAAGATAGTTTCTTTTTTACCATATCCCTCTATGGACTTCAAAATATCACTTTGCAAATTCCACAAGAACAGCCTTAGCGAAAGGCTTCTTGTGGGGAACGCAGTAACTCTGTGAGATGAATTAACAGAACACAAATCAGTTTCTCAGAAAGCTTCTTTCCAGTTTTTAAAGGAAGATATTTCCTTTTTCACCATAGCCCTCTAAGGCTTCCAAATATCACTTTGCAAATTCCACAAGAACAGTCTTAGCGAAAGGCTTCTTGATGGGAAAGCAGTAACTCTGTGAGATGAATTAACCAAACATAGAGCAGCATCTCCCTAAGTTTCTTTCCAGTTTTTAACGGAAGATATTTCCTTTTTCACCATAGCTCTCTATGGGCTTCCAAATATCACTTTGAAAATTCCACAAGAAGAGTCTTAGCGAAAGGATTCTTGAAGGGAAAGCTGTAACTCTGTGAGATGCATTAAGAGAACACAGAGCAGTGTCTTATAAAGCTTCTTTCCAGTTTTTAACGAAAGACATTTCCTTTTTCACCATAGCACTCTATGGGCTTCCAATTATCACTTTTAAAATTCCAGAAGAACAGACTTTGCGAAAGTTTTCTTGAAGGGAAAGCTGTAACTCTGTGAGATGAATTAACAGAACACAAAGCACTTTCTCAGAAAGCTTCTTTCCAGTTTTTAACAGAAGATATTTCCTTTTTCACCATAACCCTCTATGGTCTTCCACATATCACTTTGCAAATTCCACAAGAAGAGTCATAGCGAAAGGCTTCTTGAGGGGAAAGCAGTAACTCTGTGAAATGAATTAACAGAACACAAAGCAGTTTCTCAGAAAGCTTCTTTCCAGTTTTAAAAAGAAGATATTTCCTTTTTCACCACAGCCCTCTTTGGGCTTCCAAATATCACTTTGCAAATTCCACAAGAACAGTCTTAGCGAAAGGTTTCTGGAAGGGAAAGCTGAAATTCTGTGAGATGAATTGAAAGAACACAAACCAATTTTTCAGAAATCTTCTTTCTTATTTTTAACGGAAGATATTTCCTTTTTCACCGGAGACCTCTAGGGGCTTCCAAATATCACTTTGCAAATTCCACAAGAACAGTCTTAGCGAAAGGTTTCTTGAGGGGAAAGTTGTAACTCTGTGAGATGAACTGACAGAACACAAAGCAGTTTCTCAGAAACCTTCTTTTCGTTTTTTATCTTAGGATATTTCCATTTTCACCATAGCCCTCTCGGGGTTCCAAATATCACTTTGTAATTTACCCAAGAACAGTTTTAGCGAAAGGCTTCTTGAGGGGAAAGCTGTAACCCTGTGAGATGAATTAACAGAACACAAAGCAGTTTCTCAGAAAGCTTCTTACCAGTTTTTAATGGAAGATATTTCCTTTTTCACCTTCACCCTCTATGCGCTTCCAAATATCTCTTTGCAAATTCCACAAGAACAGCCTTAGCGAAAGGCTTCTTGAAGGGAAAGCAGTAACTGTGAGATGAGTTAACCGAACACAAAGCCGTTTCTCAGAAAGCTTCTTTCCAGTTTTGAAGGGAAGATTTTCCTTTTTCACCATAACCCTCTATGGGCTTCCAAATATCACTTTGAAAATTCCACAAGAACAGTCTTAGCGAAAGGCTTCTTGAGGGGAAAGCTGTAACTCTGTGAGATGAATTAACAGAACACAGAGCAGTTTCTCAGAAAGCTTCTTTCCAGTTTTTAACGGAAGATATTTCCTTTTTCACCATAGCTCTCTATGGGCTTCCAAATATCACTTTGCAAATTCCACAAGCAGAGTCTTCACGAAAGGCTTCTTCAGGGGAAAGCTGTATCTCCGTGAGATGAATTAACAGAACTCAATGTAGTTTCTCAGAATGCTTCTTTTCAGTTTTTATCTTAGGATATTTCCTTTTTCACCTTAGCCTTCTATGGGCTTGAAAATATCACTATGAAAATTCCACAAGAACAATCTGAGCGAAAGGCTTCTTCAGGTAAAAGCAGTGACTCTGTGAGATGAATTAACAGAACACAAAGCAGTTTCTCAGAAAGCTTCTTTCCAGTTTTTAACGGAAGATATATCCTTTTTTACCATATCCCTCTATGGGCTTCCATATATCACTTTGCAAATTCCACAAGAACAGTCTTAGCGAAAGGCTTCTTGTGGGAAACGCAGTAAATCTATTGGATGAATTAAGAGAACACAAATCAGTTTCTCAGAAAGCTTCTTTCCAGTTTTTAAAAGAAGATATTGCCTTTTTCCCCATAGCCCTCTAAGGCTTCCAAATATCACTTTGCAAATTCCACAAGAACAGTCTTAGCGAAAGGCTTCTTGATGGGAAAGCAGTAACTCTGTGAGATGAATTAACCAAACATAGAGCAGCATCTCAGTAAGTTTCTTTCCAGTTTTTAACAGAAGATATTTCCTTTTTCACCATAACCCTCTATGGTCTTCCACATATCACTTTGCAAATTCCACAAGAAGAGTCATAGCGAAAGGCTTCTTGAGGGGAAAGCAGTAACTCTGTGAAATGAATTAACAGATCACAAAACAGTTTCTCAGAAAGCTTCTTTCCAATTTTAAAAAGAAGATATTTCCTTTTTCACCACAGCCATCTTTGGGCTTCCAAATATCACTTTGCAAATTCCACAAGAACAGTCTTAGCGAAAGGTTTCTGGAAGGGAAAGCTGAAATTCTGTGAGATGAATTGAAAGAACACAAAGCAATTTTTCAGAAATCTTCTTTCTTATTTTTAACGGAAGATATTTCCTTTTTCACCAGAGACCTCTAGGGGCTTCCAAATATCACTTTGCAAATTCCACAAGAACAGTCTTAGCGAAAGGATTCTTGAGGGGAAAGTTGTAACTCTGTGAGATGAACTAACAGAACACAAAGCAGTTTCTCAGAAACCTTCTTTTCGTTTTTTATCTTAGGATATTTCCATTTTCACCATAGCCCTCTCGGGGTTCCAAATATCACTTTGTAATTTACCCAAGAACAGTTTCAGCGAAAGGCTTCTTGAGGGGAAAGCTGTAACCCTGTGAGATGAATTAACAGAACACAAAGCAGTTTCTCAGAAAGCTTCTTACAGTTTTTAATGGAAGATATTTCCTTTTTCACCTTCACCCTCTATGCGCTTCCAAATATCACTTTGCAAATTCCACAAGAACAGCCTTAGCGAAAGGCTTCTTGAAGGGAAAGCAGTAACTGTGAGATGAGTTAACCGAACACAAAGCCGTTTCTCAGAAAGCTTCTTTCCAGTTTTGAAGGGAAGATTTTCCTTTTTCACCATAACCCTCTATGGGCTTCCAAATATCACTTTGAAAATTCCACAAGAACAGTCTTAGCGAAAGGCTTCTTGAGGGGAAAGCTGTAACTCTGTGAGATGAATTAACAGAACACAGAGCAGGTTCTCAGAAAGCTTCTTTCCAGTTTTTAACGGAAGATATTTCCTTTTTCACCATAGCTCTCTATGGGCTTCCAAATATCACTTTGCAAATTCCACAAGCAGAGTCTTCGCGAAAGGCTTCTTCAGGGGAAAGCTGTATCTCCGTGAGATGAATTAACAGAACTCAAAGTAGTTTCTCAGAATGCTTCTTTTCCGTTTTTATCTTAGGATATTTCCTTTTTCACCTTAGCCTTCTATGGGCTTGAAAATATCACTATGAAAATTCCACAAGAACAATCTGAGTGAAAGGCTTCTTGAGGGAAAAGCAGTGACTCTGTGAGATGAATTAACAGAACACAAAGCAGTTTCTCAGAAAGCTTCTTTCCAGTTTTTAACGGAAGATATATCCTTTTTTTACCATATCCCTCTATGGGCTTCCAAATATCACTTTGCAAATTCCCCAAGAACAGTCTTAGCGAAAGGCTTCTTGTGGGAAATGCAGTAAATCTATTGGATGAATTGAGAGAACACAAATCAGTTTCTCAGAAAGCTTCTTTCCAGTTTTTAAAGGAAGATATTGCCTTTTTCACCATAGCCCTCTAAGGCTTCCAAATATCACTTTGCAAATTCCACAAGAACAGTCTTAGCGAAAGGCTTCTTGAGAGGAAAGTTGTAACTCTGTGAGATGAATTAAGAGAACACAAAGCCGTTTCTCAGAAAGCTTCTTTCCAGTTTTTAACGGAATTGATTTCCTTTTTCACCATAGCCCTGTATGGGTTTCCAAATATCACTTTGCAAATTCCAGAAGAACAGTCTTAGTGAAAGGCTTCTTAAGGGGAAAGCTGTTACACTGTGGGATGAATTAACAGAACAAAAAGCAGTTTCTCAGAAACCTTCTTTCCAGTTTTTAAGGGAAGAGATTTCCTTTTTCACCATAGCCCTCTATGGGCTTCCAAATATCACTTTGCAAATTCCACAAGAACAGTCTTCGCGAAAGGCTTCTTGAGCGTAAAGCTGTAACTCTGTGAGATGAATTAACAGAGGACAAAGCAGTTTCTCAGAAAGCTTTTTTCCAGTTTTTTACGGAAGATAGTTTCTTTTTTACCATATCCCTCTATGGACTTCAAAATATCACTTTGCAAATTCCACAAGAACAGCCTTAGCGAAAGGCTTCTTGTGGGGAACGCAGTAACTCTGTGAGATGAATTAACAGAACACAAATCAGTTTCTCAGAAAGCTTCTTTCCAGTTTTTAAAGGAAGATATTTCCTTTTTCACCATAGCCCTCTAAGGCTTCCAAATATCACTTTGCAAATTCCACAAGAACAGTCTTAGCGAAAGGCTTCTTGATGGGAAAGCAGTAACTCTGTGAGATGAATTAACCAAACATAGAGCAGCATCTCCCTAAGTTTCTTTCCAGTTTTTAACGGAAGATATTTCCTTTTTCACCATAGCTCTCTATGGGCTTCCAAATATCACTTTGAAAATTCCACAAGAAGAGTCTTAGCGAAAGGATTCTTGAAGGGAAAGCTGTAACTCTGTGAGATGCATTAAGAGAACACAGAGCAGTGTCTTATAAAGCTTCTTTCCAGTTTTTAACGAAAGACATTTCCTTTTTCACCATAGCACTCTATGGGCTTCCAATTATCACTTTTAAAATTCCAGAAGAACAGACTTTGCGAAAGTTTTCTTGAAGGGAAAGCTGTAACTCTGTGAGATGAATTAACAGAACACAAAGCACTTTCTCAGAAAGCTTCTTTCCAGTTTTTAACAGAAGATATTTCCTTTTTCACCATAACCCTCTATGGTCTTCCACATATCACTTTGCAAATTCCACAAGAAGAGTCATAGCGAAAGGCTTCTTGAGGGGAAAGCAGTAACTCTGTGAAATGAATTAACAGAACACAAAGCAGTTTCTCAGAAAGCTTCTTTCCAGTTTTAAAAAGAAGATATTTCCTTTTTCACCACAGCCCTCTTTGGGCTTCCAAATATCACTTTGCAAATTCCACAAGAACAGTCTTAGCGAAAGGTTTCTGGAAGGGAAAGCTGAAATTCTGTGAGATGAATTGAAAGAACACAAACCAATTTTTCAGAAATCTTCTTTCTTATTTTTAACGGAAGATATTTCCTTTTTCACCGGAGACCTCTAGGGGCTTCCAAATATCACTTTGCAAATTCCACAAGAACAGTCTTAGCGAAAGGTTTCTTGAGGGGAAAGTTGTAACTCTGTGAGATGAACTGACAGAACACAAAGCAGTTTCTCAGAAACCTTCTTTTCGTTTTTTATCTTAGGATATTTCCATTTTCACCATAGCCCTCTCGGGGTTCCAAATATCACTTTGTAATTTACCCAAGAACAGTTTTAGCGAAAGGCTTCTTGAGGGGAAAGCTGTAACCCTGTGAGATGAATTAACAGAACACAAAGCAGTTTCTCAGAAAGCTTCTTACCAGTTTTTAATGGAAGATATTTCCTTTTTCACCTTAACCCTCTATGCGCTTCCAAATATCACTTTGCAAATTCCACAAGAACAGCCTTAGCGAAAGGCTTCTTGAAGGGAAAGCAGTAACTGTGAGATGAGTTAATCGAACACAAAGCCATTTCTCAGAAAGCTTCATTCCAGTTTTGAAGGGAAGATTTTCCTTTTTCACCATAACCCTCTATGGGCTTCCAAATATCACTTTGAAAATTCCACAAGAACAGTCTTAGCGAAAGGCTTCTTGAGGGGAAAGCTGTAACCCTGTGAGATGAATTAAAAGAACACAGAGCAGTTTCTCAGAAAGCTTCTTTCCAGTTTTTAACGGAAGATATTTCCTTTTTCACCATAGCTCTCTATGGGCTTCCAAATATCACTTTGCAAATTCCACAAGCAGCGTCTTCGCGAAAGGCTTCTTCAGGGGAAAGCTGTATCTCCGTGAGATGAATTAACAGAACTCAAAGTAGTTTCTCAGAATGCTTCTTTTCAGTTTTTATCTTAGGATATTTCCTTTTTCACCTTAGCCTTCTATGGGCTTGAAAATATCACTATGAAAATTCCACAAGAACAATCTGAGCGAAAGGCTTCTTGAGGGAAAAGCAGTGACTCTGTGAGATGAATTAACAGAACACGAAGCAGTTTCTCAGAAAGCTTCTTTCCAGTTTTTAACGGAAGATATATCCTTTTTTACCATATCCCTCTATGGGCTTCCAAATATCACTTTGCAAATTCCCCAAGAACAGTCTTAGCGAAAGGCTTCTTGTGGGAAACGCAGTAAATCTATTGGATGAATTAACAGAACACAAATCAGTTTCTCAGAAAGCTTCTTTCCAGTTTTTAAAGGAAGATATTGCCTTTTTCACCATAGCCCTCTAAGGCTTCCAAATATCACTTTGCAAATTCCACAAGAACAGTCTTAGCGAAAGGCTTTTTGATGGGAACGCAGTAACTCTGTGAGATGAATTAACCAAACATAGAGCAGCATCTCAGTAAGTTTCTTTCCAGTTTTTAACGGAAGATATTTCCTTTTTCACCATAGCTCTCTATGGGCTTCCAAATATCACTTTGAAAATTCCACAAGAAGAGTCTTAGCGAAAGGATTCTTGAAGGGAAAGCTGTAACTCTGTGAGATGCATTAAGAGAACACAGAGCAGTGTCTTATAAAGCTTCTTTCCAGTTTTTAACGAAAGACATTTCCTTTTTCACCATAGCACTCTATGGGCTTCCAATTATCACTTTTAAAATTCCAGAAGAACAGACTTAGCGAAAGTTTTCTTGAAGGGAAAGCTGTAACTCTGTGAGATGAATTAACAGAACACAAAGCACTTTCTCAGAAAGCTTCTTTCCAGTTTTTAACAGAAGATATTTCCTTTTTCACCATAACCCTCTATGGTCTTCCACATATCACTTTGCAAATTCCACAAGAAGAGTCATAGCGAAAGGCTTCTTGAGGGGAAAGCAGTAACTCTGTGAAATGAATTAACAGAACACAAAGCAGTTTCTCAGAAAGCTTCTTTCCAGTTTTAAAAAGAAGATATTTCCTTTTTCACCACAGCCCTCTTTGGGCTTCCAAATATCACTTTGCAAATTCCACAAGAACAGTCTTAGCGAAAGGTTTCTGGAAGGGAAAGCTGAAATTCTGTGAGATGAATTGAAAGAACACAAACCAATTTTTCAGAAATCTTCTTTCTTATTTTTAACGGAAGATATTTCCTTTTTCACCGGAGACCTCTAGGGGCTTCCAAATATCACTTTGCAAATTCCACAAGAACAGTCTTAGCGAAAGGTTTCTTGAGGGGAAAGTTGTAACTCTGTGAGATGAACTGACAGAACACAAAGCAGTTTCTCAGAAACCTTCTTTTCGTTTTTTATCTTAGGATATTTCCATTTTCACCATAGCCCTCTCGGGGTTCCAAATATCACTTTGTAATTTACCCAAGAACAGTTTTAGCGAAAGGCTTCTTGAGGGGAAAGCTGTAACCCTGTGAGATGAATTAACAGAACACAAAGCAGTTTCTCAGAAAGCTTCTTACCAGTTTTTAATGGAAGATATTTCCTTTTTCACCTTCACCCTCTATGCGCTTCCAAATATCTCTTTGCAAATTCCACAAGAACAGCCTTAGCGAAAGGCTTCTTGAAGGGAAAGCAGTAACTGTGAGATGAGTTAACCGAACACAAAGCCGTTTCTCAGAAAGCTTCTTTCCAGTTTTGAAGGGAAGATTTTCCTTTTTCACCATAACCCTCTATGGGCTTCCAAATATCACTTTGAAAATTCCACAAGAACAGTCTTAGCGAAAGGCTTCTTGAGGGGAAAGCTGTAACTCTGTGAGATGAATTAACAGAACACAGAGCAGTTTCTCAGAAAGCTTCTTTCCAGTTTTTAACGGAAGATATTTCCTTTTTCACCATAGCTCTCTATGGGCTTCCAAATATCACTTTGCAAATTCCACAAGCAGAGTCTTCACGAAAGGCTTCTTCAGGGGAAAGCTGTATCTCCGTGAGATGAATTAACAGAACTCAATGTAGTTTCTCAGAATGCTTCTTTTCAGTTTTTATCTTAGGATATTTCCTTTTTCACCTTAGCCTTCTATGGGCTTGAAAATATCACTATGAAAATTCCACAAGAACAATCTGAGCGAAAGGCTTCTTCAGGTAAAAGCAGTGACTCTGTGAGATGAATTAACAGAACACAAAGCAGTTTCTCAGAAAGCTTCTTTCCAGTTTTTAACGGAAGATATATCCTTTTTTACCATATCCCTCTATGGGCTTCCATATATCACTTTGCAAATTCCACAAGAACAGTCTTAGCGAAAGGCTTCTTGTGGGAAACGCAGTAAATCTATTGGATGAATTAAGAGAACACAAATCAGTTTCTCAGAAAGCTTCTTTCCAGTTTTTAAAAGAAGATATTGCCTTTTTCCCCATAGCCCTCTAAGGCTTCCAAATATCACTTTGCAAATTCCACAAGAACAGTCTTAGCGAAAGGCTTCTTGATGGGAAAGCAGTAACTCTGTGAGATGAATTAACCAAACATAGAGCAGCATCTCAGTAAGTTTCTTTCCAGTTTTTAACAGAAGATATTTCCTTTTTCACCATAACCCTCTATGGTCTTCCACATATCACTTTGCAAATTCCACAAGAAGAGTCATAGCGAAAGGCTTCTTGAGGGGAAAGCAGTAACTCTGTGAAATGAATTAACAGATCACAAAACAGTTTCTCAGAAAGCTTCTTTCCAATTTTAAAAAGAAGATATTTCCTTTTTCACCACAGCCATCTTTGGGCTTCCAAATATCACTTTGCAAATTCCACAAGAACAGTCTTAGCGAAAGGTTTCTGGAAGGGAAAGCTGAAATTCTGTGAGATGAATTGAAAGAACACAAAGCAATTTTTCAGAAATCTTCTTTCTTATTTTTAACGGAAGATATTTCCTTTTTCACCAGAGACCTCTAGGGGCTTCCAAATATCACTTTGCAAATTCCACAAGAACAGTCTTAGCGAAAGGATTCTTGAGGGGAAAGTTGTAACTCTGTGAGATGAACTAACAGAACACAAAGCAGTTTCTCAGAAACCTTCTTTTCGTTTTTTATCTTAGGATATTTCCATTTTCACCATAGCCCTCTCGGGGTTCCAAATATCACTTTGTAATTTACCCAAGAACAGTTTCAGCGAAAGGCTTCTTGAGGGGAAAGCTGTAACCCTGTGAGATGAATTAACAGAACACAAAGCAGTTTCTCAGAAAGCTTCTTACAGTTTTTAATGGAAGATATTTCCTTTTTCACCTTCACCCTCTATGCGCTTCCAAATATCACTTTGCAAATTCCACAAGAACAGCCTTAGCGAAAGGCTTCTTGAAGGGAAAGCAGTAACTGTGAGATGAGTTAACCGAACACAAAGCCGTTTCTCAGAAAGCTTCTTTCCAGTTTTGAAGGGAAGATTTTCCTTTTTCACCATAACCCTCTATGGGCTTCCAAATATCACTTTGAAAATTCCACAAGAACAGTCTTAGCGAAAGGCTTCTTGAGGGGAAAGCTGTAACTCTGTGAGATGAATTAACAGAACACAGAGCAGGTTCTCAGAAAGCTTCTTTCCAGTTTTTAACGGAAGATATTTCCTTTTTCACCATAGCTCTCTATGGGCTTCCAAATATCACTTTGCAAATTCCACAAGCAGAGTCTTCGCGAAAGGCTTCTTCAGGGGAAAGCTGTATCTCCGTGAGATGAATTAACAGAACTCAAAGTAGTTTCTCAGAATGCTTCTTTTCCGTTTTTATCTTAGGATATTTCCTTTTTCACCTTAGCCTTCTATGGGCTTGAAAATATCACTATGAAAATTCCACAAGAACAATCTGAGTGAAAGGCTTCTTGAGGGAAAAGCAGTGACTCTGTGAGATGAATTAACAGAACACAAAGCAGTTTCTCAGAAAGCTTCTTTCCAGTTTTTAACGGAAGATATATCCTTTTTTTACCATATCCCTCTATGGGCTTCCAAATATCACTTTGCAAATTCCCCAAGAACAGTCTTAGCGAAAGGCTTCTTGTGGGAAATGCAGTAAATCTATTGGATGAATTGAGAGAACACAAATCAGTTTCTCAGAAAGCTTCTTTCCAGTTTTTAAAGGAAGATATTGCCTTTTTCACCATAGCCCTCTAAGGCTTCCAAATATCACTTTGCAAATTCCACAAGAACAGTCTTAGCGAAAGGCTTCTTGAGAGGAAAGTTGTAACTCTGTGAGATGAATTAAGAGAACACAAAGCCGTTTCTCAGAAAGCTTCTTTCCAGTTTTTAACGGAATTGATTTCCTTTTTCACCATAGCCCTGTATGGGTTTCCAAATATCACTTTGCAAATTCCAGAAGAACAGTCTTAGTGAAAGGCTTCTTAAGGGGAAAGCTGTTACACTGTGGGATGAATTAACAGAACAAAAAGCAGTTTCTCAGAAACCTTCTTTCCAGTTTTTAAGGGAAGAGATTTCCTTTTTCACCATAGCCCTCTATGGGCTTCCAAATATCACTTTGCAAATTCCACAAGAACAGTCTTCGCGAAAGGCTTCTTGAGCGTAAAGCTGTAACTCTGTGAGATGAATTAACAGAGGACAAAGCAGTTTCTCAGAAAGCTTTTTTCCAGTTTTTTACGGAAGATAGTTTCTTTTTTACCATATCCCTCTATGGACTTCAAAATATCACTTTGCAAATTCCACAAGAACAGCCTTAGCGAAAGGCTTCTTGTGGGGAACGCAGTAACTCTGTGAGATGAATTAACAGAACACAAATCAGTTTCTCAGAAAGCTTCTTTCCAGTTTTTAAAGGAAGATATTTCCTTTTTCACCATAGCCCTCTAAGGCTTCCAAATATCACTTTGCAAATTCCACAAGAACAGTCTTAGCGAAAGGCTTCTTGATGGGAAAGCAGTAACTCTGTGAGATGAATTAACCAAACATAGAGCAGCATCTCCCTAAGTTTCTTTCCAGTTTTTAACGGAAGATATTTCCTTTTTCACCATAGCTCTCTATGGGCTTCCAAATATCACTTTGAAAATTCCACAAGAAGAGTCTTAGCGAAAGGATTCTTGAAGGGAAAGCTGTAACTCTGTGAGATGCATTAAGAGAACACAGAGCAGTGTCTTATAAAGCTTCTTTCCAGTTTTTAACGAAAGACATTTCCTTTTTCACCATAGCACTCTATGGGCTTCCAATTATCACTTTTAAAATTCCAGAAGAACAGACTTTGCGAAAGTTTTCTTGAAGGGAAAGCTGTAACTCTGTGAGATGAATTAACAGAACACAAAGCACTTTCTCAGAAAGCTTCTTTCCAGTTTTTAACAGAAGATATTTCCTTTTTCACCATAACCCTCTATGGTCTTCCACATATCACTTTGCAAATTCCACAAGAAGAGTCATAGCGAAAGGCTTCTTGAGGGGAAAGCAGTAACTCTGTGAAATGAATTAACAGAACACAAAGCAGTTTCTCAGAAAGCTTCTTTCCAGTTTTAAAAAGAAGATATTTCCTTTTTCACCACAGCCCTCTTTGGGCTTCCAAATATCACTTTGCAAATTCCACAAGAACAGTCTTAGCGAAAGGTTTCTGGAAGGGAAAGCTGAAATTCTGTGAGATGAATTGAAAGAACACAAACCAATTTTTCAGAAATCTTCTTTCTTATTTTTAACGGAAGATATTTCCTTTTTCACCGGAGACTTCTAGGGGCTTCCAAATATCACTTTGCAAATTCCACAAGAACAGTCTTAGCGAAAGGTTTCTTGAGGGGAAAGTTGTAACTCTGTGAGATGAACTGACAGAACACAAAGCAGTTTCTCAGAAACCTTCTTTTCGTTTTTTATCTTAGGATATTTCCATTTTCACCATAGCCCTCTCGGGGTTCCAAATATCACTTTGTAATTTACCCAAGAACAGTTTTAGCGAAAGGCTTCTTGAGGGGAAAGCTGTAACCCTGTGAGATGAATTAACAGAACACAAAGCAGTTTCTCAGAAAGCTTCTTACCAGTTTTTAATGGAAGATATTTCCTTTTTCACCTTCACCCTCTATGCGCTTCCAAATATCTCTTTGCAAATTCCACAAGAACAGCCTTAGCGAAAGGCTTCTTGAAGGGAAAGCAGTAACTGTGAGATGAGTTAACCGAACACAAAGCCGTTTCTCAGAAAGCTTCTTTCCAGTTTTGAAGGGAAGATTTTCCTTTTTCACCATAACCCTCTATGGGCTTCCAAATATCACTTTGAAAATTCCACAAGAACAGTCTTAGCGAAAGGCTTCTTGAGGGGAAAGCTGTAACTCTGTGAGATGAATTAACAGAACACAGAGCAGTTTCTCAGAAAGCTTCTTTCCAGTTTTTAACGGAAGATATTTCCTTTTTCACCATAGCTCTCTATGGGCTTCCAAATATCACTTTGCAAATTCCACAAGCAGAGTCTTCACGAAAGGCTTCTTCAGGGGAAAGCTGTATCTCCGTGAGATGAATTAACAGAACTCAATGTAGTTTCTCAGAATGCTTCTTTTCAGTTTTTATCTTAGGATATTTCCTTTTTCACCTTAGCCTTCTATGGGCTTGAAAATATCACTATGAAAATTCCACAAGAACAATCTGAGCGAAAGGCTTCTTCAGGTAAAAGCAGTGACTCTGTGAGATGAATTAACAGAACACAAAGCAGTTTCTCAGAAAGCTTCTTTCCAGTTTTTAACGGAAGATATATCCTTTTTTACCATATCCCTCTATGGGCTTCCATATATCACTTTGCAAATTCCACAAGAACAGTCTTAGCGAAAGGCTTCTTGTGGGAAACGCAGTAAATCTATTGGATGAATTAAGAGAACACAAATCAGTTTCTCAGAAAGCTTCTTTCCAGTTTTTAAAAGAAGATATTGCCTTTTTCCCCATAGTCCTCTAAGGCTTCCAAATATCACTTTGCAAATTCCACAAGAACAGTCTTAGCGAAAGGCTTCTTGATGGGAAAGCAGTAACTCTGTGAGATGAATTAACCAAACATAGAGCAGCATCTCAGTAAGTTTCTTTCCAGTTTTTAACAGAAGATATTTCCTTTTTCACCATAACCCTCTATGGTCTTCCACATATCACTTTGCAAATTCCACAAGAAGAGTCATAGCGAAAGGCTTCTTGAGGGGAAAGCAGTAACTCTGTGAAATGAATTAACAGATCACAAAACAGTTTCTCAGAAAGCTTCTTTCCAATTTTAAAAAGAAGATATTTCCTTTTTCACCACAGCCATCTTTGGGCTTCCAAATATCACTTTGCAAATTCCACAAGAACAGTCTTAGCGAAAGGTTTCTGGAAGGGAAAGCTGAAATTCTGTGAGATGAATTGAAAGAACACAAAGCAATTTTTCAGAAATCTTCTTTCTTATTTTTAACGGAAGATATTTCCTTTTTCACCAGAGACCTCTAGGGGCTTCCAAATATCACTTTGCAAATTCCACAAGAACAGTCTTAGCGAAAGGATTCTTGAGGGGAAAGTTGTAACTCTGTGAGATGAACTAACAGAACACAAAGCAGTTTCTCAGAAACCTTCTTTTCGTTTTTTATCTTAGGATATTTCCATTTTCACCATAGCCCTCTCGGGGTTCCAAATATCACTTTGTAATTTACCCAAGAACAGTTTCAGCGAAAGGCTTCTTGAGGGGAAAGCTGTAACCCTGTGAGATGAATTAACAGAACACAAAGCAGTTTCTCAGAAAGCTTCTTACAGTTTTTAATGGAAGATATTTCCTTTTTCACCTTCACCCTCTATGCGCTTCCAAATATCACTTTGCAAATTCCACAAGAACAGCCTTAGCGAAAGGCTTCTTGAAGGGAAAGCAGTAACTGTGAGATGAGTTAACCGAACACAAAGCCGTTTCTCAGAAAGCTTCTTTCCAGTTTTGAAGGGAAGATTTTCCTTTTTCACCATAACCCTCTATGGGCTTCCAAATATCACTTTGAAAATTCCACAAGAACAGTCTTAGCGAAAGGCTTCTTGAGGGGAAAGCTGTAACTCTGTGAGATGAATTAACAGAACACAGAGCAGGTTCTCAGAAAGCTTCTTTCCAGTTTTTAACGGAAGATATTTCCTTTTTCACCATAGCTCTCTATGGGCTTCCAAATATCACTTTGCAAATTCCACAAGCAGAGTCTTCGCGAAAGGCTTCTTCAGGGGAAAGCTGTATCTCCGTGAGATGAATTAACAGAACTCAAAGTAGTTTCTCAGAATGCTTCTTTTCCGTTTTTATCTTAGGATATTTCCTTTTTCACCTTAGCCTTCTATGGGCTT
The DNA here is from genome assembly GCF_047675955.1 of Chlorocebus sabaeus. Classification (NCBI taxonomy): domain Eukaryota; kingdom Metazoa; phylum Chordata; class Mammalia; order Primates; family Cercopithecidae; genus Chlorocebus; species Chlorocebus sabaeus. The sequence continues at coordinate 494,727 of NW_027327837.1, forward strand.
GAAAATATCACTATGAAAATTCCACAAGAACAATCTGAGTGAAAGGCTTCTTGAGGGAAAAGCAGTGACTCTGTGAGATGAATTAACAGAACACAAAGCAGTTTCTCAGAAAGCTTCTTTCCAGTTTTTAACGGAAGATATATCCTTTTTTTACCATATCCCTCTATGGGCTTCCAAATATCACTTTGCAAATTCCCCAAGAACAGTCTTAGCGAAAGGCTTCTTGTGGGAAATGCAGTAAATCTATTGGATGAATTGAGAGAACACAAATCAGTTTCTCAGAAAGCTTCTTTCCAGTTTTTAAAGGAAGATATTGCCTTTTTCACCATAGCCCTCTAAGGCTTCCAAATATCACTTTGCAAATTCCACAAGAACAGTCTTAGCGAAAGGCTTCTTGAGAGGAAAGTTGTAACTCTGTGAGATGAATTAAGAGAACACAAAGCCGTTTCTCAGAAAGCTTCTTTCCAGTTTTTAACGGAATTGATTTCCTTTTTCACCATAGCCCTGTATGGGTTTCCAAATATCACTTTGCAAATTCCAGAAGAACAGTCTTAGTGAAAGGCTTCTTAAGGGGAAAGCTGTTACACTGTGGGATGAATTAACAGAACAAAAAGCAGTTTCTCAGAAACCTTCTTTCCAGTTTTTAAGGGAAGAGATTTCCTTTTTCACCATAGCCCTCTATGGGCTTCCAAATATCACTTTGCAAATTCCACAAGAACAGTCTTCGCGAAAGGCTTCTTGAGCGTAAAGCTGTAACTCTGTGAGATGAATTAACAGAGGACAAAGCAGTTTCTCAGAAAGCTTTTTTCCAGTTTTTTACGGAAGATAGTTTCTTTTTTACCATATCCCTCTATGGACTTCAAAATATCACTTTGCAAATTCCACAAGAACAGCCTTAGCGAAAGGCTTCTTGTGGGGAACGCAGTAACTCTGTGAGATGAATTAACAGAACACAAATCAGTTTCTCAGAAAGCTTCTTTCCAGTTTTTAAAGGAAGATATTTCCTTTTTCACCATAGCCCTCTAAGGCTTCCAAATATCACTTTGCAAATTCCACAAGAACAGTCTTAGCGAAAGGCTTCTTGATGGGAAAGCAGTAACTCTGTGAGATGAATTAACCAAACATAGAGCAGCATCTCCCTAAGTTTCTTTCCAGTTTTTAACGGAAGATATTTCCTTTTTCACCATAGCTCTCTATGGGCTTCCAAATATCACTTTGAAAATTCCACAAGAAGAGTCTTAGCGAAAGGATTCTTGAAGGGAAAGCTGTAACTCTGTGAGATGCATTAAGAGAACACAGAGCAGTGTCTTATAAAGCTTCTTTCCAGTTTTTAACGAAAGACATTTCCTTTTTCACCATAGCACTCTATGGGCTTCCAATTATCACTTTTAAAATTCCAGAAGAACAGACTTAGCGAAAGTTTTCTTGAAGGGAAAGCTGTAACTCTGTGAGATGAATTAACAGAACACAAAGCACTTTCTCAGAAAGCTTCTTTCCAGTTTTTAACAGAAGATATTTCCTTTTTCACCATAACCCTCTATGGTCTTCCACATATCACTTTGCAAATTCCACAAGAAGAGTCATAGCGAAAGGCTTCTTGAGGGGAAAGCAGTAACTCTGTGAAATGAATTAACAGAACACAAAGCAGTTTCTCAGAAAGCTTCTTTCCAGTTTTAAAAAGAAGATATTTCCTTTTTCACCACAGCCCTCTTTGGGCTTCCAAATATCACTTTGCAAATTCCACAAGAACAGTCTTAGCGAAAGGTTTCTGGAAGGGAAAGCTGAAATTCTGTGAGATGAATTGAAAGAACACAAACCAATTTTTCAGAAATCTTCTTTCTTATTTTTAACGGAAGATATTTCCTTTTTCACCGGAGACCTCTAGGGGCTTCCAAATATCACTTTGCAAATTCCACAAGAACAGTCTTAGCGAAAGGTTTCTTGAGGGGAAAGTTGTAACTCTGTGAGATGAACTGACAGAACACAAAGCAGTTTCTCAGAAACCTTCTTTTCGTTTTTTATCTTAGGATATTTCCATTTTCACCATAGCCCTCTCGGGGTTCCAAATATCACTTTGTAATTTACCCAAGAACAGTTTTAGCGAAAGGCTTCTTGAGGGGAAAGCTGTAAGTCTGTAAGATGAATTAACAGAACACAAAACAGTTTCTCAGAATCCTTCTTTTCAGTTTTTATCATAGGATATTTCCTTTTTCACCATAGCCCTCTATGGGAAACCAAATATCACTTTGCAAATTCCACATGAACAGTCTTAGCTAAAGGCTTCTTGAGGGGAAAGCTGTAACTCTGAGAGATGAATTAACAGAACACAAAGCAGTTTCTCAGAAAGATTCCTTCCAGTTTTTAACGGAACATATTTCCTTTTTCACCGTAGCCCTCTATGGACTTCCAACTATCACCTTGCAAATTCCACAGGAACAGTCTTAGTGAACGGCTTCTTGACGGGAACGCTGTAACTCTGTGAGATGAATTAACAGAACACAAAGCCATTTCTCAGAAAGCTTCTTTCCATTTTTTAACGGAAGATATTTCCTTTCTCACCATAGCCCTCTATGGGCTTCCAAACATCTCTTTGCAAATTCCACAAGAACAGCCCTAGCGAAAGGCTTATGAAGGGGAAAGCTGTAACTCTGTGAGATGAATTAACAGAACACAAAGGAGTTTCTCAAAAAGCTTCTTTTCAGTTTTTATCTTAGGATATTTCCTTTTTCACCACAGCTCTCTAGGGGCTTCCAAATATCACTTTTTAAATTCCACAAGAACACTCTTAGCAAAAGGCTTCCAGAGGGGAAAGCTGGAAATCTGTGAGATGAATTAACTGAACACAAAGCATTTTCTCATAAAGATTCTTTCCAGTTTTTAACTGAAGATACTGTCTTTTTCACCATAGCCCTCTATGGGCTTTCAAATATCACTTTGCAAATTCCACAAGAACAGTCTTAGCGAAAGTCTTCTTCAGGGGCAAGCTGTAACTCTTTGAGATGAATTGATAGAACACAAATCCGTTTCTCAGAAAGCTTCTTTCCAGCTTTTAAGGGAAGAGATTTCCTTTTAAACCATAACCCTCTAAGGGCTTCCAAATATCACTTTGAAAATTACACAAGAACAGTCTTAGCGACAGGATTCTTGATGAGAAAGCTGTAACTATGAGATGTATTAACAGAACACAAAGCAGTTTCTCAGAAAGCTTCTTTCCAGATTTTAACTGAAGAGATTTCCTTTTTCACTATAGCCCTCTGTGGGCTTCAAATATCACTTTGTAAATTCCATAAGAAGAGTCTTAGTGAAAGGCTTCTTGAGGGGATAGCTGCAACTCTGTGAGATGAATTAACAGAACACAAAGCCGTTTCTCAGAAAGTTTCTTTACAGTTTCTAACGGAATTGATTTCCTTTTTCACCATAGCCCTCTATGGACTTCCAAATATGACTTTGCAAATTCCACAAGAACAGTCCTAGCGAAAGGCTTCTTGAGAGGAAAGCTATAACGCTGTGAGATGAATTAACAGAACACAAAGCAGTTTCTGAAAAAGCTTTTTTTCAGTTTTTATCTTAGGATATTTCCTTTTTCACCATAGCCCTCTAAGGGCTTCCAAATATCACTTTGCAAATTCCACAAGAAAAGTAGTAGCTAAAGCATTTTTGAGGGGAAAGCTGTAACTCTGTGAGATGAATTAACAGAACACAAAGCAGTTTCTCAAAAAGATTCTTTTTAGTTTTTATCTAAGGATATTTCCTTTTTCACCATAGCCCTGTTTGGGCTTCCAAATATCACTTTTTAAATTCCACAAGAACAGTCTTAGCGAAAGGCTTCTTGAGGGGAAAGCTGTTACACTGTGGGATGAATTAACAAAACAAAAAGCAGTTTCTCAGAAAGCTTCTTTCCAGTTTTGGACGAAAGAGATTTCCTTTTTCATCAATGCCTTCTATGGGCTTCCAAATCTCATTTTGCAAATTCCACAAGAAAACTCTTAGTGAAAACCTTCTTGAGGGGAAAGCTGTAACTCTGTGAGATGAATAAACAGAACACAAAGCAGTGTCTCAGAAAGCTTCTTTGCACTTTTTAACTGAAGATATTTCCTTTTTCAGAATAGCCCTTTATGGGCTTCCAAATATCACTGTGCAAGGTCCACAAGAACACTCTTAGCGAAAGGCTTCACGAGGGGAAAGCTTTAACTCCGTGAGATGAATTAACAGAACACAAAGCCTTTAATCAGAAAGCTTCTTTCCAGTTTCTAACGGAAGAGATTTCCTTTTTCACCATAGCCCTCTATGGGCTTCCAAATATCACTTTGCAAATTCCACAACAGCAGCCTTAGCGAAAGCGTTCTTTAGGGGAATGCTGTAACTCTGTGAGATGAATTAAGAGAACACAAGGCCGTTTCTCAGAAAGCTTCTGTCTAGTTATTAACTGAATATTTTTCCTTTTTCTCCATAGCCCTCTATGGGCTTCCAAATATCACTTTGCAAATCCCACAAGAACAGGCTTAGCGAAAGGCTTCTTGAGGGGAAAGCTGTAACTATGTGAGTTGTATTAACAGAACACAATGCACTTTCTCTAAAAGCTTCTTTCCGGTTTTTAACTGAAGATATTTTCTTTTTCACCCTAGCCCTCTTTGGGCTTCCAAATATCACTTTGCAAATTCCACAAAAACAGTATTAGCGTAAAGCTTCTTGAGAGGAAAGCTATAACACTTTGACATGAACTAACAGAACACAAAGCAGTTTCTCAGCATGCTTCTTTCCAGTTTTTAACTGAAGATATTTTCTTTTTCAGCATAACCCTCTATGGGCTTCCAAATATCACTTTGCAAATTCCACAAGAACAGTCTTAGCGAAAGGCTTCTTGAGAGGAAAGTTGTAACTCTGTGAGATGAATTAAGAGAACACAAAGCCGTTTCTCAGAAAGCTTCTTTCCAGTTTTTAACGGAATTGATTTCCTTTTTCACCATAGCCCTGTATGGGTGTCCAAATATCACTTTGAAAATTCCAGAAGAACAGTCTTAGCGAAAGGCTTCTTAAGGGGAAAGCTGTTACACTGTGGGATGAATTAACAGAACAAAAAGCAGTTTCTCAGAAACCTTCTTTCCAGTTTTTAAGGGAAGAGATTTCCTTTTTCACCATAGCCCTCTATGGGCCTCCAAATATCACTTTGCAAATTCCACAAGAACAGTCTTCGCGAAAGGCTTCTTGAGCGTAAAGCTGTAACTCTGTGAGATGAATTAACAGAGGACAAAGCAGTTTCTCAGAAAGCTTTTTTCCAGTTTTTTACGGAAGATAGTTTCTTTTTTACCATATCCGTCTATGGACTTCAAAATATCACTTTGCAAATTCCACAAGAACAGCCTTAGCGAAAGGCTTCTTGTGGGGAACGCAGTAACTCTGTGAGATGAATTAACAGAACACAAATCAGTTTCTCAGAGACTTCTTTGCAGTTTTTAAAGGAAGATATTTCCTTTTTCACCATAGCCCTCTAAGGGCTTCCAAATATCACTTTGCAAATTCCACAAGAACAGTCTTAGCGAAAGGCTTCTTGAGGAGAAAGCTATAACTTTGTGAAATGAACTAAGATAACACAAAGCAGATTCTCAGAATGCTTCTTTCCAGTTTTAAACGGAAGATATTTCCTTTTTCAACTTAACCCTCTATGGGCTTCCAAATATCACTTTGCAAATTCCACAGAAACAATCTTAGCGAAAGGCTTCTTGAGGGGAAAGCAGTAACTATGAGATGAATTAAGAGAACACAAAGCAGTTTCTCAGAAAGCTTCTTTCCAGGTTTAATGGAAGTTATATCCTTTTTCACCATAGCCATCCATGGGCTTCCAAATATCACTTTGCAAATTCCACAAGAAGAGACTTCGCGACAGGCTTCTTAAGGGGAAAGCTGTTACTCCGTGAGATGAATTAACAGAACACAAAGTAGTTTCTCAGAATGCTTCTTTTCAGTTTTTATCTTAGGATATTTCCTTTTTCACGTTAGCCATCTATGGGCTTGAAAATATCACTATGAAAATTCCACAAGAACAGACTTAGCGAAAGCCTGCTTGAGGTGAAAGCAGTGACTCTGTGAGATGAATTAACAGAACACAAAGCAGTTTCTCAGAAAGCTTCTTTCCAGTTATTAACGGAAGATATTTCCTTTTTCACCATAGACCTCTATGGGCTTCCAAATATCACATTGCCAATTCCACAAGAAGAGTCTTAGCGAAAGGCTTCTTGAAGGGAAAGCTGTAACTCTGTAAGATGAATTAACAGAACACAAATCAGTTTCTCAGAGACTTCTTTGCAGTTTTTAAAGGAAGATATTTCCTTCTTCACCATAGCCCTCTATGGGCTTCCAAATATTACTTTGCAAATTTCACAAGAACAGTCTTAGCGAATGGCTTCTTGAGGGGAAAACAGTAACTACGTGAGATGAATTAAAAGAAAACAAAGCTGTTTCTCCGAAAGCTTCTTTAAGGTTTTAAACTGAAGGTATTTCCTTTTTCGCCGTAGCCCTCTCTGGGCTTACAAATATCACTTTCCAAATTCCACAAGAACAGCCTTACCGAAAGGCTTGTTGAAGGGAAAGATGTCACTCTGTGAGATGAATTAACAGAACACAAAGCAGTTTCTCAGAAAGCTTCTTTCCAGTTTTTACCATAAGATATTTCCTTTTTCACCAAGGACCTCTATGGGTTTCAAAATATCACTTTGCAAATTCCACAAGAACATTCTTAGCAAAAGGCTTCTTGAGGGGAAAGCTGTAACTCTGTGAGATGAATTAACAAAACACAAAGCAGTTTTTCAGAAAGATTCTTTCCAGTTTTTAACTGAAGATATTTCCTGTTTCACCGTAGCCCTCTATGGGCTTCCAAATATCACTTTGCAAATTCCACAAGAAGAGTCTTACCAAAACATTTCTTCAGGGAAAAACTGTAACTCTGTGAGAAGAATTAACAGAACACATAGCAGTTTCTCAGAATGCTTCCTTCCAGTTTTTAACGGAAGATATTTCCTTTTTCACCATAGCCCACTAGGGGCTGCCAAATATCACTTTGGAAATTCCACATGAACAGACTTAGCGAAAGGCTTTTTGACGGGAAAGCTATAACTCGGTGAGATGAATTAACACAGCACAAAGCAGTTTCTCAGAGAGCTTCTTTCCAGTTTTTAACTGAAGATATTCCCTTTCTCACCGTAGCCCTCTATGGGCTTCCAAATATCATTTTCCAATCTCCACAAGAACAGCCGTAGCGAAAGGATTCTTCAGCGGAAAGCTGTAAGTCGGTGAGATGTATCAACACAACACAAGGCAATTTCTCAGAATGCTTCTTTAGAGTTTTTAACGGAACATATTTCCTTTTTCACCCTAGCCCTCTATGGGCTTCAAAATATCACTTTGCAAATTCACAAGAACAGTCTTAGTGAACGGATTATTGAGAGGAAGGCTGTAATTCCGTGAGACGAACTAACAGAACACACAGCATTTTCTCAGAAAGCTTCTTTTCAGTTTTAATCTTAGGATATTTCCATTTTCACCATAGCCCTCTATGGGCTTCCAAATATCACTTTGCATATCCCAGAAGAACAGTCTTAGCGAAAGGTTTCTTGAGCGCAAAGCTGTAACACGGTGAGATGTCTTCCACGAACACACGGCAGTTTCTCAGAAAGCATTTTTCAAGTTTTTAACGGTAGATATTTCCTTTTTCACCGTAGCCCTCTATGGGCTTCCAAATATCACTTTGCAAATTTCACAAGAACAGTCTTAGCGAAAGACTTCTTGAGGGGAAAGCTGTAACTCTGTGAGATGACTTAACAGAACACAAAGCAGTTTCTCAGAAAGCTTCTTTCCAGTTTAAACTGAAGATATTTCCTTTTTCACCGTAGCCCTCAATGGGCTTTCAAATATCACATTGCAAATTCCACAAGAACATCCTTAGCGAAAGGCTTCTTGAGGGGAGAGCTGTAAATCTGAGTTGAATGAACAGAACACAAAGCAGTTTCTCAGAAGCTTCTTTTCAGTTTTTATCTTAGGATATTTCCTTTAACACCAGAGCCCTCCTTGGGCTTGCAAATATCACTTTTCAAATTCGACAAGAACAGTCTTAGCGAAAGAGTTCTTGTGGGGAAAGCTGTAACTCGGTAGGATGTATTAGAGAACACACTGCAGTTTCTCAGAAAGCTTCTTTCCTGTTTTTAACTGAAGATATTTCCTTTTTCTCCATAGCCCTCAGTGGGCTTCCAAATATCAGTTTGCAAATTCCACAAGAACAGTCTTAGCGAACGGCTTCTTGAGGGGAAACCTGTAAGCCGGTGAGATGTATTAACAAAACACACGGAAATTTCTCAGAACGCTTCTTTCCAATTTTTAACGGAAGATATTTCCTATTTCACCATAGTCCTCTATGGGCTTCAAAATATCATTTTGCAATATTCACAAGAACAGTCTTAGTGAGCGGATTCTTGAGGGGAAAGCTGTAACTCTGTGAGATGAACTAACAAAACACAAAGCAGTTTCTCAGAAAGCTTCTTTTTGGTTTTTATCTTAGGATATTTCCATTTTCACCATAGCCCTCTATGGGCTTCCAAATATCACTTCGCAATTTCCACAAGAACAGTCTTAGTGAAAGTCTACTTGACGGAAAAGCTGCAACACTGTGAGATGAATTAACAGAACACAAAGCAGTTTCTCAGAAATCTTTCCTGTTTTTAACGGAAGATATTTCCTTTTACACCATTGCCCCATATTGGCTTCAAAATATCACTTTGCAAATTCCACAAGAACAGTCTAAGCAAAGGGCTTCTTGAGGAGAGAGCTGTAACTCTCCGCGATGAATTAACAGAACACTAAGCAGTTTCTCAGAAAGCCTCTTTTCAGTTTTTAACTGAAGATATTTACTTTTTCACCATAGCCCTCTATGGGCTTCCAAATATCACGTTGCAAATCCCACAAGAATGGTCTTAGCGAAAGGCTTCTGGACGGTAAAGCTGGAACCCTGTGAGATGAATTAGCAGAACACAAAGCAGTTTCTCAGAAAGCTTCTTTCCAGATTTTAACGGTAGATATTTCCTTTTTCACCGTAGCCCTCTATGGGCTTCCAAATATCTCTTTGCAAATCCCACAACAACAGTCTCAGTGAAAGGCTTCATGAGGAGAAAGCTGCAACTCGGTGAGATGTATTACACGAACACACGGCAGTTTCTCTGAAAGCTCCTTTCCAGTTTTTAACGGAAGATATTTCCTTTTTCACCAAAGCCCTCTATGGGATTCCAAGTATCACTTTGTAAATTCCACAAGAACAGTCTTAGGGAAAGGCTTCTAGAGGGGAAAGCTGTAACTCTGTGAGATGAATTAACAGAACACAAAGCAGTATCTCAGCAAGCTTCTTTCCAGTTTTTAACTGAAGATATTTCCTAATTCACCATAGCCCTCTATGGGCCTCCAAATATCTCTCTGCAAATTGCAAAAGACCAGTCTTAGCGAAAGGCTTCTTGAGGGGAAAGCTGTAACTCGGTGAGGTGTATTAACAGAACACACAGCAGTTTCTCAGAAAGCTTCTTTCCACTTTTTAACGGAAGATATTTCCTTTTTCACCATTGCCCTCTAGGTTCTTACAAATATCACTTTGAAAATTCCACATGAACAGTCTTAGCGAAAGGCTTCTTGAGGGGAAAGCTGTAATTTGGTGAGATGTATTATCAGAACACACGGCAATTTCTCAGAAAGTTTCTTTCCAGTTTTAAACGGAAGATATTTTCTTTTTCACCATAGCCCTCTATGGTTTTCCTAATATCACTTTGCAAATTTCAAAAGAACAGTCTTAGTGAACGGCTTCTTGAGGGGAAAGCTGTATCACTGTGAGATGACTTAACAGAACACAAAGCAGTTTCTCAGAAAGCTTTTTTCCAGTTTAAACTGAAGATATTTCCTTTTTCTCCATAGCCCTCTAGGGGCTTCCAAATATCACTTTGCAAATCCCACAAGAGCACTCTTAGCGAAAGGCTTCTTGAGGGGAAAGCTGTAACTCGGTGAGGTGTATTAACAGAACACATGGCAGTTTCTCAGAAAACATCTTTCCAGTTTTTAATGGAAGACATTGCACTTTTCACCATATCCCTCTATGGGATTCCAAATATCACTTTGCAAATTCCAAAAGAACAGTCTTAGGGAAAGCTTTCTGTAGGGGAAAGCTGTAACTCTGTGAGATGAATTAACAGAACACAAAGCAGTTTCTCAGAAACCTTCTTTCCAGTTTTTAACTGAAGATATTTCCTTTTTCACCATAGAGCTCTAGGGGTTCCAAATATCACTTTGCAAATTCCACAAGAATAATCTTAGGGAAAGGCTTCTGGAGTGGAAAGCTATAACTCTATGAGACGAATTAACAGAACACAAAACAGTTTCTCAGAAACCTTCTTTCCAGTTTTTACCTGAAGAAATTTTCTTTTTCACCATAGTGCCCTATGGGCTTCCAAATAACACTTTGCAAATCGCACAACAGTCTTAGCGAAAGGCTTCTTCCTGGGAAAGCAGTAACTCTGGGAGATGAATTAACAGAACACACGGCAGTATCTCAGAGAGCTTCTTTCCGGTTTTTAACTAAAGATATTTCCTTTTTCACCATAGCCCAATATGGGTTTCCAAATATCACTTTGCAAATTTCACAAGAATAGTCTTAGTGAACGGCTTCTTGAGGGGATAGCTGTAACACTGTGAGATGAACTAACAGAACACAAAGCAGTTTCTCAGAGAGCTTCTTTCCGGTTTTGAATGGAAGATATTCCCTTTTTCACCATAGCCCTCTACGGGCTTCCAAATATCATTTTGCAAATTTCACAAGAACAGTCTTAGCGAAAGACTTCTTGAGGGGAACGCTGTAACTCTGTGAGCCGACTTAACAGAACACAATGCAGTTTCTCAGAAAGCTTCTTTCCAGTTTAAACTGAAGATATTTCCTTTTTCACAATAGTCCTCAATGGGCTTTCAAATATCACTTTGCAAATTCCACAACAACAGCCTTAGAGAAAGGCTTCTTGAGGGGAAAGCTGTAAATCTGAGTTGAATTTACAGAACACAAAGCAGTTTCTCAGAAAGCTTCTTTTCAGTTTTTATCTTAGGATATTTCCTTTTTCACCATAGCCCTCCATGGGCTTCCAAATATCACTTTTCAAATCCGACAAGAACAGTGTTAGCGAAAGGCTTCCTGTGGGGAACGCTGTAACTCGGCGAGATATATAAACAGAACACACTGCAGTTTCTCAGAAAGCTTATTTCCAGTTTTTAACTGAAGATATTTCATTTTTCACCATAGCCCTCAATGGGCTTCCAAATATCAGTTTGCAAATCCCACAAGAACAGTCTTAGCGAAAGGCTTCTTTAGGGGAAAACTGTAAGTCGGTGAGATATATTAACACAACACACGGTAATTTCTCAGAATGCTTCCTTCCAGTTTTTAACGGAAGATATTTCCTATTTAACCATAGTCCTCTATGGGCTTCCAAATATCATTTTGCAATATTCACAAGAACAGTCTTAGTGAACGGATTCTTGAGGGGAAAGCTGTAACTCTGTGAGATGAACTAACAAAACAAAAAGCAGTTTCTCAGAAAGCTTCTTTTTCGTTTTTATCTTAGGATATTTCCATTTTCACCGTAGCCCTCTATGGGCTTCCAAATATCACTTCGCAATTTCCACAAGAACAGTCTTAGTGAAAGTCTTCTTGACGGAAAAGCTGTAACTCTGTGAGATGAATTAACAGAACACAAAGCAGTTTCTCAGAAATCTTCTTTCCAGTTTTTAACGGAAGATATTTCCTTTTACACCATAGCCCCATAGGGGCTTCAAAATATCACTTTGCAAATTCCACAAGAACAGTCTTAGCGAAGGGCTTCTTGAGGAGAGAGCTGTAACTCTCCGAGATGAATTAACAGAACACTAAGCAGTTTCTCAGAAAGCCTCATTCAAGTTTTTAACTGAAGATATTTCCTTTTTCACCATAGCCATCTATGGGCTTCCAAATATCACCTTGCAAATCCCACAAGAACAGTCTTAGCGAAAGGCTTCTGGAGGGGAAAGCTGGAACCCTGTGAGATGAAATAGTAGAACACAAAGCAGTTTCTCAGAAAGCTTCTTTCCAGTTTTTTACGGTAGATATTTCCTTTTTCACCCTAGCCCTCTATGAGCTTCCAAATATCTCTTTGCAAATCCCACAAGAACAGTCTCAGTGAAAGGCTTCTTGAGGAGAAAGCTGTAACTCGGTGAGATGTATTACACGAACACACGGCAGTTTCTCAGAAAGCTCCTTTCCGGTTTTTAACGGAAGATATTTCCTTTTACACCATAGCACTCTATGGGCTTCCAAATATCACAATGAAAACTCCACAAGAACAGTCTTACGGAAAGGCTTCTTGAGGGGAAAACTGCAACTCGTTGAGATGTATTACATCAACACACGGCAATTTCTCAGAAAGCTTCTTTCCAGTTTTTAACTGAAGATATTTCCTTTTTCACCACAGCCCTCTATGGGCTTACAAGTATCACTTTGCAATACTATGGTTTCTCTTAAGTTCGTATAAATCTTTGCCTTTTACCAAATGTCACTTTGCAAATTCTACAAGAACAGTCTTAGGGAAAGGCTTCTGGAGGGGAAAGCTGTAACTCTGTAAGGTATATTAACAGAACACAAGGCAGTTTCTCATACAGCTTCTTACCAGTTTTTAACTGAAGATATTTCCTTTTTCACCATAGCCCTCTATGGGCTTACAAATATCACATTGCAAATCCCACAAGAACAGTCATAGCGAAAGGCTTCTTGAGGGGAAAGCTGTAATCGGTGAGGTGTATTAACAGAACACACGGCAGTTTCTCAGAAAGCTTCTTTCCAGGTTTTAACAGAAGATATTTCCTTTTTCACCATAGCCCTCTATGGGCTTCGAAATATCACTTTGCAAGTTCCACTAGAACAACCTTAGCGAACGGCTTCTTGAGGGGAAAGCTGTACCTCGGTGGATGTATTAACAGACACAGGGCAGTTCCTCTGAAAGCTTCTTTCCCGCTTTTAACGGAAGATATTTCCCTTTTCACCATAGCCCTCAATGGGTTTGCAAATATCAATTTGCAAATTTCACAAGAATAGTCTTAGTGGGGCACCTTGAGGGCAAAACTGAATCTCTGTGAGATGAACTAACAGAACACAAAGCAGTTTCGCAGAAAGATTCTTTTCGATTTTATCTTAGGATATATCCATTTTCACCATAGCCCTCTATGGGCATCCAAATATCACTTTGCAAATTGCACAAGAACAGTCTTATCGAAAGGCTTCATGAAATAAAAGCTGTAACTCTTTGAGATGAATTAACAGAACACAAAGCAGCTTCTCAGAAAGCTTCTTTTCAGTTTTTAACGGAAGATATTTCCTTTTACACCATAGCCCTCTATGGGCTTACAAATATCACTTTGCAAATTCCACAACAACAGCCTTAGCGAAAGACTTCTTGAGGGGAAAGGTGTAACTCTGTGAGATAAATTAACAGAACACAAAGCAGTTTCTCAGAAGGCTTCTTTCCAGTTTTTAACGGAAGATACTTCCTTTTTCACCATAGCCCTCTCTGGGCTTCCAAATATCACCTTGCAAATTCCACAAGAATTATCTAAGCGAAAGTCTTCTGGAGGGGAAAGCTGTAACTCTGTTAGATGAATTAACATAACACAAAGCAGATTCTCAGAAAACTTCTTTTCAGTTTTTAACTGAAGTAATATTCTTTTTCACCGTAGCCCTGTATAAGCTTCCAAATATCACTTTGAAATCCCACAAGAACTGTATTAGCGAAAGGCTTCTTTAGGGGACAGTGTACTCGGTGAGGTGTATTAACAGAACACACGACATTTTCTCAGAAAGCTTCTTTCCAGTTTTTAACGGAAGATATTTTTTTTACCACCATAGCCGCCTACCGGATTCCAAATATCACTTTGCAAATTCCACAAGAACAGTCTTAGCGAAAGGCTTCTGCAGGGGAAAGCTATAACTCTGTGAGATGAACTAACAGAACACAAATCAGTTTCTCAGAAAGCTCCTTTACGGTTTTTAATTGAACGTATTTCCTTTTTCACCATAGCACTCTTTGAGATTCCAAATTTCATTTTATAAATTCCACAAGAACAGTCTTAGTGAATGGCTTCTTGAGGGGAAAGCTGTAACTCTGTGAGCTGGCTTAACAGAACACAAAGCCGTTTCTCAGAAAGCTTCTTTCCAGTTTAAACTGAAGATATTTCCTTTTACACCATAGCCCTCAATGGGCTTTCAAATATCACTTTGCAAATTCCACAACAACAGCCTTAGCGAAAGGCTTCTGGAGGGGAAAGCTGGAAACCTGTGAGATGAATTAGCAGAACACACAGCAGTTTCTCAGAAAGCTTCTTTCCAGTTTTTAACGGTAGATATTTCCTTTTTCACCCTAGCCCTCTATGGGCTTCCAAATATCTCTTTGCAAATCCCACAAGAAAAGTCTCAGTGAAAGGCTTCTTGAGGAGAAAGCTGTAACTCGGTGAGATGTATTACACGAACACACGGCAGTTTCTCAGAAAGCTCCTTTCCGGTTTTTAACGGAAGATATTTCCTTTTACACCATAGCACTCTATGGGCTTCCAAATATCACTTTGAAAACTCCACAAGAACAGTCTTAGGGAAAGTCTTCTGGAGGGGAAAGCTGTAACTCTGTGAGATGAATTAACAGAACACAAAGCAGTATCTCTGAAAGCTTCTTTCCAGTTTTTAACTGAAGATATTTCCTTTTTCACCATAGCGCTCTATCGGCTTCCAAATATCACTTTGCAAATCGCACAAGAACAGTCTTAGCGAAAGGCTTCTTGAGGGGAAAACTGTAAATCTGTGAGATGAATTAACAGAACACAAGGCAGTTTCTCAGAAAGCTTCCTTTCAGTTTTTATCTTAGGTAATTTTCTTTTTCACCAAAGCCCTCCATGGGCTTCCTAATATCACTTTGCAAATTCCACAGGAAGAGTCTTTGCGGAGGGCTTCTGGAGGGGAAAGTTGTAACTCTGTGAGATGAATTAACAGAACACAAAGCAGTATCTCAGAAAGCTGCTTTCCAGTTTTTAATGGAAGATATTTCCGTTTTCACCATAGCCCTCTATGGGATTCCAAGTATTACTTTGCAAATTCCACAATAACAGTCTTAGCAAAATGCTTCTTGAGGGGAAAGCTGTATCTCTCTGAGATGAATTAACAGAACAGAAAGCAGTTTCTCAGAATGCTTTTTTTCGTAGTTTAACTGAAGATATTTCCTTTTTCACCGTAGCCCTCTATGGGCTTCCAAATATCACTTTGCAAATCCCACAAGAGCACTCTTAGCGAAAGGCTTCTTGAGGGGAAAGCTGTAACTCGCTGAGGTGTATTAACAGAACACATGGCAGTTTCTCAGAAAACATCTTTCCAGTTATTAACGGAAGATATTTCCTTTCTCACCATAGCCCTTTATGGGCTTCCAATTATCACTTTGCAAATTCCAAAAGAACAGTCTTAGGGAAAGGTTTCGGGAGTGGAAAGCTGTAACTCTGTGAGACAAATTAACAGAACACAAAACAGTTTCTCAGAAACCTTCTTTCCAGTTTTTACCTGAAGAAATTTTCTTTTTCACCATAGCGCTCTATGGGCTTCCAAATGACACTTTGCAAATCGGACAACAACAGTCTTAGCGAAAGGCTTCCTGAGGGGAAAGCTCTAACTCTGTGAGATGAATTAGGAGAACCCAAAGCCGTTTCTCAGAAAGCTTCTTTTCAATTTTTATCATAGGATATTTCCTTTTTCACCATAGCCCTCCATGGGCTTCCAAATATCACTTTTCAAATACGACAAGAACAGTCTTAGCGAAAGGCTTCTTGTGGGGAAAGCTGTAACTCGGCGAGATGTATTAACAGAACACACTGCAGTTTCTCAGAAAGGTTCTTTCCAGTTTTTAACTGAAGATATTTCCTTTTTCACCATATCGCTCAATGGGCTTCCAAATATCAGTTTGCAAATTTCACAAGAACAGTCTTAGCGAAAGGCTTCTTGAGGGAAAAACTGTAAGTCGGTGAGATGTATTAACACAACACACGGTAATTTCTCAGAATGCTTCTTTCCAGTTTTTAACGGAAGATATTTCCTATTTCACAATAGTCCTCTATGGGCTTCCAAATATCATTTTGCAATATTCACAAGAACAGTCTTAGTGAACGGATTCTTGAGGGGAAAGCTGTAACTCTGTGAGATGAACTAACAAAACACAAAGCAGTTTCTCAGAAAACTTCTTTTTGGTTTTTATCTTAGGATATTTCCATTTTCACCATAGCCATCTATGGGCTTCCAAATATCACTTCGCAATTTCCACAAGAACAGTCTTAGTGAAAGTCTTCTTGACGGAAAAGCTGTAACTCTGTGAGATGAATTAACAGAACACAAAGCAGTTTCTCAGAAATCTTCTTTCCAGTTTTTAACGGAAGATATTTCCTTTTACACCATAGCCCCATAGGGGCTTCAAAATATCACTTTGCAAATTCCACAAGAACAGTCTTAGCGAAGGGCTTCTTGAGGAGAGAGCTGTAACTCTCCGAGATGAATTAACAGAACACTAAGCAGTTTCTCAGAAAACCTCTTTCCAGTTTTTAACTGAATATATTTCCTTTTTCACCATAGCCCTCCATGGGCTTCCAAATATCACCTTGCAAATCCCACAAGAACAGTCTTAGCGAAAGGCTTCTTGAGGCGAAAGCTGGAACCCTGTGAGATGAATTAGCAGAACACAGAGCAGTTTCTCAGAAAGCTTCTTTCCAGTTTTTAACGGTAGATATTTCCTTTTTCACCCTAGCCCTCTATGAGCTTCCAAATATATCTTTGCAAATCCCACAAGAACAGTCTCAGTGAAAGGCTTCTTGAGGAGAAAGCTGTAACTCGGTGAGATGTATTACACGAACACACGGCAGTTTCTCAGAAAGCTCCTTTCCGGTTTTTAACGGAAGATATTTCCTTTTACACCATAGCACTCTTTGGGCTTCCAAATATCACTTTGAAAACTCCACAAGAACAGTCTTAGGGAAAGGCTTCTGGAGGGGAAAGTTGTAACTCTGTGAGATGAATTAACAGAACACAAAGCAGTATCTCAGAAAGCTTCTTTCCAGTTTTTAACTGAAGATATTTCCTTTTTCACCATAGCGCTCCATGGGCTTCCAAATATCACTTTGCAAATCGCACAAGAACAGTCTTAGCGAAAGGCTTCTTGAGGGGAAAACTGTAAATCTGTGAGATGAATTAACAGAACACAAGGCAGTTTCTCAGAAAGTTTCCTTTCAGTTTTTATCTTAGGTAGTTTCCTTTTTCACCAAAGCCCTCCATGGGCTTCCAAATATCACTTTGCAAATTCCACAAGAAGAGTCTTTGTGGAGGGCTTCTGGAGGGGAAATTTGTAACTCTGTGAGATGAATTAACAGAACACAAAGCAGTATCTCAGAAAGCTTCTTTCCAGTTTTTAATGGAAGATATTTCCGTTTTCACCATAGCCCTCTATGGGATTCCAAATATTACTTTGCAAATTGCACAAGAACAGTCTTAGCGAAATGCTTCTTGAGGGGAAAGCTGTAACTCTGTGAGATGAATTAACAGAACAGAAAGCAGTTTTTTAGAATGCTTCTATTCCCAGTTTAACTGAAGATATTTCCTTTTTCACCGTGGCCCTCTATGGGCTTCCAAATACCACTTTGCAAATCCCACAAGAGTACTCTTAGCGAAAGGCTTCTTGAGGGGAAAGCTGTAACTCGCTGAGGAGTATTAACAGAACACATGGCAGTTTCTCAGAAAACATCGTTCCAGTTTTTAACGGAAGACATTGCCTTTTTCACAATAGCCCTCTATGGGATTCCAAATATCACTTTGCAAATTCCAAAAGAACAGTCTTAGGGAAAGGTTTCTGTATTGGAAAGCTGTAACTCTGTGAGATGAATTATCAGAACACAAAGCAGTTTCTCAGAAAGCTTCTTTCCAGTTTTTAACTGAAGATATTTCCTTTTTCACCATAGACCTCTAGGGGTTCCAAATATCACTTTGCAAATTCCACAAGAATAATCTTAGGGAAAGGCTTCTGGAGTGGAAACCTGTAACTCTGTGAGATGATTTAACAGAACACAAAACAGTTTCTCAGAAACCTTCTTTCCAGTTTTTACCTGAAGAAATTTTCTTTTTCACCATAGCGCTCTATGGGCTTCCAAATATCACTTTGCAAATCGCACAACAATAGTCTTAGCGAAAGGCTTCCTGAGGGAAAAACTCTAACTCTGTGAGATGAATTAGGAGAACCCAAAGCCGTTTCTCAGAAAGCTTCTTTTCAATTTTTATCATAGGATATTTCCTTTTTCACCATAGGCCTCTATGGGCTTCCAAATATCACATTGCAAATTCCACAAGAACAGCCTTAGTGAAAGGCTTCTTGAGGGGAAAGCTGCAACTCGGTGAGATGTATTACATCAACACACGGCAATTTCTCAGAACGCTTCTTTCCTGTTTTTAACTGAAGATATTTCCTTTTTCACCACAGCCCTTTATGGGCTTCGAAGTATCACTTTGCTATACTGTGGTTTCTCTTACGATCGTATAAATCTTTGCCTTTTACCAAATATCACTTTGCAAATTCCACAAGAACTGTCTTAGGGAAAGGCTTCTGGAGGGGAAAGCTGTAACTCTGTGAGATGAATTAACAGAAGACAAAGCAGTTTCTCAGAAAGCTTCTATTCGATATTTATCTTGGGATATTTCCATTTTCACCATAGTCCTCTATGGGTTTCCAAATATCACTTTGCAAATTCCACAAGAAGAGTGTTATCGAAAGTCTTCTCTATAGGAACGCTGTATCTCTGTGAGATATGTTAACAGAACACACGGCAGTTTCTCAGAAAGCTTCTTTCAAGTTTTTAACGGAAGATATTTCCTTTTTCACCATAGCCCTCTATGGGGTTCAAAATATTAATATGCAAATTTCACAAGAATAGTCTTAGTGAACGGCTTCTTCAGGGAAAGCTGAAACTCTGCAAGATTAACTAACAAAACACAAAGCAGTTTCTCAGAAAGATTGTTTTCGGATTTTAACGGAAGATATTTCCTTTTTCACCATAGCCCTCTATGGGCTTCCGAATATCATTTTGCAAATTCCACAAGAACAGTCTTAGCAAAAGGCTTCTTGAGGGAAAGCTGTAACTCTGGGAGATGAATTGACAGAACAAAAAGCAGTTTCTCAGAAATCTTCTTTCCAGTTTTTAACGGAAGATATTTCCTTTTTCACAATAGCCTTCTAGGGGCTTCCAAATATCACCTTGCAAATTACAGAAGAACAGTCTTAGCGAAAGTCTTTTGATGGGAAAGGTGTAACTCTGTGAGATGAATTAACAGAACACAAAGAAGTGTCTCAGAAAGCTTTTTTCCATTTTTCAACTGAGGATATTTTCTTTTTCACCATAGCCCTCTGTGTGCTTCCAAATATCACCTTGCAAATTCCACAAGAACAGTCTTAGCGATTCGCTTCTAGAGGGAAAAGCAGTAACTGTGAGATGAATTAACAGAACACAAAGCAGTTTCTCAGAAAGCTTCTTTTCAGTTTTTATCTTAGAATATTTCCTTTTTCAAGATAGCTTTTTATGGGCTTCCAAATATAAATTTGCAAATTCTACAAGAACAGTCTTCGTGAATGACTTCTGGAGGTGTAAGCTGTAACTCTGTGAGATGAATTAACAGAACACAAAGCAGTTTCTCAGAAAGCTTCTTTCCAGTATTTAACGGAAGATATTTCTTTTATCACCGTAGCCTTCTATGGGCTTCCAAATATCACTTTGCAAATTCCAAAAGAAGAGTCTTAGCGAAAGGCTTCTTTAAGGGAAGCTGTAACTCGTGAGATGAATTAACAGAACACAATGCAGTTTCTCAGAAAGCTTCTTTCCAGTTTTTACCTGAAGATATTTCCTTTTTCACCATAACCCTCTATGGGCTTCCAAATATCACTTTGCAAATTCCAGAAGAACAGTCTTAGCGAAAGGCTTCTGGAGGGTAAAGCTGTAACTCGGTGAGATGTATTAACAGAACACACGGCAGTTTCTCCGAAAGCTTCTTTCCAGGTTTTTACGGAAGCTATTTCCTTTTGCACCACAATCCTCTATGGGTTTTCTAAATATCAATATGCAAATTTCACAAGAACAGTCTTAGTGAACGGCCTCTTGAGTGGAAAGCTGAAGCTCTGTGAGATGAACCAACAGAACACAATGCAGTTTATCAGAAATCTTTTTTTCGGTTTTTAACGGAAGATATTTCCTTTTTCACCATAGCCCTCTAGGGTCTTCCAAATATCACTTTGCAAATTCCACAAGAACAGACTTCGCGAAAGGCTTCTTGAGGGAAAGCTGTAACTCTCTGATATAAATTAATAGAACACAAAGCGGTTTCCAAGAAATCTTCTATCCAGGTTTTAACGGAAGATATTTCCTTTTTCACCATAGCATTCTACGGGCTTCCAAATATCACTTTGAAAATTCCACAAGAACAGTCTTAGCGAAAGGCTTCTGGAGGGGAAAGCTGTGACTCTGTGAAATGAATTAACAGAACACAAAGCCGTTTCTCAGAAATCTTCTTTCCAGTTTTTAACGGAAGATATTTCCTTTTTCACCATAGCCCTCTATGGGCTTCCAAATATCACTTTGCAAATTCCACAAAAACAGTCTTAGCAAAAGACTTCTTGAGGCGAAAGCTGTAACTCTGTGAAATGAATTAACAGAATACAAAGGAGTCTCCCAGAAAGCTTCTTTCCAGTTTTTAATTGAAGATATTTCCTTTTTCACCATAGACCTCTAAGGGCTTCCAAATATCACTTTGCAAATTCCACAGGAACAGTCTTAGCGAAAGGCTTCTGGAAGGGAAAGCTGTAACTCTGTGAGATGAATTAACAGAAAACAAAGTAGTTTCTCAGAAAGCTTCTTTCCAGTTTATATCGGAAGATATGTCCTTTTTCACCATAGCCCTCATTGGACGTCCAAATATGACTTTCAATATCCCACAAGAACATTCTTAGCAAAGGCTTCTTGTGGGGAAAGCTGTAACTCGGTCAGATGTATTATTAACAGAACACACGGCAGTTTCTCAGAAAATTTCTCTTCAGTTTTTAACTGAAGATATTTCCTTTTTCATCATAGCCCTCTATGAGCTTCCAAATATCACTTTGCAAATTCCACAGGAACAGTCTTAGCGAAAGGCTTCTGGAAGGGAAAGCTGTAACTCTGTGAGATGAATTAACAGAACACAAAGCAGTTTCTATGAAAGCTTCTTTTCATTTTTTATCTTAGGATATTTCCTTTTTCACCATAGCCCTGAATGGGTTTTGAAATATCACTTTGCAAATTCCAAAACAACAGTCTTAGTGAAAGGTTTCTGGAGGTGAAAGCTGTAACTCTCTGAGATGAATTAACAGAACACAAAGCAGTTTCTCAGAAAGATTCTTTCCAGTTTTTAACGGAAGATATTTCTTTTTTCACCATAGCCCTCTATGGGCTTCCAAATATCACTTTGGAAATGCCACAAGAACAGTCTTAGCAAAAGACTTCTTGAGGCGAAAGCTGTAACTCTGTGAGGCAAATTAGCAGAACACAAAGCAGCTTCTCAGAAAACTTCTTTCCAGTTTTTAACTGAAGATATTTCCTTTTTCACCATAGCCCTCTATGGGCTTCCAAATATCACTTTGCACATCCCACAAGAACAGTCTTAGCGAAAGGTTTCTAGAGGGGAAATCTGCAACTCTGTGAGATGAATTAACAGAACACAAAGCAGTTTCTCAGAAAGCTTCTTTCCAGTTTTTAATGGAAGATATTTCCTTTTTATTTATTTATTTATTTATTTATTTATTTATTTATTTTGAGACGGAATCTGGCTCTGTCGCCCGGGCTGGAGTGCAGTGGCCGGATCTCAGCTCACTCGAAGCTCCGCCTCCCGGGTTTACACCATTCTCCTGCCTCAGCCTCCCGAGTAGCTGGGACTACAGGCATCCACCACCTCGCCCGGCTAGTTTTTTGTATTTTTAGTAGAGACGTGGTTTCACCGAATTAGCCAGTATGGTCTCGATCTCCTGACCTCGTGATCCGCCTGTCTCAGCCTCCCAAAGTGCTGGGATTACAGGCTTGAGCCACCGCGCCCGGCGGATATTTCCTTTTTAACCATAGCCCTGTATGGGCTTCCAAATATCACTTTGCAAATTCCACAACAACAGTCTTAGTGAAAGTCTTCTTGAGGGGAAAGCTGTAACTCTGTGAGTGGATTTAACAGAAAACAAAGCAGTTGCTCAGAAAGCTTCTTTTCAGTTTTTATCTTAGGGTATTTCCTTTTTCACCATAGCCCTCTAAGGGCTTCGAAATATCACTTTGCAAATTCCACAAGAACAGTCTTAGTCAAAGACTTCTGGAGGGAAAAGCTGTAACTCTGTGAGATGAATTAACAGAACACAAAGCAGTTTCTCAGAAATCTTCTTTCCAGTTTTTAATGGAAGTTATTTCCTTTTTCACCGTAGCCCTCTCTGGGCTTCCAAATATCACTTTGCAAATTCCACAAGAACAGTCTTAGTGAACGGCTTCTTGAGGGGAAAGCTGTAAATAGCTGAGATGAATTAACAGAACACAAAACAGTTTCTCAGAAATCTTCTTTCCAGTTTTTATCTTAGGATATTTCCTATTTCACCATAGCCCTCTATGGGCTTCCAATATCACTATGCAAATCCCACAGGAACAGTCTTAGCGAAAGACTTCTTGTGGAGAAAGCTGTAACTCGGTGAGATATATTAACAGAACACGCGGAAGTTTCTCAGAGTGCTTCTTTCTAGTTTCTAAGGATAGATATTTCCTTTTTCACCATAGCCCACTATGGGCTTCCAAATATCACTTACAAAATTTCACAAGAACAGTCTTACTGAATGGCTTCTTGAGGGGAAAGCGGTAACACTGTGAGATTAACTAAAAGAACACAAAGCAGTTTCTCAGAAAGCTTCTTCTCGGTTTTTATCTTAGGATATTTCCTTTTTCACCATAGTCATCTATGGGCTTCCAATTATCACTTTGCAAATACCACAAGAACAGTCTTAGCGGAAGGTGTCTTCAGGGGAAAGCTCTAATTCTTTGAGATGAATTAACAGAACACACAGCAGTTTCTCAGAAAGCCTCTTTTCAGTTTTTACCTGAAGATATTTCCTTTTTCACCGTAGCCCTCTATGGGCTTCCAAATATCACTTTGCAAATACCACAACAGCAGCCTTAGCGAAAGGCTTCTTGAGGGTAAAGCTGTAACTCTGTGAGTTGAATTAACGGAAATCAAAGCAGTTTCTCAGAAAGTTTCTTTTCAGCTTTTATCTTAGGATATTTACTTTTTCACCATAGCCCTCTAAGGGCTTCCAAATGTCACTTGGCAAATTCCACAAGAACAGTCTCAGTGAACGGCTCCTTTAGCAGAAAGCTGTAACTCTGTGAGATGAACTACCAGAACAGAAAGCAGTTTCTCAGAAAGATTCTTTTCGGTTTTTATCTTAGGATATTTCCATTTTCACCATAGCCCTTTATGGGATTCCAAATATCACTTTGCAAATTCCACAACAACAGACTTCGCGAAAGGCTTCTTGAGGGAAAGCTGTAACTCTCTGATATAAATTAATAGAACACAAAGCGGTTTCCAAGAAATCTTCTATCCAGGTTTTAACGGAAGATATTTCCTTTTTCACCATAGCATTCTACGGGCTTCCAAATATCACTTTGAAAATTCCACAAGAACAGTCTTAGCGAAAGGCTTCTGGAGGGGAAAGCTGTGACTCTGTGAAATGAATTAACAGAACACAAAGCCGTTTCTCAGAAATCTTCTTTCCAGTTTTTAACGGAAGATATTTCCTTTTTCACCATAGCCCTCTATGGGCTTCCAAATATCACTTTGCAAATTCCACAAAAACAGTCTTAGCAAAAGACTTCTTGAGGCGAAAGCTGTAACTCTGTGAAATGAATTAACAGAATACAAAGGAGTCTCCCAGAAAGCTTCTTTCCAGTTTTTAATTGAAGATATTTCCTTTTTCACCATAGACCTCTAAGGGCTTCCAAATATCACTTTGCAAATTCCACAGGAACAGTCTTAGCGAAAGGCTTCTGGAAGGGAAAGCTGTAACTCTGTGAGATGAATTAACAGAAAACAAAGTAGTTTCTCAGAAAGCTTCTTTCCAGTTTATATCGGAAGATATGTCCTTTTTCACCATAGCCCTCATTGGACGTCCAAATATGACTTTCAATATCCCACAAGAACATTCTTAGCAAAGGCTTCTTGTGGGGAAAGCTGTAACTCGGTCAGATGTATTATTAACAGAACACACGGCAGTTTCTCAGAAAATTTCTCTTCAGTTTTTAACTGAAGATATTTCCTTTTTCATCATAGCCCTCTATGAGCTTCCAAATATCACTTTGCAAATTCCACAGGAACAGTCTTAGCGAAAGGCTTCTGGAAGGGAAAGCTGTAACTCTGTGAGATGAATTAACAGAACACAAAGCAGTTTCTATGAAAGCTTCTTTTCATTTTTTATCTTAGGATATTTCCTTTTTCACCATAGCCCTGAATGGGTTTTGAAATATCACTTTGCAAATTCCAAAACAACAGTCTTAGTGAAAGGTTTCTGGAGGTGAAAGCTGTAACTCTCTGAGATGAATTAACAGAACACAAAGCAGTTTCTCAGAAAGATTCTTTCCAGTTTTTAACGGAAGATATTTCTTTTTTCACCATAGCCCTCTATGGGCTTCCAAATATCACTTTGGAAATGCCACAAGAACAGTCTTAGCAAAAGACTTCTTGAGGCGAAAGCTGTAACTCTGTGAGGCAAATTAGCAGAACACAAAGCAGCTTCTCAGAAAACTTCTTTCCAGTTTTTAACTGAAGATATTTCCTTTTTCACCATAGCCCTCTATGGGCTTCCAAATATCACTTTGCACATCCCACAAGAACAGTCTTAGCGAAAGGTTTCTAGAGGGGAAATCTGCAACTCTGTGAGATGAATTAACAGAACACAAAGCAGTTTCTCAGAAAGCTTCTTTCCAGTTTTTAATGGAAGATATTTCCTTTTTATTTATTTATTTATTTATTTATTTATTTATTTATTTTGAGACGGAATCTGGCTCTGTCGCCCGGGCTGGAGTGCAGTGGCCGGATCTCAGCTCACTCGAAGCTCCGCCTCCCGGGTTTACACCATTCTCCTGCCTCAGCCTCCCGAGTAGCTGGGACTACAGGCGTCCACCACCTCGCCCGGCTAGTTTTTTGTATTTTTAGTAGAGACGTGGTTTCACCGAATTAGCCAGTATGGTCTCGATCTCCTGACCTCGTGATCCGCCTGTCTCAGCCTCCCAAAGTGCTGGGATTACAGGCTTGAGCCACCGCGCCCGGCGGATATTTCCTTTTTAACCATAGCCCTGTATGGGCTTCCAAATATCACTTTGCAAATTCCACAACAACAGTCTTAGTGAAAGTCTTCTTGAGGGGAAAGCTGTAACTCTGTGAGTGGATTTAACAGAAAACAAAGCAGTTGCTCAGAAAGCTTCTTTTCAGTTTTTATCTTAGGGTATTTCCTTTTTCACCATAGCCCTCTAAGGGCTTCGAAATATCACTTTGCAAATTCCACAAGAACAGTCTTAGTCAAAGACTTCTGGAGGGAAAAGCTGTAACTCTGTGAGATGAATTAACAGAACACAAAGCAGTTTCTCAGAAATCTTCTTTCCAGTTTTTAATGGAAGTTATTTCCTTTTTCACCGTAGCCCTCTCTGGGCTTCCAAATATCACTTTGCAAATTCCACAAGAACAGTCTTAGTGAACGGCTTCTTGAGGGGAAAGCTGTAAATAGCTGAGATGAATTAACAGAACACAAAACAGTTTCTCAGAAATCTTCTTTCCAGTTTTTATCTTAGGATATTTCCTATTTCACCATAGCCCTCTATGGGCTTCCAATATCACTATGCAAATCCCACAGGAACAGTCTTAGCGAAAGACTTCTTGTGGAGAAAGCTGTAACTCGGTGAGATATATTAACAGAACACGCGGAAGTTTCTCAGAGTGCTTCTTTCTAGTTTCTAAGGATAGATATTTCCTTTTTCACCATAGCCCACTATGGGCTTCCAAATATCACTTACAAAATTTCACAAGAACAGTCTTACTGAATGGCTTCTTGAGGGGAAAGCGGTAACACTGTGAGATTAACTAAAAGAACACAAAGCAGTTTCTCAGAAAGCTTCTTCTCGGTTTTTATCTTAGGATATTTCCTTTTTCACCATAGTCATCTATGGGCTTCCAATTATCACTTTGCAAATACCACAAGAACAGTCTTAGCGGAAGGTGTCTTCAGGGGAAAGCTCTAATTCTTTGAGATGAATTAACAGAACACACAGCAGTTTCTCAGAAAGCCTCTTTTCAGTTTTTACCTGAAGATATTTCCTTTTTCACCGTAGCCCTCTATGGGCTTCCAAATATCACTTTGCAAATACCACAACAGCAGCCTTAGCGAAAGGCTTCTTGAGGGTAAAGCTGTAACTCTGTGAGTTGAATTAACGGAAATCAAAGCAGTTTCTCAGAAAGTTTCTTTTCAGCTTTTATCTTAGGATATTTACTTTTTCACCATAGCCCTCTAAGGGCTTCCAAATGTCACTTGGCAAATTCCACAAGAACAGTCTCAGTGAACGGCTCCTTTAGCAGAAAGCTGTAACTCTGTGAGATGAACTACCAGAACAGAAAGCAGTTTCTCAGAAAGATTCTTTTCGGTTTTTATCTTAGGATATTTCCATTTTCACCATAGCCCTTTATGGGATTCCAAATATCACTTTGCAAATTCCACAACAACAGACTTCGCGAAAGGCTTTTTGAGGGGAAGCTATAAGTCTGTGAAATGAATTAACAGAACACAAAGCAGTTTCTCAGAAATCATCTTTCCAGTTTTTAACGGAAGATATTTCCTTTTTCACCATAGCCCTCTAGGGTTTCGAAATATCACTTTACAAATTCCACAAAAACACTCTTAGCGAAAGACTTCTTGAGGGGAGAACTGTAACTCTGTGAGATGAATTAACAGAACACAAAGCAGTTTCTCAGAAAGCTTCTTTCCAGTTTTTAACTGAAGGTATATCCTTTTTTACCATAGCCCTCTAAGGGCTTCCAAATATCTCTTTGCAAATTCCACAAGAACAGTCTTAGCGAAAGCCTTCTTGAGGGGAAAGCTGGAACACTGTGAGATGAATTAACAGAACACAAAGCAGCTTCTCAAAAAGCTTGTTTGCAGTTTTTATCTTAGGCTATTTCCTTTTTCACCATAGCCCCCTGTTGGCTTCTAAATATCACTATGCAAATTCCACAAGAGCAGTCTTAGCGAAAGGATTCTTGAGGGGAAAGCTGTAACTCTTTGAGATGAATTAACAGAACACAAAGCACATTCTCAGAAAGTTTCTATTCAGTTTTTAACTGAAGATATTTCCTTTCTCACCATAGCCCACATTGGGCTACCAAATATCACTTTGCAAATTCCAAAAGAATAGTCTTAGTGAATGGATTCTTGAGGGGAAAGCTGTAACTCTGTGAGATGAATTAACAGAACACAAAGCAGTTGCTCAGAAAGCTCCTTTCCAGTTTTTAACTGAAGATATTTCCTTTTTCACCATTGCCCTCTGTGGGCTTCCAAATATCACTTTGCAAATTCCAAAAGAACAGTCTTAGCGAAAGGTTTCTTGAGGGGAAAGCTGTAACTCTGTGAGTTGAATTAACAGAACACAAAGCAGTTTCTCAGAATGCTTCTTTTCAGTTTTTATCATAGGATATTTCCTTTTTCACCATAGCCCTCTATGGGCTTCCAAGTATCACCTTGCAAATTCCACAAGAACACTCTTAGCGAAAGTCTTCTTGAGGGGAAAGATGTAACTCTGTGATATGAATTAACAGAACACAAATCAGTTTATCAGAAAGCTTCTTTTCAGTTTTTATCTTACGATATTTCCTTTTTCGCCATAGCTCACTATGTGCTTCCAAATATCACTTTGCAAATTCCACAAGAACAGTCTTAGCGAAAGGCTTCCTGAGGGGAAAGCTGTTACACTGTGGGATGAATTAACAGAACAAAAGGCAGTTTCTCAGAAAGCTTCTTTCCAGTTTTTAACGGAAGAAATTTCCTTTTTCACCATAGCAAACTATGGGTTTCCAAATATCACTTTGCAAATTCCACAAGAACACTCTTTACCAAAGGATTCTTGAGCGGAAAGCTGTAACTCTGTGAGATGAATTCACAGAACACAAAGCCGTTTCTCAAAAAGCTTCTTTTCATTTTTTATCTTAGGATGTTTCCTTTTTCACCATAGCCCTGTAAGGGATTCCAAATAACACTTTTTGCATTCCACAAGAACAGTCTTAGCGAAAGCCTTCTTGAGCGAAGGCTGTAACTGTGTGAGATGAATTAAGAGAACACAAAGCCGTTTCTCACGAAGCTTCCTTAAAATTTTTAACGGAAGAGATTTCCTTTTTAACCATAGCCCTCTATGGGCTTCCAAATATCACTCTGCAAATTCCACAAGAACAGTCTTAGCGAAGGCTTCTTGAGGGGAAAGCTGTATCTCTGTGAGATTAAATAACAGAACACAACGCAGTTTCTCAGAAAGCTTCTTTCCAGTTTTTAACGGAAGAGATTTCCTTTTTCTCCATAGCACTCTATGGGCTTCCAAATATCACTTTGCAAATTCCACAACAACAGCCTTAGTGAAAGGATGCTTTAGGGGAATGCTTTAACTCTGTGAGATGAATTAAGAGAACACAAGGCCGTTTCTCAGAAAGCTTCTTTCCAGTTATTAACTGAATATATTTCCTTTTTCTCCATAGCCCTCAATGGGCTTCCAAATATCACCTTGCAATTTCCACAAGAACAGTCTTAGCGAAAGGCTTCTTGAGGTGGAAACTGTAACTCTGTGAACTGTATTAACAGAACACAATGCAGTTTCTCAAAAAGCTTCTTTCCACTTTATAACAGAAGATATTTCCTTTTTCACCGAAGCCCTCTTTGGGCTTCCAAATATCACTTTGCAAATTCCACAAAAACAGTAGCAAAAAGCTTCTTGAGAAGAAAGCTATAACACTGTGAGATGAACTAACAGAACACAAAGCAGTTTCTCAGAATGCTTCTTTCCAGTTTCTAACTGAAGATATATTCTTCTTCACCATAACCCTCTATGGGCTTCCAAATATCACTTTGCAAATTCCACGAGAACAGTCTTCGCGAAAGGCTTCTTGAGAGGAATGTAGTAACTCTGTGAGATGAATTTAGACAACACAAAGCCGTTTCTCAGAAAGCTTCTTCCCAGTTTTTAACGGAATTGATTTCCTTTTTCACCATAGCCCTGTATGGGCTTCCAAATATCACTTTGAAAATTCCACAAGAACAGTCTTAGCGAAAGGCTTCTTAAGGGGAACGCTGTTACACTCTGGGATGAATTAACAGTACAAAACGCAGTTTCTGAGAAACCTTCTTTCCAGTTTTTAACGGAAGAGATTTCCTTTTTCACCATAGCCCTCTATGGGCTTCCAAATATCACTTTGCAAATTCCACAAGAACACTCTTAGCGAAAGGCTTCTTGTGCGGAAAACCGTAACTCTGTGAGATGAATTAACAGAACACAAAGCAGTTTCTCAGAAAGCTTCTTTTCAGTTTGTATCTTCGGTTATTTCCTTTTTCACCATAGCCCACTAAGGGCTTCCAAATATCACTTTGTAAATTCCACAAGAAGAGCCTTAGCGAACGGCTTTTTGAGGGGAAAACTGTAACTCTGTGAGATGAATTAAGAGAACACCAAGCCGTTACTCAGAAAGCTTCTTTCCAGTTTTTAACGAAAGAGATTTCCTTTTTCACCATAGTCCTCTAAGGGCTATGAAATATCACTTTGCAAATTCAATATGAACAGCCTTAGCGAAAGGCTTCTTGAGGGTAAAGCTGTAACTCTGTGAGATGAATGAAGAGAACACAAAGCAGTTTCTCAGAAAGCTTCTTTCCACTTTTTAACTGAGGATATTTCCTTTTTCACCATAGCCCTCTAAGGGCTTCCAAATATCAGTTGGCAAATTACAAGAGAACAGTCTTAGCGAAAGGCTTCTTGAGGGGAAAGCTGCAACTCTGTGAGATGAATTAACAGAACACAAAGCCGTTTCTCAGAAAGCTTCTTCCCAGTTTTTAACGGAAGAGATTTCCTTTTTCACCGTTGCCCTCTATGGGCTTCCAAATAGCACTTTGCAAATTCCACAAGAACAGTCTTAGCGAAAGGCTTCTTGAGGGGAAAGCTTTAACCCTGGGAGATGAATAAACAGAACACAAAGCTGCTTCTCGGAAAGCTTCTTTCCAGTTTTTAACGGAAGACATTTCCTTTTTCACCACAGCCTTCTATGGCCTTCAAATATCACTTTTCATATTCCACCAGAACAGTCTTAGCGAAAGGATTCTTCAGGGGAAATCTGTAACTCGGTGGGATGAATTAACAGAACACAAAGCCGTTTCTCAGAAAGCTTCTTTCCAGTTTTTAACTGAAGAGATTTCCTTTTTCACCATAGCCCTCTATGGGCTTCCAAATATCACTTTGCATATTCCACAAGAACAGTCTTAGCGATTGGCTTCTTGAGGGGAAAGCTGTTACTCTGTGAGATGAATTAAGAGAACACAAAGCCGTTTCTCAGAAAGCTTCTTTCTTGTTTTTAACGGAATTGATTTCCTTTTTCACCATAACCGTCTATGGGCTTCCAAATATCACATTGCAAATTCCACAAGAACAGTCTTAGCGAAAGGCTTCTTCAGGGGAAAGCTGTTACTCTGTGGGATGAATTAACAGAACAAAAAGCAGTTTCTCAGAAAGCTTCTTTCCAGTTTTTGACGGAAGAGATTTCCTTTTTAACCATAGCCCTCTATGGACTTTAATTATCACTTTGCAAATACCACAAGAACAGTCTTAACGAAAGGCTTCCTGAGCGGAAAGCTCTAACTCTGTGACATGAATTAACAAAACACAATGCAGTTTCTCAGAAAGCTTCCTTTCGGTTTTTATCTCAGGATATTTCCTTTTTTGCCATAACCCTCTAGTGGCTTCAAATACCACTTTGCAAATTCCACAAGAACAACCTCAGTGAACGGTTTCTTCAGGGGAAACTGTAACTCTGTGAGATGAATTAATAGAACACAAAAAGCAGTCTCTCAGAAACCTTCTATACAGTTTTTAACAGAAGAAATTTTCTTTTTCACCATAGCCCTCTATGGGCACCCAAATATCTGTTTGCAAATTCCACAAGAACAGTCTTAGACAATGGCTACTTGAGGGGAAAGCTGTAACTCTGTGAGATGAATTAACAGAACACAAAGGAGTTTCTCAGAAAATATCTTTTCAGTTTTTATCCTAGGATGTTTCCTTTTTCACCATATCCCTTAATGGGCTTCCAAATATCACTTTGCAAATTCCACAAGAAGAGTCTTAGCGAAATTCTTCTTGAGGGGAAAGCTGTAACTCTGTGAGATGAATTAACAAAACACAAGGTAATTTCCCAGAAAGCTTCTTTCCAGTTTTTAACGGAAGATATTCCCTTTTTCAACATAGCCTTCTATGGGCTTCCAAATATCTCTATGCCTATCTAACAGGAACAGTCTTAACGAAAGGTTTCCTAGGGAGAAATCTGTAACTTTGTGAGATGAATTAACAGAAAACAAAACAGTTTCTCAGAGAGCTTCTTTCCAGTTTTAAACGGAAGATAATTCCTGTTTCACCATAGCCCTCTATGGGTTTCAAAATATCACTTTGTAAATTCCAAAAGAACAATCTTAGCGAAAGGCTTATTGAGGGGAAAGCTCTGACTCTTTGAGATCAATTAGCAGAACACAAAGCACTCACCCAGAAAGCTTCTTTCCTGTTTTTAACTGAAGAAAATTCCTTTTTCACCATAGTCCTCTATGGGCTTCCAAATATCACTTTGCAAATCCCACAAGAGCAGTCTTAGCGAAAGGCTTCTTGTGGGGAAAGCTGTAACTCTGTGAGATTAATTAACAGAAGGCAAGACAGTTTCTCAGAAAGCTTCTTTCCAGTTTTCAACGGAATATATTTCCTTTTTCACCATAGCCCCCTATGGGCTTCGAAATATCACTTTGCAAATTTCACAAGAACAGTCTTAAAGAACGGCCTCTTGAAAGGAAAGCTGTAACCCTATGAGATGAACTAACTGAATACAAAGTAGTTTGTCAGAAAGCTTCTTATCGGTTTTTATCTTAGGATATTTCCATTTTCACCATAGCCTTCTATGGCCTTCCAAATATCACTTTACGAATTCCAAAAGAACAACCTTTGCCAAAAGCTTCTTGAGGAGAAAGCAGTAACTCCGTGAGGTGAATTAACAGAAAACAAAGTAGTTTCTCAGAAAGCTTCTTTTCGGTTTTTTACTTAGGATATTTTCTTTTTCACCATACCCTTCTATGGGCTTCCAAATATCACTTTGCAAATTCCACAGTAAGATTATTAGTGAAATTCTTCTTCACGGGAAAGCTGTAACTCTGTGAGATGAATTAACAGAACAGAAAGTAGTTTCTCAGAAAGATTGTTTCCAGTTTTTAACGGAAGATATTTTCTTTTTCACCATTGCCCTCTATGGGATTCCAAATATCACTTTGCAAATTCCACAAGAACAGTCTTAGGGAACGGTTTCTTGAGAAGAAAGCTGTAATTCTGTGAAATGAATTAGCAGAACACAAAGCAGTTTCGTAGAAAGCTTCTTTCCAGTTTTTAACGGCAGATATTTCCTTTAACACCCTGGCCCTTTATCGTCTTCCAACTATCACTTGGCAAATTCCACAAGAACAGTCTTAGCGAAAGGCTTCTTGAGGGGATAGCTGAAACTCTGTGAGAGGAATTAAGAGAACGCAAAGCAGTTTCTCAGAATGCTTGTTTTCTGTCTTTATCTTAGGAAATTTCCATTTTCATCAAGTTCCTCTATGAGTCTCCAAATATCACTTTGCATATCCCACAAGAACAGTCTTAGGGAAAGTCTTCTTGAGGGGAAAGCTGTAATTCCGTGAGATGAATTAAGAGAACACTAAGCAGTTTCCCTCAAAGCTTCTTTCCAGTTTTTAACGGAAGATATTTCCTTTTACACCATAGCCCACTATGGGCTTCCAGATATCACTTTCCAAATTTCACAAGAACAGTCTTAGTGAACGTCTTCCCGGAGGGAAAGATGTAACTCTGTGAGATGAATTAACAGAACAGAATGCAGTTTCTCAGAAAGCTTCTTTCCATTTTTAACAGAAGAGAATTCCTTTTTCATCATAGTACTCTATGGGCTTCCAAATATCACTGTGCAAATTCCACAAAAACAGTCTTATCGAAAGGCTTCTTGAGGTGAAAGCTGTACCTCTGTGACATGAATTAAGAGAACACAAAGCCGTTTCTCAGAAAGTTTCTTTCCAGTTTTTAACTGAAGATATTTCCTTTTTCACCATAGCCCTCTATGGGCTTCCAAATTTCACTTTGATAATTCCACAAGAACAGTCTTAACGAAAGGCTTCTTGAGGGGAAAGCTGTAACCCTGTGAGATGAATTAACAGAACACAAAGCTGTTTCTCAGAAAGCTTCTTTCTAGTTTTTAACGGAAGGCATTTCCTTTTTCCCAATAGCCTTCTATGGGCTTTCAAATATCACTTTGCATATTCCACCAGAACAGTCTTAGCGAAAGGATTCTTGAGGGGAAATCTGTAACTCTGTGGGATGAATTAACAGAACACAAAGCCGTTTCTCAGAAAGCTTCTTTCCCGTTTTTAACTGAAGAGATTTCCTTTTTCACCATAGCCCTCTATGGGGTTCCAAATATCACTTTGCAAATTCCCAAGAACATTCTTAACGATTGTCTTCTTGAGGGGAAAGCTGTTACTCTGTGAGATGAATTAAGAGAACACAAAGCCGTTTCTCAGAAAGCTTCTTTCCAGTTTTTAACGGAATTGATTTCCTTTTTCACCATAGCCCTGTATGGGCTTCCAAATATCACATTGCAAATTCCACAAGAACAGTCTTAGAGAAAGACTTCTTCAGGGGAAAGCTGTTACTATGTGGGATGAATTAACAGAACAAAAAGCAGTTTCTCAGAAAGCTTCTTTCCAGTTTTTAACGGAGGAGATTTCCTTTTTAACCATAGCCCTCTATGGACTTTAATTATCACTTTGCAAATACCACAGGAACAGTCTTAGCGAAAGGCTTCCTGAGCGGAAAGCTGTAACTCTGTGAGATGAATTAACAAAACACAATGCAATTTCTCAGAAAGCTTCCTTTCGGTTTTTATCTTAGGATATTTCCTTTTTCGCAATTACCCTCTAGTGGCTTCCAATAGCACTTTGCAAATTCCACAAGAACAATCTCAGTGAACGGTTTCTTCAGGGGAAAGCTGTAACTCTGTGAGATGAATTAACAGAACACAAAAAGCAGTTTCTCAGAAAACTTCTTTGCAGTTTTTAACAGAAGATATTTCCTTTTTCACCATAGCCCTCTATGGGCACCCAAATATCTCTTTGCAAATTCCACAAGAACAGTCTTAGAGAATGGATACTTGAGGGGATCGCTGTAACTCTGTGAGATGAATTAACAGAACACAAAGCAGTTTCTCAGAAAACTTCTTTTCAGTTTTTATCCTAGGATGTTTCCTTTTTTACCTAGCCCTGTATGGGCTTCAAAATATCAGTTTGCAACTTCCACAAGAACAGTCTTAGCGATTTTCTTCTTGAGTGGAAAGCTGTAACTCTGTCAGTTGAATTAACAAAACACAAGGTAGTTTCCCAGAAAGCTTCTTTCTAGTTTTTAACGGAAGATATTCCCTTTTTCAACATAGCCTTCTATGGGCTTCCAAATATCACTATGCCTATCCAACAAGAACAGTCTTAGAGAAAGGCTTCTTGAGGGGAATGCTGTAACTCTGTAAGATGAATTAACAGAACACAAAGCAGTTTCTCATAAAGCTTCTTTGCAGTTTTTAACGTAAGATATTTCCTTTTTCCCCATAGACTTCTATGGGCTTCCAAATATCACTTTGCAAATTCCACAAGAACAGTCCTAGCAAAAGGCTTCTTGAGGGGAAAGCTGTAACTCTGTGAGATGAACTAACAGAACACAAAGCAGTTTCTCAGAAAGCTTCTTTTAGGTTTTCATCTAAGGATATATCCTTTTTTACCGTAGACCTCTAAGGGCTTCCAAATATCACATTGGAAATTCCACAAGAACAGTCTTTGCGAATGGCTTCTTGAGGGTTAAGCTGTTCGACTGAGAGATGTACTAACAGAACACAAAGCAGTGTGTTTGAAAGCTTCCTTCTGGTTTTTCAGTGAAGATATTTTCTTTTTCACCATAGCCCTCTATGGGCTTTCAAATATCACTTTGCCATTTCCACAAGAAGAGTCTTAGTGAACGGCACCTTGAGGCAAAGCCATAACACTGTGAGATGAATTAAGAGAACCACAGCAGTTTCTCTGAAATCTTCTTTCCAGTTTTAACGGAAGATATTTCCTTTTTCACCATAGCCGTCTATGGGCTTCAAAATATCACTTTGGAAATTCCACAAGAACAGTCTTAGCGAAAGGCTTCTTGAGAAAGGCTTTTTAGGGGAAAGCTGTAACTCTGTGAGATGATTTAAAAGAACACAAGGCAGTTTTTCAGAAAGCTTCTTTCAAGTTTTTCACGGAAGATATTTCCTTTTTCACCATAGACCACTAAGGGGTTCCAAATATCACTTTGCAAATTCCACAAAAACAGTCTTAGCGAAAGTCTTCATGTGTGGAAAGCTGTAACTCTGCGAGACGAATTAACAGAACACAAAGCTCTTTCTCAGAAAGTTTCTTTCCAGTTTTTAACGGAAGATATTTCCTTTTTCACCATAGCCCTCTATGGGCTTCCAAATATCACTTTGCAAATTCCACAAGAACAGTCTTAGCGAAAGACTTCTTGAAGCGAAAGCTGTAACTCTGAGAAATGAATTAACAGAATACAAAGGAGTCTCTCAGAAAGCTTCTTTCCAGTTTTTAATTGAAGATATTTCCTTTTTCACCATAGACCTCTAAGGGTTTCCAAATATCACTTTGCAAATTCCACAGGAACAGTCTTAGTGAAAGGCTTCTGGAAGGGAAAGCTGTAACTCTGTGAGATGAATTAACAGAAAACAAAGCAGTTTCTCAGAAAGCTTCTTTCCAGTTTATATCGGAAGATATTTCCTTTTTCACCATAGCCCTCATTGGACGTCCAAAT
The DNA here is from genome assembly GCF_047675955.1 of Chlorocebus sabaeus. NCBI lineage: Eukaryota > Metazoa > Chordata > Mammalia > Primates > Cercopithecidae > Chlorocebus > Chlorocebus sabaeus. The sequence continues at coordinate 531,075 of NW_027327837.1, forward strand.
ATGACTTTGAATATCCCACAAGAACATTCTTAGCGAAGGCTTCTTGTGGGGAAAGCTGTAACTCGGTCATATGTATTATTAACAGAACACACGGCAGTTTCTCAGAAAATTTCTCTTCAGTTTTTAACTGAAGATATTTCCTTTTTCATCATAGCCCTCTATGAGCTTCCAAATATCACTTTGCAAATTCCACAGGAACAGTCTTAGCGAAAGGCTTCTGGAAGGGAAAGCTGTAACTCTGTGAGATGAATTAACAGAACACAAAGCAGTTTCTATGAAAGCTTCTTTTCATTTTTTATCTTAGGACATTTCCTTTTTCACCATAACCCTGAATGGGTTTTGAAATATCACTTTGCAAATTCCAAAACAACAGTCTCAGTGAAAGGTTTCTGGAGGTGAAAGCTGTAACTCTCTGAGATGTATTAACAGAACACAAAGCAGTTTCTCAGAAAGATTCTTTCCAGTTTTTAACGGAAGATATTTCTTTTTTCACCATAGCCCTCTATGGGCTTCCAAATATCACTTTGCGAATTCCAAAAGAACAGCCTTTGCCAAAAGCTTCTTGAGGAGATAGCTGTAACTTTGTGGGTTGAATTAACAGAACACAAAGTAGTTTCTCAGAAAGCTTCTTTTCGGTTTTTAAATTAGGATATTTCCTTTTTCACCATAGCCCTCTATGGGCTTCCAAATATCACTTTGCAAATTCCACAGTAAGATCTTAGCGAAATTCTTCTTGAGGGGAAAGCTGTAACTGTGTGAGATGAATTAACAGGACAGAAAGTAGTTTCTCAGAAAGATTCTTTCCAGTTTTTAACGGAAGATATTTCCTTTTTCACCATTGCCCTCTATGGGATTCCAAATATCACTTGTCAAATTCCACAAGAACAGTCTTAGGGAAAGGCTTCCTGAGAAGAAAGCTGTAATTCTGTGAAATGAATTAACAGAACACAAAGCTGTTTCTCAGAAAGCTTCTTTCCAGTTTTTAACGGCAGATATTTCCTTTAGCACCCTGGCCCTTTATCGGCTTACAACTATCACTTGACAAATTCCACAAGAACAGTCTTAGTGAAAGGCTTCTTGAACTGAAAGCTGAAATTCTGTGAGATGAATTAACAGAACACAAAGCAGTTTCTCGGAAAGCTTGTTTTCTGTTTTTATCTTAGGATATTTCCTTTTTCACCAAAGTCCTCTATGGGTTTCCAAATATCACTTTGCATATCCCACAAGAACCGTCTTAGGGAAAGGCTTCTTGAGGGGAAAGCTGTAATTCTGTGAGATGAATTAGCAGAAAACAAAGCAGTTTCTCAGAAAGCTTCTTTCCGATTTTTAAATGAAGATATTTCCTTTTTCACCATAGCTCCCTATGGGCTTCCTAATATCACTTTGCAAATTTCACAAAAACTGTGTTAGTGAACGACTACTTGAGGGGAAAGCTGTAACTCTGGGAGATGAACTAACAGAACACAAAGCAGTTTCTCAGAAAGCTTCTTTTAGGTTTTTATCTTAGGATATTTCCATTTTCACCATAGCCATATAAGGGCTTCCAAATATTACTTTGGAAATTCCACAAGAACAGACTTAGCGAAAGGCTTCTTGAGGGGAAAGTTGTAACTCTGTTAGATGAATTAACAGAACACAAAGCAGTTTCTCAGAAAGCTTCTTTTCAGTTTTTATGTTAGGATATTTCCTTTGTCAGCATAGCCCTGTATGGGCTTAAAAATGTCAGTTTGCAAATTCCAGAAGAACAGTCTTAGCGCAGGTCTTCTTGAGGGGAAGGCTGTAGCTCTGGGAGATGAATTAACAGACCACAAAGCAGTTACTCAGAAATCTGCTTTCCAGTTTTTAACTGAAGATATTTCCTTTTACAACATGGCCGTTTATAGGCTTGCAAATATCACTTTGCAAATTTCACAAGAACAGACTTAGCGAAAGGCTTCTTGAAGGGAAAGCTGTAACTCTGTGAAGTGAATTAACAGAATACAAAGCAGTTTCTCAGAAAGTTTCTTTCCAGTTTTTAACTGAAGAGGTTTCATTTTTCACCGTAACCCCTATGAGCTTCCAAATATCACTTTGCAAAATCCACAAGAACAGTCTTGGAGAAAGGCTTCTTGAGGGAAAAGCTGTAAGGCTGTGAGATGAATTAACAGAACACAAAGCAGTTTCTCAGAAAGCTTCTTTTCGGTTTTTATCTTAGGATATTTCCATTTTCACCATAGCCATCTAAGGGCTTCCAAATATTACTTTGGAAATTCCACAAGAACAGTCTTAACCAAAAGCTTCTTGAGGGGAAAGTTGTAACACTGTAAGATGAATTAACAGAACACAAAGCAGTTTCTCAGACAGCTTCTTTCCAGTTTTTAACGGAAGATATTGTCTTTTTCACCGTAGCCCTCTATGGGCTTCCAAATATCACTTTGCAAATTCCACAAGAACAGCCTTAGCGAAAGATTTCTTTAATGGAAAGCTGAAACCCTGTGAGATGAATTAACAGAACACAAAACAGTTTCTCTGAATGCTTCTTTTCAGTTTTTATCTTAGGATACTTCCTTTTTCACCGTTGCCCTCTAAAGGCTTCCAAATATCACTTTGCAAATTCCACAAGAACAGTTCTAGCGAAAGGCTTCTTGACGGGAAGCAGTAACACTGTGAGATGAATTAACAGAAGACAAAGCAGTTTCTGATAAAACTTCTTTCCAGTTTTTAACTGAAAGTATTTCCTTTTTCACCGTAGCCCTCTATGGGCTTCCAAATATCACTTTCCAAATTCCACAAGAACAGCCTTAGCGAAAGGCTTCTTGAAGGGAAAGCTGTAACTCTGTGAGACGAATTAACAGAACACAAAGCAGTTTCTCACAAAGCTTCTTTCCAGGTTTTAATGGAAGATATTTCCTTTTTCACCAAAGCACTCTATGTGCTTCCAAATATCACTTTGGAATTTCCACAAGAACAGTCTTAGTCAAAGGCTTCCTGAGGGGAAAACAGTAACTCTGAGATCAATCAACAGAACACAAACAGTTTCGCAGAAAGTATCTTTCCAGTTTTTAACGGAAGATATTTCCTTTTTCACCAAAGCCCGCTATGGGCTTCCAAATATCACTTTGCAAATTCCACAAGAACAGTTCTAGCGAAAGGCTTCTTGACGGGAAGCAGTAACACTGTGAGATGAATTAACAGAAGACAAAGCAGTTTCTGATAAAACTTCTTTCCAGTTTTTAACTGAAAGTATTTCCTTTTTCACCGTAGCCCTCTATGGGCTTCCAAATATCACTTTCCAAATTCCACAAGAACAGCCTTAGCGAAAGGCTTCTTGAAGGGAAAGCTGTAACTCTGTGAGACGAATTAACAGAACACAAAGCAGTTTCTCACAAAGCTTCTTTCCAGGTTTTAATGGAAGATATTTCCTTTTTCACCAAAGCACTCTATGTGCTTCCAAATATCACTTTGGAATTTCCACAAGAACAGTCTTAGTCAAAGGCTTCCTGAGGGGAAAACAGTAACTCTGAGATCAATCAACAGAACACAAACAGTTTCCCAGAAAGTATCTTTCCAGTTTTTAACGGAAGATATTTCCTTTTTCACCGTAGCACTCTATGGGCTTCCAAATATCACTTTGAAATTCCACAAGAACAGTCTTAGCGAAAGGCTTCTTGAGGGTAAAGCTATAAATCATTGAGATGAATTAACAGAACACAAAGCAGTTCCCCAGAAAGCTTCTTTTCAGTTTTTAACTGAAGATATTTCCTTTTACACCGTAGCCTCCTATGGGCTCCAAAATATCAATTTTCAAATTCCGCAAAAACAGCCTTAGCTAAAGTTCTCTTGAGGGGAAAGCTGTAACTCTCTGAGATGAATTAAGAGAACACGAAGCAGTTTCTCAGAAAGCTTCTTTTCAGTTTTTATCTTAATCAATTTCCATTTTCACCATAGCCTTCTATGGGCTTCCAAATATCACGCTGCCGATTCCACAAGAACAATCTTAGCGAAAGGCTTCTTCAGGGGAAAACTGTAACTCTGTGAGATGAATTAACAGAACACAAAGCAGTTTCTCAGAAAGCTTCTTTGCAGTTTTGAACGGAAGATATTTCCTTTTTCACCATTGCCCTCTATGGGCTTCCAAATATCACTTTGCAAATTCCACAAGAAGAGTCTTAGCGAAAGGCTTCTTGAGGGGAAAGCTGTAACTCTGTTAGATGAATTAACAGAACACAAAGCAGTTTCTCAGATAACTTCTTTCCAGTTTTTAACTGAAGATATTCCTTTTTCACCATAGACCTTTATGGGCTTCCAAATATTACTTTGCAAATCCCACAGAACTGTCTTAGCGAAAGGCCTCTTGAGGAGAGAGCTGTAACTCGGTGAGATATATTAACAGTACACACGGCAGTTTCTCAGAATGTTTCTTTCCAGTTTTTAACGGAAGATATTTCCTTTTTCACCATAGCCCTCTATGGGCTTCCAAATATCACTATGCAAATTCCACAAGAATAGTCTCAGCGAACGAATTCTTGAGGGGAAAGCTGTAACTCTGTGAGATGAACTAACAGAACACAAAGCAGTTTCTCAGTAAGCATCTTTTCGGTTTTTATCTTAGGATATTTCCGTTTTCATCATAGCCCTCTATGGACTTCCAAATATCACTTTGCAAATTCCACAAGAACAACCTTTGACGAAGGGATCTTCAGGAACAGCTGTAACTCTGTGTGATGAATTAACAGAACACAAAGGAGTTTCTCAGAAAGCTTCTTTTAAGTTTTTAACTGAAGTTATTTCCTTTTTCACCATTGCACTCTATGGTTTTCCAAATATCACTTTGCAAATTACACAACAATAGCCTTAGCGAAAGGCTTCTTGAGGGTAAAGTTGTAACTCTGTGAGTTGAATTTTCAGAATACAAAGCAGTTTCTCAGAAAGCTTCTTTTCAGTTTTTATCTTAGGATGTTTCCTTTTTCACCACAGCCCTGCATCGGCTTCCAAATATCGCTTTGCAAATTCCACAAGAACAGTCTTAGCGAAAGGCTTCTGGAGGGTAATGCTGTAACTCGGTGAGATGAATTAACAGAACACAAAGCAGTTTCTCAGAAAGCTTCTTTCTAGTTTTCAACGGAAGATATTTCCTTTTTCAACATATCCCTGCATGGCTTCAAATATCACTATGCAAATTCCACAAAAACAGCCTTAGCGTAAGGCTTCTTGAGGGGAAAGCTGTAATTCTGTGACTTGAATTAACAGAACACAAAGTAGTTTCTCAGAAAGGGTCTTTTCAGATTTTATCTTAGGCTATTTCCTTTTTCAACACAGCCCTCTATCGGCCTCCAAATATCACTTTGCAAATTCCACAAGAACAGTCTTAGTGAACGGCTTCTTGAGAAGAAAGCTGTAACTCTGTGAGGTGAATTAAGAGAACACAAAGCAGTTTCTCAGAAATCTTCTTTCCAGTTTTTAACGGAAGATATTTCCTTTTTCACCATAGCCCTCTATGGGCTTCCAAATATCACTATGCAAATTCCACAAGAACAGTCTTTGCGAAAGGCTTCTGGAGGGGAAAGCTGTAACTCTGTGAGATGAATTAACAGAACACAAAGTAGTTTCTCAGAATGCTTCTTTCCAGTTTTCAACGGAGGATATTTCCTTTTTCACCATAGCCATCTATGGGCTTCGAAATATCACTTTGCATAGTCCAGAAGAACAGTCTTAGGGAAAGTTTCTGTAGGGGAAAGCTGTAACTCTGTGAGATGAATTAACAGAACACAGAGCAATTTCTAAGAAAATTTCTTTCCAGTTTTTAACTGAAGAAATTTCCTTTTTCACAATTGCCCTCTATGGGCTTCCAAATATCACTGTGCAAATACCACAAAAACAATATTAGCGAAAGGCTTCTTGAGGAGAAAGAAGTAACTCTGTGAGATGAATTAACAGAGCAGAAAGCAGTTTCTCAGAATTCTTCTATCCACAGTTTAACTGAAGATATTTCCTTTTTCACCGTAGCCCTCTATGGGCTTCCAAATATCACTTTGCAAATCCCACATGAGCATTCTTAGCGAGAGGCTTCTTGAGGGGAAACCTGTAACTCGGTGAGGTGTATTAACAGAACACATGGCAGTTTCTCAGAAAGCTTCTTTCCAGTTTTTAACGGAAGACATTGCCTTTTTCACCATAGCCTCCTAAGGGTTTCCAAATATCACTTTTCAAATTGCACAAAAGGAGTCTTAGTGAACGACTTCTTGAGGGGAAAGCTGTAACTCTGTGAGATGAATTAAGAGAACCGAAAGCCGTTTCTCAGAAAGCTTCTTTTCAATTTTTATCTAAGGATATTTCCTTTTTCACCATAGGCCTCTATGTGCTTCCAAATATCTCATTGCAGATTCCACAAGAAGAGTCTTAGTGAATGGCTTCTTGAGCGGAAAGCTGTAACTCGGTGAGATGAATTAACAGAACACAAAGCAGTTTCTCTGATAGCTTCTTTCCAGTTTTTAACTGAAGATATTTCCTTTTTTCCCATAGCCCTCTATGGGCTTCCAAATATCACTTTGTAAATTCCACAAGAACAGCGTTAGCTTACGGCTTCTTGAAGGGAAAGCTGTAACTCTTTTAGATGAATTAACAGACCACAAAGCAGTTTCTCAGAAAGCTTCTTTCCAGTTTTTAAAGGAAGATATTTCCTTTTTCACCATAGCCCTCTAAGGGCTTCAAAGTATCACTTTGCAAATTCCACAAGAACATTCTTAGCAAAAGGCCTCTTGAGGGGAAATCTCTAACTCTGTGAGATGAATTAACAGAACCCACAGCAGTGTCTCAGAAATCCTCTTTCCAGTTTTTAACGGAAGATATTTCCTTTTTCACCATAGCCCTCTATGGGCTTCCAAATATCGCTTGGCAAATTCCACAAGAACAGTCTTAGCTAAAGGCTTCTTCAGGGAAAAGCTGTAACTCGGTGAGATATCTTACACGAACACAGGGCACTTTCTCAGAAAGCTTCTTTTCAGTTTGTAACGGTAGATATTTCTTATTTCACCTTTGCCCTCTATGGGCTTCCAAATATCACTTTGCAAATATCACAAGAACAGTCTTAGCTAAAGGCTTCTTGAGGGGAAAGCTGTAAGTCCGTGAGATGTATCAACACAACACACGGCAATGTCTCAGAATGCTTCTTTCCAGTTTTTAACGGAAGATATTTCCTTTTTCACCATAGCCCTCTATGGGCTTCCAAATATCACTTTGCAAATTTCACAAGAACAGTCTTAGTGAACGGATTATTGAGGAGAAGGCTGTAATTCTGTGAGATGAACTAACAGAACACACAGCATTTTCTCAGAAAGCTTCTTTTCAGTTTTTATCTTAGGATATTTCCATTTTCACCATAGTCCTATAAGGGCTTCCAAATATCACTTTGCAAATCCCACAAGAACCGTCTTAGTGAAAGGTTTCTTGAGCGCAAAACTGTAACGCGGTGAGATGTCTTACACGAACACACAGCAGTTTCTCAGAAAGCATTTTTCAAGTTTTTAACTGTCGATATTTCCTTCTTCACCGTAGCCCTCTATGGGCTTCCAAATATCACTTTGCAAATTTCACAAGAACAGTCTTAGCGAAAGGATTGTTGAGGGGAAAGCTGTAAGTCCGTGAGATGTATTAACACAACACACGGCAATTTCTCAGAATGCTTCTTTCCAGTTTTTAACGGAAGATATTTCCTTTTCACCATAGCCCTCTATGGGCTTCCAAAAGTCACTTTGCAAATTTCACAAGAACAGCCTTAGTGAACGGATTCTTCAGGGGAAAGCTGTAACTCTGTGAGATGAATTAAGAGAACACAAAGCAGTTTCTCAGAAATAGTGTTTCCAGTTTTTAACGGAAGATATTTCCTTTGGCAACATAGCCCCATATGGGCTTCAAAATATCACTTTGCAAATTCCACAAGAACAGTCTTAGCGAAGGGCTTCTTGAGGAGAGAGCTGTAATTCTCCGAGATGAATTAACAGAACACTAAGCAGTTTCTCAGAAAGCCTCTTTCCAGTTTTTAACTGAAGATATTTCCTTTTTCACCACAGTCCTCTATGGGCTTCCAAATATCTCTTTGCAAATCCCACAAGAACAGTCTCAGTGAAAGGCTTCTTGAGGAGAAAGCTGTAAATCGGTGAGATGTATTACACGAAAACGCGGCAGTTTCTCAGAAAGCCCTTTTCCAGTTTTTAACGGAAGATATTTCCTTTTTCACCATAGCCCTCTATGGGCTTCCAAATATCACTTTGCAAATCCCACAAGAACAGTCTTAGCGAAAGGCTTTTGGAGGGGAAAGCTGTAACCCTGTTAGATGAATTAGCAGAATACAAAGCAGTTCCTCAGAAAGCTTCTTTCCAGTTTGTAACGGCAGATATTTCCTTTTTCACCGTAGCCCTCTATGGGCTTCCAAATATCCCTTTGCAAATCGCTCAAGAACAGTCTCAGTGAAAGGCTTCTTGTGGAGAAAGCTGTAACTCGGTGAGATGTATTACACGAACACACGGCAGTTTCTCAGAAAGCTCCTTTCCAGTTATTAACGGAAGATATTTCCTTTTTCAGCATAGCGCTCTATGGGCTTCCAAATATCACTTTGAAAATTCCACAGGAACAGTCTTAGGGAAAGACTTCTGGAGGGGAAAGCTGTAACTCTGTGAGATGAATTAACAGAACACAAAGCAGTTTCTCAGAAATCTTCTTTCCAGTTTTTAACGGAACATATTTCCTTTTTCACCATAGCCCTCTATGGGATTCCAAATATCACATTGCAATTTCCAGAACAACAGACTTTGCGGAGGGCTTCTGGAGGGGAAGGTTTTATCTCTGTGAGATGAATTAAGAGATCACAAAGAAGTTTCTCAGAAATCTTCTTTCCAGTTTTTAACGGAAGACATTTCCTTTTACAACATAGCCCCATATGGGCTTCAAAATAACACTTTGCAAATTCCACAAGAACAGTCTTAGCGAAGGGCTTCTTCAGGAGGGAGCTGTAACTCTCCGAGATGAATTAACAGAACACTAAGCAGTTTCTCAAAAAGCCTCTTTCCAGTTTTTAACTGAAGATATTTCCTTTTTCACCATAGCCCTCTATGGGCTTCCAAATTTCTCTTTGCAAATCCCACAAGAACAGTCTCAGTGAAAGGCTTCTTGAGGAGAAAGCTGTAACTCGGTGAGATGTATTACACGAACACAAGTCAGTTTCTCAGAAAGCCCCTTTCCAGTTTTTAACGGAAGATATTTCCTTTTTCACCATAGCCCTCTACGGGCTTCCAAATATCACTTTGCAAATCCCACAAGAACAGTCTTAGCGAAAGGCTTTTGGAGGGGAAAGCTGTAACCCTCTTAGATGAATTAGCAGAACACAAAGCAGTTTCTCAGAAAGCTTCTTTCCAGTTTTTAACGGTAGATATTTCCTTTTTCACCATAGCGCTCTATGGGATTTCAAATATCTCTTTGCAAATCGCACAAGAACAGTCTCAATGAAAGGCTTCTTGTGGAGAAACCTGTAACTCGGTGAGATGTATTACACGAACACACGGCAGTTTCTCAGAAAGCTTCTTTCCAGTTACTAACGGAAGATATTTCCTTTTTCAGCATAGCGCTCTATGGGCTTAAAAATATGTCTTTGAAAATTCCACAAAAACGGTCTTAGGGAAAGACTTCTGGAGGGGAAAGCTGTAACTCTGTGAGATGAATTAACAGAACACAAAGCAGTTTCTCAGAAATCTTCTTTCCAGTTTTTAACAGAACATATTTCCTTTTTCACCTTAGCCCTCTATGGGATTCCAAATATCACATTGCCATTTCCAGAAGAACAGACTTTGCGGAGGGCTTCTGGAGGGGAAGGTTTTAACTCTGTGAGATGAATTAAGAGAACACAAAGCAGTTTCTCAGAAATCTTCTTTCCAGTTTTTAACGGAAGATATATGCTTTTTCACCGTAGCCCTCTACTGGCTTCCAAATATCATTATGCAAATGCCACAAGAACAGTCCTTGTGAAACACACCTGGAGGGGAAAGCTGTAACTCTGTGAGATGAATTAACAGAACACAAAGCAGTTTCTCAGAAAGCTTCTTTCCAGTTTTTAACGGAAGGTATTTCCTTTTTCAACATAGCCCTCTATGGGTTTCCAAATATACTTTGCAAATTTCACAAGAACAGTCTTAGTGAACGGCTTCTTGAGGAGAAAGCTGAAACTCTGTGAGATGAACTAACAGAACACAAAGCAGTTTCTCAGAGAGCTTCTTTTCGGTTTTTAGCGGAGGACATTTACTTTTTCACCATAGCCCTCTATGGGCTTCCAAATATGACTTTGCAAATTCCACAAGAACAGTCTTAACGAAAGGCTTCTGGAGGGGAAAGTTGTAACTCTCTGAGATAAATTAACAGAACAGAAAGCAGTTTCTCCGAAAGCTTCTTTCCAGTTTTTAACTGAAGATATTTCCTTCTTCACCATAGCCCTCTATGGGCTTCCAAATATCACTTTGCAAATTCCACAAGAACAGTCTTAGCGAAAGGCTTCTTGACGGGAAAGCTGTAATTCTGTGAGATGAATTAAGAGAACACAAAGCAGTTTCTCAGAAAGCTTCTTTTCAGTTTTTATCTTAGGATATTTCCTTCTTCACCGTAGCTCTATATGGGCTTCCAAATATCATTTTGCAAATTCCACAAGAACAGTCTTATCGAAAGGTTTCTGGAGGGGAAAGCTGTAACTCTGTGAGATGAATTAACAGAACACAAAGCGGTTTCTCAGAAATATTCTTTCCAGTTTTTAACGGAATATATTTCCTTTTTCACCGTAGCCTTCTATTGGCTTCCAAATATCACTTTGCAAATTCCACAAGAACAGTCTTAGCGAAAGGCTTCTTGACGGGAAAGCTGTAATTCTGTGAGATGAATTAAGAGAACACAAAGCAGTTTCTCAGAAAGCTTCTTTTCAGTTTTTATCTTAGGATATTTCCTTCTTCACCGTAGCTCTATATGGGCTTCCAAATATCATTTTGCAAATTCCACAAGAACAGTCTTATCGAAAGGTTTCTGGAGGGGAAAGCTGTAACTCTGTGAGATGAATTAACAGAACACAAAGTGGTTTCTCAGAAATATTCTTTCCAGTTTTTAACGGAATATATTTCCTTTTTCACCGTAGCCCTCTATGGGCTTCTATATGTCACTTTGCAAATTCCACAAGAGCAGTCTTAGCGAACGGCTTCTTGAGGGGAAAGCTGTAACTCGGTGAGATGTATTAACAGAACACACGGCAGTATCTCAGAGAGCTTCTTTCCAGTTTTTAACTGAAGATATTTCCTTTTTTATCATAGCCCAATATGGGTTTCCAAAAATCACTTTGCAAATTTCAGAAGAATAGTTTTAGTGAACGGCTTCTTGAGGGGATAGCTGTAATACTGTGAGATGAACTAACAGAACACAAAGCAGTTTCTCAGAAAGCTTCTTTACGCTTTTTAATGGAAGATATGGCGTTTTTCACAATTGCCCTCTATGGGCTTCCAAATTTCACTTTGCAAATTCAAAAAGAAAAGTCTTAGCGAAAGGCTTCTTCAGGGTAAACTGTAACTCTGTGAGATGAATTAGCAGAACACAAAGCAGTTTCACAGAAAGCTTCTTTCCGGTTTTTAACTGAAGATATTTCATTTTTCACCATAGCCCTCTAAGGGCTTCTGAATATCACTTTGCAAATTCCATAAGAAGACTCTTAGCAAAAACTTCTTAAGGAAAAAAATGTATCTCTGTGAGATGAATTAAAAGAATACTAAGCACTTTCTCAGAAAGCATCTTTTCAGTTTTTATCTTAGGATATTTCCTTTCTCACCGTAGCCCTCTATAGCCTTCCAAATATAACTTTGCAACTTTCACAAGAACAGTCTTAGCGAAAGGCTTCTTGAGGGCAAAGCTGTAACTCAGTGAGATGAATTAAGAGAACACAAAGCAGTTTCTCAGAAGGCTTCTTTCCAGTTTTTAACGGAAGATATTTCCTTTTTCACCATAGCCCTCTATGGGCTTCCAAATATCACCTTGCAAATTCCACAAGAACAGTCTTAGCGAAAGACTTCTGGAGGGGAAAGCTATAACTCTGTTAGATGAATTAACAGAGCACAAAGCGGGTTCTCAGAAAGCTTCTTTTCAGTATTTAACAGAAGTAATTTCCTTTTTCACCGTAGCCCTCTATAAGCTTCCAAATATCACTTTGAAATCCCACAAAAACAGTCTTAGCGAAAGGCGTGTTTAGAGGAAAGGTGTAACTCGGTGAGGTTTATTAACAGAAAACACTACATTTTCTCAGAAAGCCTCTTTCCAGTTTTTACCCGAAGATATTTTTTTTATCACCATAGCCCCCTACCGGATTCCAAATATCACTTTGCAAATTCCACAAGAACAGTCTTAGCGAAAGGCTTCTTGAGGGGAAAGGTGTAACTCTGTGAGATGAATTAACAGAACACAAAGAAGTTTCTCTGAAACCTTCTTTCTAGTTTTTAAAGGAAGATATTTCCTTTTTCACCATATCCCTCTAAGGGATTCCAAATATCAATTTACAAATTCCACAAGAACAGTCTTAGCGAAAGGCTTCTTGAGGGGAAAGGTGTAACTCTGTGAGATGAATTAACAGAACACAAAGAAGTTTCTCTGAAACCTTCTTTCCAGATTTTAACGGAAGATATTTCCTTTTTCACCATAGTCCTCTATGGGCTTACAAATATCACTGTGCAAATTACACAAGAACAGTCTTAGTGAAAGGCTTCTTGAGGGGAAAGCAGTAACTGTGGGATGAATTAACCGAACACACAGCAGTTTCTCAGAAAGCTTCTTTCCAATTTTTAAGGGAAGATTTTCCTTTTTCACCATAGCCCTCAGTGGGCTTCTAAATATCACATTGAAAATTCCACAAGAACAGTCTTAGCGAAAGGTTTCTTGAAGGGAAAGCTGTAGCTCTGTGAGATGAACTAATAGAACACAAAGCAGTTTCTCAGAAAGCTTCTTTTCAGTTTTTAACGAAAGATATATCCTTTTTTACCATATCCCTCTATGGGCTTCCAACTATCACTTTGCAAATTCCACAAGAACAGTCTTAGCGAAAGACCTCTCGTGGGGAACGCAGTAACTCTGTTAGATGAATTAACAGAATACAAATCAGTTTCTCAGAAAGCTTCATTCCAGTTTTTAAAGGAAGATATTTCCTTTTTCACCATAGCCCTCTAAGGGTTACAAATATCACTTTGGAAATTCCACAAGAACAGTCTTAGCGAAAGGCTTCTTGATGGGAAAGCAGTAATTCTGTGAGATGAATTAACCGAACATAGAGCAGTATCTCTTTAAGCTTCTTTCCAGTTTTTAACGGAAGATATTTCCTTTTTAAACATAGCTCTCTATGGGCTTCCTAATATCAATTTGAAAATTCCACAAGAAGAGTCTTAGTGAAAGGATTCTTGAAGGGAAAGCTGTAACTCTGTGGGAGGAATTAACAGAACACAGAGCCGTGTCTCATAAAGCTTCTTTCCAGTTTTTAACAGAAGATATTTCCTTTTTCACCATAACCCTCTATGGTCTTCCACATATCACTTTGCAAATTCCACAAGAAGAGTCTTAGCGAAAGGCTTCTTGAGGGGAAAGCAGTAACTCTCTGAGATGAATTAACAGAACACAAAGGAGTTTCTCAGAAAGCTTCTTTCCAGTTTTTAACGGAAGATATTTCCTTTTTCACCTTAGTCCTCTATGGGCTTCCAAATATCACTGTGCAAATTCCACACAAACAGATTTAGAGAAAGGCTTCTTGAATGGAAAGCTGTAACTCTGACATGAATTAACAGAAAACAAAGCAGTTTCTCAGAAAGCTTCTTTCCAGTTTTTAACGGAAGATATTTCCTTTTTCACCGTAGCCCTCTACGGACTTCCAAATATAACTTTGACAATTCCACAAGAACAGTCTTCGCGAAAGGCCTCTTGAGGAGAAAGCTGTAACTCTGTGAGATGAATTAACACAACACAAAGCAGTTTCTCAGACAGATTCTTACCAGTTTTTAACGGAAGATATTTCCTTTTTCACCTTACCCCTCTATGGGCTTCGAAATATCACTTTGCAAATTCCACAATAAGTGTCTTAGCGAAAGGCTTCTTGAGGGAAAAGCAGTAATTGTGAGATAAATTAACCGAACACAAAGCAGTTTCTCAGAAAGCTTCTTTCCAGTTTTTAAGGGAAGATTTTCCTTTCTCACCATAGCCCTCTATGGGCTTCCAAATATCGCATTGCAAATTCCACAAGAACAGACTTAGCGAAAGGCTTCTTGAAGGGAAAGCTGTAACTCTGTGAGATGAATTAACAGAAAACATAGCAGTTACTCAGAAAGCTTATTTCCAGTTTTTAACTGATGATTTCTCCTTTTTCACTATATCCCTCTATGTGCTTCCAAATATCACTTTGCAAATTCCACAAAAACAGTCTTAGTGAAAGGTATCTTGAGGGGAACACAGTAAATCTGTGAGATGAATTAACAGAACACAAAGCACGTTCTCAGAAAGCTTCTTTCCAGTTTTTAACGGAAGATATTTACTTTTTCACCATAGCCCTCTAAGGACTTCCAAATATCACTTTGCAAATTACACAAGAACAGTCTTAGCGAAAGGCTTCTTGAGGGGAAAGCTGTAACTCTGTGAGATGAATTAACAGAACACAGAGCAGTTTCTCATAAAGATTCTTTCCAGTTTTTAACGGAAGATATTTCCTTTTCACCATAGCACTATATGGGCTTCCAAATATCACTTTGCAAATTCCACAAGAACAGACTTAGTGAACGACTTCTTGAGGGGAAAGCTGTAATTCTATAAGATGAATTAACAGAACACAAAGTCATTTCTCAGAAAGTTTCTTTTCAGTTCTTATCTTAGGAAATTTCTTTTTCACCACAGCCCTCTCTGGGCTTCCAAATATCACTTTGCAAATTCCACAAGAACAGTCTTACGGAATGCTTCTTGAGGGGAAAGCTGTAACACTGTCAGATGAATTAACAGAACACAAAGCAGTTTCTCAGAAAACTTCTTTCCAGTTTATAACTGAAGATATTTCCTTTTTCACCATAGCCCCCTATGGGTTTCCAAATATCACTTTGAAAATTCCACAAGAACTGTCTTAGTGAATGGTTTCTGGAGGGCAAAGCTGTAGCTCTCTGAGATGAATTTACGGGACACAAAGCAGTTTATGAAGGAGCTTCTTTGTAGTTTTCATCTGAGGACATTTCCTTTTTCACCATAGCGCTCTATCGGCATCCAAATATCACTTTGCAAATTCCTCAAGAATAGTCTTAGCGAAAGACTTCTTAAGGGGAAAGCTGTAACTCTGTGAGATGAATTAACAGAAAACAAAGCAGTTTCTCAGAAAGCTTCTATACAGTTTCTAACTGAAGATATTCCTTTTTTCACCATAACCCTATATGGGCTTCCAAATATCACTTTGCGAATTAAACAAGAACAGTCTTAGCGAAAGGCTGCTCCAGGGGAAAGCTGTAACTCTGTGAGATGAATTAACAGAACACAAAGCAGTTTCTCAGAAAGTTTCTTTCCAGTTTTTATCTAAGGACATTTCCTTTTTCTCCGTAGCCCTCTATGGTCTTCCAAATATCACTTTGCAAATTCCACAAGAACAGTCTTAGCGAAAGACTTCTTGAGGGGAAAGCTGTAGCTCTTTGAGATGAATTAACAGAACACAAAGCACTTTCTCAGAAAGCTTCTTTCAGGTTTTTAACTGAAGATATTTACTTTTTCACAATAGGAGTCTCGGGGGTAACAAATATCACTTTGGAAATTCCACAAGAACAGTCTTAGCGTGCGACTTTTTGAGGGGAAAGTTGTAACTCTGTGAGATGAATAAACAGAATACAAAGCAGTTTCTAAGAAAGCTTCTTTTCAGTTTTTATCTTACGATACTTCCTTTCCAACCATAGCCATCTATGGGTTTCCAAATATCACTTTGCAAATTCCGCAAGAACAGTCGTAGCGAAAGGCTTCTTGAGGGGAAATCTGTTACTCTGTAAGATAAATTACCAGAATATAAAGCAGTTTTTCAGAAAACTTCTTTCCAGTTTTTAATGAAGATATTTTCTTTTTCACCATCGTCCTCTATGGTCTTCCAGATATCACTTTGAATAGTACAAAAGAACAGTCTTAGTCAACGGCTTCTTGAGGGGAAATCTGTAACACTGTGAGATGAATTAACAGAACACAAAGCAGTTTCGCAAAAAGCTTCAATCTGATTTTTATCTGAAGACATTTACTTTTTCACCATATCCATCTAGGGTCTTCGAAATATCACTTTGCAAATTCCACAAGAACAATCTTTGCGAAAGGCTTCATGAGGGGAAATTTGAAACACTGTGAGATGAATTAACAGACCACAAAGCAGTTTCTCAGATAGATTCTTTCCAGTTTTTAGCTGAAGATATTTTATTTTTCACCATAACCCTCCATGGGTTTCCAAATATCACTTTGCAAATTCCAAAAGAACAGTCTTACTGAACGACCTCTTGAGGGGAAAGCTGTAACGCTGCGAGAGGAACTAGAAGAACACAAAGAAGTTTCTCAGAAAGCTTCTTTCCAGTTTTTAACTAAAGATATTTCCTTTTTCACCGTAGCCCTCTAAGGGCTTCCAAATATCCCTTTGCCAATTCCACAAGAACAGCCTTAGCGAAGGGCTTCTTGAAGGAAAAGATGTAACTCTGTGAGATGAATTAACAGAACACAGAGCAGTTTCTCAGAAAGCTTCTTTCCAGTTTTGAACGGAAGATATTTCCTTTTTCACCATAGCCCTCTATGGGCTTCCAAATATACCTTTGCCAATTCCACAAGAACAGCCTTAGCGAAAGGCTTCTTGAAGGGAAAGATGTAACTCTGTGAGATGAATTAACAGAACACAGAGCAGTTTCTCAGAAAGCTTCTTTCCAGTTTTGAACGGAAGATATTTCCTTTTTCACCATAGCCCTCTATGGGCTTCCAAATATCCCTTTGCCAATTCCACAAGAACAGCCTTAGCGAAAGGCTTCTTGAAGGGAAAGATGTAACTCTGTGAGATGAATTAACAGAACACAGAGCAGTTTCTCAGAAAGCTTCTTTCCAGTTTTGAACGGAAGATATTTCCTTTTTCACCATAGCCCTCTATGGGCTTCCAAATATCCCTTTGCCAATTCCACAAGAACAGCCTTAGCGAAAGGCTTCTTGAAGGGAAAGATGTAACTCTGTGAGATGAATTAAAAGAACACAGAGCAGTTTCTCAGAAAGCTTCTTTCCAGTTTTGAACGGAAGATATTTCCTTTTTCACCATAGACCTCTATGGGCTTCCAAATATCCCTTTGCCAATTCCACAATAACAGCCTTAGCGAAAGGCTTCTTGAAGGGAAAGATGTAACTCTCTGAGATGAATTAACAGAACACAGAGCAGTTTCTCAGAAAGCTTCTTTCCAGTTTTCAGCGGAAGATATTTCCTTTTTCATCATAGCCCTCTATGGGCTTCCAAATATCCCTTTGCCAATTCCACAAGAACAGCCTTAGCGAAAGGCTTCTTGAAGGGAAAGATGTAACTCTGTGAGATGAATTTACAGAACACAGAGCAGTTTCTCAGAAAGCTTCTTTCCAGTTTTGAACGGAAGATATTTCCTTTTTCACCATAGCCCTCTATGGGCTTCCAAATATCACTTTCCAAATTCCACAAGAACAGTCTTTGTGAAAGACTTCTTGAGGGTAATGCTGTAACTCTGTGAGATGAATTAACAGAACTCATAGCAGTTTCTTAGACAGCTTCTTTCCAGTTTTTAACTGAAGATATTTCCTTTTTCACCAAAGCCCTCTATGGGCTTTCAAATATCACTTTGCAAATTCCCCAAGAAAAGACTTAACGAAAGGCTTCTTGAGGGGAAAGCAGTAAATCTCTGAGATGAAATAACAGAACACAAAGCAGTTTCTCAGAAATCTTCTTTCCAGTTTTTAACTGAAGATATTTCCTTTTTCACCAGAGCCCTCTATGGACTTTCAAATATCACTTCGCACATTCCACAAGAACTGTCTAGCGAAAGGCTTCTGGAGGGGAAACCTGTAACTCTGTGAGATGAATTAACACAGCACAAAGCAGTTTCTCAGACTGCTTCTTTCCAGTTTTTAACTGAAGATATTTCCTTTTTCAGCATAGCCCTCTGTGGGCTACCAAATATCACTTAGCAAATTCCACAAGAACAGCCTTAGTGAAAGGTTTCTTGAAGGGAAATCTGTAACTCTGTGTGATGAATTAACAGAACAAATGTAGTTTCAAAGAAAGCTTCTTTCCAGTTTTTAACGGAAGATATTTCCTTTTTCACCATAGCCCTCTAGGGGCTTCCAAATATCACTTTGCAAATTCCACAACAAAAGCCTTAGTGAAAGGCTTCTTGAGGGGAAAGCTGTAACTCTGTGAGATGAATTAATAGAGCACAAAGCAGTTTCTCAAAATGCTTCTTTTTAGTTTTTATCTTAGGATATTTCATTTTTCACCATAGCCCTCTATGGGCTTCCAAATATCACTTTGTAAATTCCACAAAAACAGTCTTACAACACGGCTTCACGAGGGGAAAGCTGTAACTCTCTGAGTAGAATTAAGAGAACACAAAACAGTTTCTCAGTAAGCTTCTTTCCCGTTTTTAACGGTAGATATTTCCTTTTTCACCATAGCCCTCTAAGGGCTTACAAGTATCACTTTACAAATCTCACTAGAACAGTCTTAGCGAAAGGCTTCTTGAGGGTAAAGCTGTAACTCTGTGAGATGAATTAACAGAACACAAAGCAGTTTCTCAGACAGGTTCTTTCCAGTTTTTAACTGAAGATATTTCCTTTTTCACCGTAGCCCTCTATGGGCTTCCGAATATCACCTTGCCAATTCCAAAAGAACAGAATTAGCAAAAGGCTTCTTGAGGGGAAAGCTGTAACTCTGTGAGATGAATTAACACAGCACAAAGCAGTTTATCAGAGTACTTCTTTCCAGTTTTTAACTGAAGATATTTCCTTTTTCACCATAGCCCTCTAAGGACTTCCAAATATCACTTTGTAAATTCCACAAGAACAGCCTTAGCGAAAGCCTTCGTGTAGGGAAAGCTGTAACTCTGTTATATGAAATTAACAGAAAAGAAAGCAGTTTCTCAGAAAGGTTCTTTCACGTTTTTAACGGAAGATACTTCCTTTTCCACCATAGCCTTCTAAGGGCTTACAAATATCATTTTGCAAATTCCTCAGGAACAGTCTTAGGGAAAGGTTTCTTGAGGGCAAAGCTCTAACTCTGTGAGATGAATTAACAGAAAAGAAATCAGTTTCTCAGACAGCTTCTTTCCAGTTTTTATTGAAGATATTTCCTTTTTTGCAATAGCCCTCTATGGGCTTCAGAATATCACTTTGCAGATTCCACAAGAACAGCCTTAGCGAAAGACTTCTTGAGGGGAAAGCTGTAACTATGTGAGGTGAATTAAGAGAACACAAAGCAGTTTCTCAGAAAGCTTCTTTCCAGTTTTTAACGGCAGGTATTTCCTTTTTCTCCGTAGCCCTCTATGGGTTTACAAATATCACTTTGCAAATTCCACAAGAACAGCATTAGCGAAAGGCTTCTTGAAGGGAAAGTTGTAACTCTGTGAGATGAATTAACAGAACACAAAGCAGTTTCTCAGACAGATTCTTTCCAGTTTTTAACTGAAGATATTTCCTTTTTCCAAATAGCCCTCTATGGGCTTCCAAATATCACTTTGCAAATTCCACAAGAACAGTCTTAGCGAAAGGCCTCTTGAAGGAAAACCTGTAACTCTGTGAGTTGAATTAGCCGAACACAAAGCAGTTTCTAAAAAGCTTCTTTCCAGTTTTTAAAGGAAGATATTGCCTTTTTCACCATATCCCTCTATGGGTTTTGAAATATCACTTTGCAAATTCTACAATAACAGTTTTGCGAAAGGCTTCTTGAGTGAAAAGCTGCACATCTGTGAGATGAATTAAGAGAACATAAACTAGTTTCTCAGAAAGCTTCTTTCCGGTTTTTAACGGAAGATATTTCCTTTTTCACCATAGCCCTCTATGGGCTACCAAATATCACTTTGCACATTCCACAAGAACA
This sequence comes from Chlorocebus sabaeus, assembly GCF_047675955.1. NCBI lineage: Eukaryota > Metazoa > Chordata > Mammalia > Primates > Cercopithecidae > Chlorocebus > Chlorocebus sabaeus. Next base: position 551,188 of record NW_027327837.1, read on the forward strand.
GTCTTAGCCAAAGGCTTCTTGAGGGCAAAGCTGTAACTCTGTGAGATGAATTAACAGAACACAGAGCAGTTTCTCAGAAAGCTTTATTCCAGTTTTTAACTGAAGATGTTTCATTTCTCACCATAACCCTCTATGGGCTTCCAAATATCACTTTGAAAATTCCACAAAAACAGTCTTAGCGAAAGACTTCTTGAGGGGAAAGCTGTAGCTCTTTGACATGAATTAACAGAACACAAATCTGTTTCTCAGAGAGATTCTTTCCAGTTTTTAAAGGAAGATATTTACTTCTTCACCTAGCCCTCTATGGGCTTCTAAATATCACTTTGCAAATTCCACAAGAACAGTCTTAGCGAAAGGCTTCTTGAGGGGAAAGCTATAATTCTGTGAGATGAATTAACAGACACAAAGCAGTTTCACAGAAAGCTTCTTTCCAGTTTTTAACGGAAGATATTTCCTTTTTCGCCATAGCCCTCTATGTTCTTCCAAATATGACTTTGAAAATTCCACAGGAACAGTCTTACTGATAGGCTTCTTGAAGGGAAAGCTGTAACTCTGTGAGATGAATTAAGAGAACACAATGCAGTTTCTGAGAAAGCTTCTTTTCGGTTTTTATCTTAGGAAATTTCCTTTTTCGCCATAACCATCCATGGTCTTCCAATATCACTTTGCAAATTCCGCAAGAACAGTCTCAGTGAACGGTTTCTTGAGGGGAAACCTGTAACTATGTGAGATGAATTAACAGAACACAAAGCAGTCTCTCAGAAATCTTCTTTCCAGATTTTAACGGAAGATACTTACTTTTTCACCACAGCCCCCTATGGGCTTCCAAATATCACTTTTCAAATTGCAGAAGATCAGCCTTAGCTAAAGGTTTCTTGAGGAGAAATTTGTGACACTGTGAGGTGAATTAACAGAACACAAAGCAGTTTCTCAGAAAGCTTCTTTTCGGTTTTTATCTTATGATATTTCCATTTTTACCATAGCCCACTATGGTCTTCGAAATATCACTTTGCAAATTACACAAGAACAGTCTTAGAGAAAGGCTTCTTGAGGGGAATGCTGTAACACAGTGAGATAAATTAACAGAACACAAAGCAGTTCCTCAGAAAGTTTCTTTTCAATTTCTATCTTAGGATATTTCCTTTTTCACCATAGCCCACTTTGGGCGTCCAAATGTCATTTTGCAAATTCCAGAAGAACAGTCTTAGCGAAAAGCTTCTTGAGGAGAAAGTTGTAACTCTGTGAGATGAAGTAACAGAAAACAATGCAGTTTCTTAGAAGGCTTCTTTTCAGTTTTAATCTTAGGATATTTCCTTTATCACCATAGCCCTCTATGGGCTTCCAAATATCGCATTGCAAATTCCAAAAGAACAGCTTTAACAATAGTCTTCCTGAGGGGAAAGCTGTAACTCTGTGAGATGAATTAACAGAACACAAAGCAGTTTCTCAGGAAGCTTCTTTCCAGTTTTTAACAGAAGATATTTCCTTTTTCACCATAGCCCTCTATGGGCTTCCAAATATCACTCTGCAAATTCCACAAAAGCAGTCTTAGCGAAAGGCTTCTTGAGGGGAAAGCTGTAATTGTGTGAGATTAATTAAGAGAATACAAAGCAGTCTCTCAGAAAGCTTCTTTCCAGTTTTTAACTGAAGATATTTACTTTTTCACCATGGCCCTTTATGGGCTTCCAAATATCACTTTGCAAATTCCACAAGAACAGACTTAGCGGAAGGCTTCTTGAAGGGAACGCTGTAACTCTGTGAGATGAATTAACAGAATACAAAGCAGTTTCTCAGAAAGTTTCTTTCCAGTTTTTAACTGAAGATGTTTCATTTTTCACTGTAACCCCCTATGGGCTTCCAAATATCACTTTGCAAACTCCACAAGAACAGTTTTAGTGGAAGACTTCTTGAGGGGAAAGCTGTAACCCTGTGAGAAGAATTAACGGAATACAAAGCAGTTTCTCAGAAAGCTTCTTTTCAATTTTCATCTTAGGATATTTCCTTTTTCATCATAGTCCTCTATGGGCTTCCAAATATCACTTTGCAAGTAAAACAAGAACAGCCTTCGCGAAAGACTTCTTGAGAGGGAAGCTGTAACTCTGTGAGATGAACTAACAGAACACAAAGCAGTTTCTCAGAAAACTTGTTTTCTGTTTTTATCTTAGGATATTTCCATTTTCACCATAGCCCACTATTGGTTTACAAATATCAGTTTGCAAATCCCACAAGAACAGTCTTAGGGAACGGCATCTTGAAGGGAAAGCTTTAATACTGTGGGATGAATTAACAGAACCCAACGCAGTTTCTCTGAAAGCTTCTTTCCAGTTTTTTACGGAATATATATCAATTTTCACCATAGCCCTCTACTGGCTTCCAAATATCACTTTCCAAATTTCACAAGAACAGTCTTAGTGAACGGCTTCTTGGGGGGAAAGCTGTAACACTGGGAGTTGAACTAACAAAACACAAAGCAGTTTATCATAAAGCTTCTTTTCGGTTTTTATCTTAGGATATTTCCATTATCACCACAGCCATCTATGGGCTTCCAAATATCACTTTGCAAATTTCGCAAGAACAGTTTTAGCAAAAGGCTTCTTGAGAAGAAAGCTGTAACACTGAGAGATGAATTAACAGAACACAACACAGTTTCCAGAAAGCTTCTTGCCAGTTTTTAACTGAAGATATTTCCTTTCTCACCATAGCCCTCTAAGGTCTTCAAAATATGCCTTTGCAAATTCCACAACAACTGTGTTATTGAAAGGCTTCTTGAGGGGAAAGCTGTAACTCTCTGAGATGAATTAACAGAACACAAAGCAGTTTCTGAGAAAGCTTCTTTTCAGTTTTTATCTTAGGGTATTTCCTTTTTCACCATAGCCCTCTAAGGGTGTCCAAATATCACGTTGTAAATTCCACACAACCGTCTTAGCGAAAGGCTTCTTGAGGAAAAGCTGTAACTCTCTGAGATGAATTTAAAAAAACACAAAGCAGTTTCTTAGAAATATTCTTTCCAGTTTTTAACGGAAGATATAAACTTTTTCACCCTAACCCTCTATGGGCTTCCAAATATCACTTTGCAAATTCCACAAGAACAGTCTTAGACAAAAGTATCTTAAGGGAAAAGCTGTAACTCTGTGAGATGAATTAACAGAACACAAAGCAGTTTCTCAGTAAGATTCCTTTGGGTTTTTATTTTAGGATATTTCCTTTTTCACCATAGCTCTCTATGGGCTTCCAAATATCACTTTGCAAATTCCACAAGAACAGTCTTAGGGAAACGTTTCTTGAGGGGAAAGCTGAAAGTCTGTGAGATGAATTAACAGAACCCAAAGCAGTCTCTCAGAAATCTTCTTTCCAGATTTTAACGTAAGATACTTCCTTTTTCACCATATGGTCTTCCAAATATCACTTTTCAAATTGCACAAGATTAGCCCAATCTAAAGATTTCTTGAGGAGAAATTTGTAACAATGTGAGATGAATTAACAGAACACAAAGCAGATTCTCAGAAAGCTTCTTGCCAGTTTTTCACGGAAGATATTTCCTTTTTCACCATAGCCCCCTAAGGGCTTCCAAATATCACTCTGCAAATTCCAAAAGAGCAGTCTTAGCGAAAGGCTTCTTGAGGGGAAAGCTGTTAATCTGTGAGACGAATTAAGAGAAAACAAAGCAGTTTCTGAGAAAGTTTCTTTCCAGTTTTTAACGGAAGGTATTTCCTTTTTCTCCTTAGCCCTCTAAGGGCTTCCAAATATCACTTTGCAAATTCCACAAGAACAGTCTTAGCGAAACGCTTCTTGAGGGGAAAGCGGTAACTCTGAGAGATGAATTACCAGAACACAAAGCAGTTCCTCTGAAAGTTTCTTTCCAGTTTTTAACGGAAGATATTTCCTGTATCACCATAGCCCTCAACAGGCTTCCAAATATCACTTTGCAAATTCCACAAGAACAGTCTTAGAGAAAGGCTTCTAGAGGGGAAATCTGTAACTCTGTGAGATGAATTAACAGAACACAAAGTAGTTTCAAAGAAAGCCTCTTTCCAGTTTTTAACGGAAGATATTTTATTTTTCACCATACCCCTCTATGGGCTTAAAAATATCACTTTGCCAATTCCACAAGAACAGCCTTAGCGAAAGACTTCTTGAAGGGAAAGCTGTTAATTCTGTGACATGAAATAACAGAACACAAAGCAGTTTCTCAGAAAGCGTCTTTTCAGTTGTAAACTTAGGATATTTCCTTTTTCACTGAAGCCATCTATGGGCTTCCCAATATCACTTTGCAAATTACACAAGAACTGTCTTAGCGAAAGACTTCTTGAGGGGAAAGCTGTAAATCTGTGAGATGAATTAAGAGAACACAAATAGTTTCTCAGAAAGCTTCTTTCCAGTTTTTAACGGAAGATATTTCCTTTTTCACCATAGCCCTCTACGGGCTTCCAAATATCACTTTACATATTCCACAAGAACATTCTTAACGAAACGTTTCTTGAGGGGAAAGCAGTAACTCTGAGAGATGAATTAACAGAACACAAAGTAGTTTCTCAGAAAGTTTGTTTACAGATTTTAACGTAAGATATTTCCTTTTTCACCACTGTGCTCTATGGGCTTCCAAATATCACTTAGCCAATTCCACAAGAAGAGTCTTAGCGAAAGGCTTCTTGAGGGGAAATCTGTAACTCTGTGAGATGAATTAGCAGAACACAAAGTAGTTTCAAATAAAGTTTCTTTCCAGGTTTTAACGGAAGATAATTACTTTTTCACCGTAGCCCTCTATGGGCTTCCAAGTATCACTTTGCAAATTCCACAAGAACAGTCTTACAGAAAGGCTTCTTCAGGTGGAAAACTGTAACACTGTGAGATGAATTAACACAACACAAAGCAGTTTCTCAGAAAGCTTCCTTACAGTTTTTAACGGAAGATATTTCCTTTTTCACCATAGCCCTCTATGGGTTCCAAATATCACATTGCATATTCCACAAGAATAGTCTCAGCGAAAGGCTTCTTGAGGGGAACACAGAAACTCTGTGAGATGAATTAACAGAACAAAAAGCAGTTTCTCAGAAACCTTCTTTCCCGTTTTTAAAGGAAGATATTTCCATTTTCACCATAGCCCTCTATGGCCTTCCAAATATCACTTTCCAAACACCACAAGAACAGCCTTAGCGAAAGGCTTCTTGAAAGGAAAGCTGCAACTCTGTGAGGTGAATTAACAGAACTACAATCAGTTTCTCAGAAAGCTTCTTTCCAGTTTTTTACGGAAGATATTTCCTTTTTCACCATAGCCCTCAAAGGATTTCCAAATATCACTTTGCAAACTCCACAAGAACAGTCTAAGCCAAAGGTTTCCGGAGGGGAAATCTATAACTCTGTGAGAAGAATTCACAGAACACAAAGCAGTTTCTCAGAAAGCTTCTTTCCAGTTTTTAACGGAAGATATTTCCTTTTTCACCATAGCCCTCTAGGGACTTCCAAACATGACTTTGCAAATACCACAAGAACGGTCTTAGCGAAAGGCTTCTTGAGAGGAAAGCAGAAACTCTGTGAGATGAATTAACAGAACACAAAGCACTTTCTCAGAAAGATTCTTTCCAGTTTTCAACTGAAGATATTTATTTTTTCACCATAGACCTCGAAGGGCTTCCAAATATCACTTTCCAAATTCCACAACAATAGCCTTAGTGAAAGGCTTCTTGATGGGAAACCTGTAATTCCGTGAGATGAATTAACAGAATACAAAGCAGTATCTCAGAAAGCTTCTTCCACTTTTTCCGGAAGATATTTCATTTTTCACCATAGCCATCTATGGGCTTCCAAATACCACTTTGCAAATTCCACAAGAACAGTCTTAGCGAAAGGCTTCTTGAGGGGAATGCTGTAACTCTGTGAGATGAATTAACAGAACCCAAAGCAGGTTGTCAGAAAGCTTCTTTCCATTTTTTAACTGAAGATATTTACTTTTCACCATATCCCTCTATGGGCTTCCAAATATCACTTTGCCAATTCCACAAGAACAGCCCTAGCGAAAGGATTCTTGAAGGTAAAGCTGTAACTCTGTGACATGAATTAACAGAACACAAAGCAGTTTCTCAGAATGTTTCTTTCCAGTTTTTAACTTAGTATATTTCCTTTTTCACCATAGCCCTCTAAGGGATTCCAAATATCACTTTGCAAATTCCACAAGAACAGTCTTAGCGAATGGCTTCTTGAGGGAAAAGCTGTAACTCTGTGAGATGAACTAACAGAACACAAAGCAGTTTCTCAGACAGCTTCTTTCCAGTTTTTAACGGAAGATATTGTCTTTTTCACCATAGCCCTGTATGGGCTTCCAAATATCACTTTGCAAATTCCACAATAACAGCCTTTGCTAAAGATTTATTTAATGGAAAGCTGAAACTATGTGAGATGAATTAACAGAAAACAAAACAGTCTCTCAGAATGCTTCTTTTCAGTTTTTATCTTAGGATACTTCCTTTTTCACCGTAGCCCTCTAAGGGCTTCCAAATATCACTTTGCAAATTCCACAAGAACAGTTCTAGTGAATGGCTTCTTGACGGGAAAGCAGTAACTCTGTGAGATGAACTAACAGAAGACAAAGCAGTTTCTGAGAAAATTTCTTTCCAGTTTTTAACGGAAGATATTTCCTTTTTCACGTTAGCCCTCTATGGACTTGCAAATATCAATTTGCAAATTCCACAAGAACAGTCTTTGCGAAAGGCTTCTTGAGGGGAAACCTGTAACTCTGTGAGAGGAATTAACAGAACACAGGGCAGTTTGTCAGAAAGTTTCTTTTCAGTTTTTATCTTAGGATACTTCCTTTGTCACACTAGACCTCTATAGGCTTACAAATATTACTTTGAAAATTCCACAAGGACAGTCTTAGCGAAAGTCCTCTGGAGGGGAAGGCTGTAATTCTGTGAGATGAATTAACAGAACACAAAGCAGTTTCTCAGAAAGCTTCTTTCCAGTTTTTAACGGAAGATATTTCCTTTTTCTCCATAGCGCTCTATGTGCTTCCAAATATCACTTTGAAATTGCACAAGAACAGTCTTAGCGAAAGGCTTTTTTAGGGTAAAGCTATAAATCATTGAGATGAATTGACAGAACACAAAGCAGTTCCTCAGAAAGCTTCTTTTCAGTTTTTAACTGAAGATATTTCCTTTTTCACCGTAGCCTTCTATGGGCTCCAAAATATCAATTTTCAAATTCCACAACAACAGCCTTAGCTAAAGTTCTCTTGGGGGAAAGCTGTAACTCTCTGAGATGAATTAACAGAACACAAAGCAGTTTCTCAGAAAGCTTCTTTTCGGTTTTTATCTCAGGGTATTTCCTTTTTCACCATAGCCTTCTATGGGCTTCCAAAGATCACGCTGCAGATTCCACAAGAACAATCTTAGCGAAAGGCTTCTTGAGGGGAAAGCTGTAAATCTGTGAGACGAAATAAAAGAACACAAAGCAGTTTCTCAGAAAGCTTCTTCCAGTTTTTAACTGAAGATAATACCTTTTTCACCACAGCCCTCTATGGGCTTCCAAATATCACTTTGCAAATTTCACAAGAATAGTCTCAGTGAACGAATTCTTGAGGGGAATGCTGTAACTCTGTGAGATGAACTAACAGAACACAAAGCAGTTTCTCAGAAAGCTTCTTTTCGGTTTTTATCTTTAGATATTTCCATTTTCATCATAGTCCTCTATGGACTCCAAATATCACTTTGCAAATTCCACAAGAACAGTCTTTGCCGAAGGGATATTGAGGAAAAGCTGTAACTCTGTGTGATGAATTAACAGAACACAAAGCAGTTTCTCAGAAAGCTTCTTTTAAGTTTTTAACTGAAGTTATTTCCTTTTTCACCATTGCTCTCTATGGGTTTCCATATATCACTTTGCAAATTACACAACAACAGCCTTAGCGAAAGGCTTCCTGACGGTAAAACTGTAACTTTGTGAGTTAAATTTTCAGAATACATAGCAGTTTCTCAGAAAGCTTCCTTTCAGTTTTTATCTTAGGATGTTTCCTTTTTCACCACAGCCCTGCATCGGCTTCCAAATATCCCTTTGCATATTCCACAAGAACAGTCTTAGCGAAAGTCTTCTGGAGGGCAATGCTGTAACTCGGTGAGATGAATTAACAGAACACAAAGCAGTTTCTCAGAAAGCTTCTTTCTAGTTTTCAACGGAAGATATTTCCTTTTTCACCATAGCCCTGCATGGCTTCAAATATCACTTTGAAAATTCCACAAAAACAGCCTTAGCGTAAGGCTTCTTGAGGGGAAAGCTGTAAGTCTGTGAGTTGAATTAACAGAACACAAAGTAGTTTCTCAGAAGGCGTCCTTTCAGATTTTATCTAAGGCTATTTCCTTTTTCACCACAGCCCTCTATCGGCTTTCAAATATCACTTGGCAAATTCCACAAGAACAGTCTTAGTGAACGGCTTCTTGAGAAGAAAGCTGTAACTCTGTGAGATGTATTAACAGAACACAAAGCAGTTTCTCAGAAATCTTCCTTCCAGTTTTTAACGGAACATATTTCCTTTTTCACCACAGCCCTCTATGGGCTTCCAAATATCACTTTGCAATTTCCACAAAAACAGTCTTTGCGGAGGGCTTCTGGAGGGGAAGGTTTTATTTCTGTGAGATGAATTAAGAGAACACAATGCAGTTGCTCAGAAATCTTTTTTCCAGTTTTTAACGGAAGATTTTTCCTATTTCACCATAGCCCTCTATGGGCTTCCAAATATCACAATGCAAATTCCACAAGAACAGTCTTAGCTAAAGGCTTCTGAAGGGGAAAGCTGTAACAGTGTGGGATGAATTAACAGAACACAAAGCAGTTTCTCAGAAAGCTTCTTTCCAGTTTTTAACGGAGGATATTTCCTTTTTCACCATAACCATCTCTGGGCTTCCAAATATCACTTTGCATATTCCAGAAGAAGAGTCTTAGGGAAAGGTTTCTGTAGGGGAAAGCTGTAACACTGTGAGATGAATTAACAGAACACAAAGCAATTTCTATGAAAACTTCTTTCCAGTTTTTAACTGAAAAAATTTCCTTTTTCACAATTGCCCTCTATGGGCTTCCAAATATCACTGTGCAAATACCACAAAAACAGTATTAGCGAAAGGCTTCTTGAGGAGAAAGCTGTAATTCTGTGAGGTGAATTAACAGAGCAGATAGCAGTTTCTCAGAATGCTTCTATCCACAGTTTAACTGAAGATATTTCCTTTTTCACCGTAGCCCTCTCTGGACTTCCAAATATCACTTTGCAAATCCCACATGAGCATTCTTAGCGACAGGCTTCTTGAGGGGAAAGCTGTAATTCGGTGAGGTGTATTAACAGAGCACATGGCAGTTTCTCAGAAAGCTTCTTTCCAGTTTTTAACGGAAGACATTGCCTTTTTCAACATAGCCTCCTATGGGTTTCCAAATATCACTTTGCAAATTTCACAAGAGTTGTCCTATTGAACGACTTCTTGAGGGGAAAGCTGTAACTCTGAGAGATGAATTAAGAGAACCCAAAGCCATTTCTCAGAAAGCTTCTTTTCTATTTTTATCTTAGGATATTTCCTTTTTCACCGTAGGACTCTATGTGCTTCCAAATATCTCATTGCAAATTCCACAAGAAGAGTCTTAGTGAAAGGTTTCTTGAGGGGAAAATGTAACTCGGTGAGATGTATTACACCAACACACGGCAGTTTCTCAGAGAGCTTCTTTCCAGTTTTTAACTGAAGATATTTCCTTTTTCACCATCGCCCTCTATGGGCTTCCAAGAATCACTTTGCAATACTCTGGTTTCTCTTCAGATCGTATAAATCTTTTGCCTTTTACCAAATATCACTTTGCAAATTCCACAAGAACAGTCTTAGTGAAAGGGTTCTGGAGGGGAAAGCTGTAACTCTGAAAGATAAATCAACAGAACACAAAGCAGTTTCTCATACAGCTTCGTTCCAGTTTTTAACTGAAGATATTCCCTTTTTCACCATAGACCCCTATGGGCTTCCAAATATCACAGTGCAAATCCCACAAGAACAATCTTAGCGACGGGATTCTTGAGGGTAAAGCTGTAATCGGTGAGGTGTATTAACAGAATACACGGCAGTTTCTCAGAAAGTTTCTTTCCAGTTTTTAACGGAAGATATTTCCATTTTCACCATAGCCCTCTATGTTCTTCCAAATATCACTTTGCAAGTGCCACTAGAACAGCCTTAGCGAACGGCTTCTTGAGGGGAAAGCTGTAACTCGGTGGATGTATTAACAGAACACACGGCAGTTCCTCTGAAAGCTTCTTTCCCGTTTTTAACGGAAGATATTTCCCTTTTCACGGTAGCACTCTAAGGGTTTGCAAATATCAATTTGCAAATTTCACAAGAATAGTCTTAGTGGGGCACCTTGAGGGCAAAACTGAAACTCTGTGAGATGAACTAACAGAACGCAAAGCAGTTTCGCAGAAAGCTTCTTTTCGAATTTATCTTAGGATATTTCCATTTTCACCATAGCCCTCTATGGGCTTCCAAATATCACTTTGCAATTTCCACAGGAACAGTCTTATCGAAAGGCTTCATGAGGGGAAAGCTGTAACTCTTTGAGATGAATTAACAGAACACAAAGCGTTTTCTCAGAAAGCTTTTTTTTCAGTTTTTAACGGAAGATATTTCCTTTTACACCATAGCCCTCTATGGGCTTACAAATATCACTTTGCAAATTCCACAACAACAGCCTTAGCGAAAGGCTTCTTGAGGGGAAAGCTGTAACACTGTGAGATGAATTAACAGAACACAAAGCAGTTTCTCAGAAAGCTTCTTACCAGTTTTTAACGGAAGATATTTCCTTTTTCATCGTAGCCTTCTATGGGTTTCCAAATATCACCTTGCAAATTCCACAAGAACAGTCTTAGCGAAAGTCTTTTGGAAGGGAAAGCTATAACTGTGTTAGATGAATTAACAGAACACAAAGCAGGTTCTCAGAAAGCTTCTTTTCAGTTTTTAACTGAAGATTTTTCCTTTTTCACCGTGGCCCTCTATAACCTTTCAATTATGAATTTAATATCCCACACGAACAGTCTTAGCGAAAGGCTTCTTTAGGGGAAAGTTGTAACTTGGTGAGGTGTATTAACAGAAAACACGACATTTTCTCAGAAAGCTTCTTTCCAGTTTTTAACGGAAGATATTTTTTTTTTCACCATAGCCCCCTACGGGATTCCAAATATCACTTTGCAAATTACACAAGAACATTCTTAGCGAAAGGCTTCTGCAGGGGAAAGTTATAACTCGGTGAGATGTATTAACAGAACACACGGCAGTTTCTCAGAAAGTTTCTTTCCAATTTTTTAACGTAAGATATTTCCTTTTTCACCATAGCCCTCTATGGGATTCCAAATTTCATTTTTCAAATTCCACAAGAACAGTCGTACTGAACGGCTTCTTGAGGGGAAAGCTGCAACTCTCTGAGATGAATTAACAGAACACAAAGCAGTTTCTCGAAAAGCTTCTTTTCAGTTTTTATCTAAGGATATTTCCTTTTTCAGCATAGCTCTTATGGGCTTCCAAATATCACTTTGCAAATTCCACAGGAACAGTCTAAGGGAAAGGCTTCTTGAGGGGAAAGCTGTAACACTGTGAGATGAATTAACAGAACACAAAGCAGTCTCTAAGAAATCTTCTTTCCAGTTTTCAACGGAACATATTTCCTTTTTCACCATAGCCCTCTAAGGGCTTCCAAATATCACTGTGAAAATTCCACAAGAACAGTCTTAGCGAAAGGCTTCTTGAAGGGAAAGCAGTAACTCTGGGAGGTGAATTAACAGAACACAAACTAGTTTCTTAGAAAGCTTCTTTCCAGTTTTTAACGGAAGGTATTTCCTTTTTCTCCGTAGCCCTCTAAGGGCTTCCAAATATCACTTTCCAAATTCCACAAGAACAGCCTTAGCGAAAGGCTTCTTGAAGAGAAAGCTGTAAATCTGTGAGATGAATTAACAGAACACAAAGCAGTTTCTCAGAAATCTTCTTTCCAATTTTTAACTGAAGATATTCCTTTTTCACCATAGCCCTCTATGGGCTTCCAAATATCACCTTGCCAATTCCTAAAGAACAGAATTTGCTAAAGGTTTCTTGAGGGGAAAGCTGTAACTCTGTGAGATGAATTAACACAGCAAAAGCAGTTTCTCAGACTGCTTCTTTCCAGTTTTTAACTGAAGATATTTCCTTTTTCACCATATCCCTGTATGGGCTTCAAAATATCACTTTGCAAATTCCACAAGAACAGCCTTAGCGAAAGGCTTCGTTAAGGGAAAGCTGTAACTCTGTTAGATGAATTAACAGAAAACAAAGCAGTTTCTCAGAAAGCATCTTTCGCGTCTTTAACGGAAGATATTTCCTTTTCCACCATAGCCCTCTAAGGGCTTACAAATATTACTTTGTAAATTCCACAAGAACAGCCTTAGTGAGAGAATTCTTGAAGGGAAAGCTGTAACTCTGTTAGATGAATTAACAGAAAACAAAGCAGTTTCTCAGAAAGCATCTTTCGCGTCTTTAACGGAAGATATTTCCTTTTCCACCATAGCCCTCTAAGGGCTTACAAATATCACTTTGTAAATTCCACAAGAACAGCCTTTGTGAGAGAATTCTTGAAGGGAAAGGTGTAACTCTGTTAGATGAATTAACAGAAAACAAAGCAGTGTCTCAGAAAGCTTCTTTCCCGTTTTTAACGGAAGATATTTCCTTTTTCACCGTAGCCCTCTACGGGCTTACAAATATCACTTTGCAAATTCCTCAAGAAAAGTATTAGCGAAAGGCTTCTTGAGGGCAAAGCTGTAACTCTGTGAGATAAAGTAACAGAACACAAATCAGTTTCTCAGACAGCTTCTTTCCAGTTTTTAATGTAGATAATTCCTTTTTCGCCATAGCCCTCTATTGGCTTCAGAATATCACTTTGCAAATTCCACAAGAACAGCCTTAGCGAAAGGCTTCTTGAGAGGAAAGCTGTAACTCTGTGAGGTGAATTAACAGAACACAAAGCCGTTTCTCAGACAGCTTCTTTACAGTTTTTAACTGAAGATATTACCTTTTTCACCAGATCCCCCTACGGGCTTTCAAATATCACTTTGCAAATTCCACAAGAACAGCCTTAGCGAAAGGCTTCTGGAAAGGAAAGCTGTAACACCGTGAGATGAATTAACAGAACACAAAGCGGTTTCTCAGAAATCTTCTTTCCAGTTTTTAACAGAAGATATTTCCTTTTTCACCACACATCTCTATGGGCTTCAAAATATCACTTTGCAAATTCCACAAGAACAGTCTTAGCGAAAGGCTTCTGAAGGGAAAGCAGTAACTCTGTGAGGTGAATTAACAGAACACAAAGCAGTTTCTCAGAAAGCTTCTTTCCAGTTTTTAACGGAAGATATTTCCTTTTTGTCCGTAGCCCTCTATGGGATTCCAAATATCACTATGCAAATTCCACAAGAACAGCCTTAGCGAAAGGCTTCTTGAAGGGAAAGTTGAAACTCTGTGAGATGAATTAACAGAACACAAAGCAGTTTCTCAGACAGCTTCTTTCCAGTTTTTAATGTAGATAATTCCTTTTTCGCCATAGCCCTCTATTGGCTTCAGAATATCACTTTGCAAATTCCACAAGAACAGCCTTAGCGAAAGGCTTCTTGAGAGGAAAGCTGTAACTCTGTGAGGTGAATTAACAGAACACAAAGCCGTTTCTCAGACAGCTTCTTTACAGTTTTTAACTGAAGATATTACCTTTTTCACCAGATCCCCCTACGGGCTTTCAAATATCACTTTGCAAATTCCACAAGAACAGACTTAGCGAAAGGCTTCTGGAAAGGAAAGCTGTAACACCGTGAGATGAATTAACAGAACACAAAGCGGTTTCTCAGAAATCTTCTTTCCAGTTTTTAACAGAAGATATTTCCTTTTTCACCACACATCTCTATGGGCTTCAAAATATCACTTTGCAAATTCCACAAGAACAGTCTTAGCGAAAGGCTTCTGAAGGGAAAGCAGTAACTCTGTGAGGTGAATTAACAGAACACAAAGCAGTCTCTCAGAAAGCTTCTTTCCAGTTTTTAACGGAAGATATTTCCTTTTTGTCCGTAGCCCTCTATGGGATTCCAAATATCACTATGCAAATTCCACAAGAACAGCCTTAGCGAAAGGCTTCTTGAAGGGAAAGTTGAAACTCTGTGAGATGAATTAACAGAACGCAAAGCAGTTTCTCAGACAGCTTCTTTCCAGTTTTTAACTGAAGATATTTAATTTTTCCAAATAGCCCTCTATGGGCTTCCAAATATCACTTTGCAAATTCCACAAGAACAGCCTTAGCAAAAGGCCTCTTGAGGGGAAAGCTGTAACTCTGTGAGTTGAATTAACCGAACACAAAGAGTTTCTCAGAAAGTTTCTTTCCAGTTTTTAAAGGAAGATATGGCCTTTTTCACCATATCCCTCTTTGGGTTTCGAAATATCACTTAGCAAATTACACAAGAACAGTCTTAGCGAAAGGTTTCTTGAAGGGAATGCTGTAACTCTGTGAGATGAATTAACAGAACATAAAGCTGTTTCTCAGAAATCTTCTTTCCACTTTTTAACTGAAGATATTTCCAGTCTCTCCATAGCCCTCTATGGGCTTCCAAATATCACTGTGAAAATTACACACAAACAGACTTAGCGAAAGTCTCCTTGAAGGGAAAGCTGTAACTCTGTGAGATGAATTAACAGAACACAAAGCAGTTTCTCAGACAGCTTCTTTCCAGTTTTTAACTGAAGATATTTCCTTTTTCACCATTGCCCTGTAAGGGCTTCCAAATATAGCTATACAAATTCCACAAGAACAGCCTTAGCGATAGGCTTCTTGAGGGGAAATCTGTAACTCTGTGAGATAAATTCACAGAACACAAAGCAGTTTCTCAGAGAGATTCTTTCCAGTTTTTATCTGAAGATATTTCCTTTTTCACCAGAGCCCTCTATGGGCTTCCAAATATCACTTTGCAAATTCCACAACAACAGTCCTAGCAAAAGGCTTCTTGAAGTGAATGCTGTAACTCTGTGCGATGAATTAACAGAACACAAAACAGTTTCTCAGAAAGCTTCTTTCCAGTTTTTAACTGAAGATATTTTCTTTTTCTCCGTAGTACTCTATGGGCTTCCAAATATCACTTTGCGAATTTCACAGGAACAGCCTTAGCGAAAGGTTTCTTGAAGGGAAAGTTGTAACTCCGTCAAATGAATTAACAGAGCACAAAGCAGTTTCTCAGAAATCTTCTTTACTGTATTTAACGGAAGATGTTTCCTTTTTCACCATAGCCCTCCATGGGCTTCCAAATATCACTTTCTAAATTCCTCAAGAACAGCCTTAGCGAAAGACCTCCTGAATGGAAAGGTGTAACTTTGTGTGATGAATTAACAGAGCACAAAGCAGATTCTCCGAAAGCTTCTTTTGAGTATTTAACTGAAGATATTTCCTCTTTCACCAGAGCCCTCCTTGGGCTTCCAAATATCACTTTGCCAATTCCACAAGAACAGCCTTAGCGAAAGGCTTCTTGAAAGGAAAGCTGTAACTCTGTGACCTGAATTAACAGAACAGAAAGCAGTTTCTCAGAATGCTTCTTTTCAGTTTTTAACTTAGGATATTTCCTTTTTCACCGTAACCCTCTATGGGCTTCCAAATGTCACTTTGCATATTCCACAAGAACAGTCTTAGCGAAAGGTTTCTTGAGGGGAATGCTGTAAATCTGAGAGATGAAATAAGAGAACACAAAGCAGTTTCTCAGAAAGCTTCTTTCCAGTTTTAACGGAGGATATTTCCTTTTTCACCATAGCCCTCTAAGGGCTTCTTAATATCACTTTGTAAATTCCACAAGAACAGCCTTAGGGAAATTCTTATTGAAGAGAAAGCTGTACCTCCGTGAGATGAATTAACGGAACACAAAGCAGTTTCTCAGAATGCTTCTTTTCAGTTTTTACCTTAGGATATTTCCTTTTTCACCATAGTCCTCTATGGGCTTCCAAATATAACTTTCCAAATTCCGCAAGAACAGTCTTAGCGAAAGGCTTCTTGAATGGAAAGCTGTAAATCTGTGAGATGAATTTACAGAACACAAAGCAGATTCTCAGAAAGCTTCTTTCCAGTTTTTAACTTAAGGTATTTACTTTTACACCATAACCCTCTATGGGCTTCCAAATATCACTTTGCAAATTCCACAAGAACTGTCTTAGCGAAAGGTTTCTTGCGGGGAAAGGTGTAACTCAGTGAGATGAAATAACAGAACACAAAGCAGTTTCTCAGACAGCTTCCTTCCAGTATTTAACTGAAGATATTTCCTTTTTCACCACAGCCCTCTAACGGCTTCCAAATATCACTTTGCAAATTCCACAAGAACAGCCTTAGCGGTAGCCTTCTTGAGGGCAAAGCTTTAACTCTGTGAGATGAATTCACAGAACACAAAGCAGTTTCTAAGAGAGCAACTTTCCAGTTTTTCACGGAAGATATTTCCTTTTTCACCATAGCCCTGTATTGGCTTCCAAATATCACCTTTTAAATTCCTCAAGAATAGTCTTAGCGAAAGTGTTCTCGAGGAGAACAGAGTGAGTCTGTGAGATGAATTAACAAACCACAAAGCAGTTTCTCAGAAAACTTCATTCTAGTTTTTAACGGAAGATATTTCCTATTTCAAAATACCTCTCTAGGGGCTTCCAAATATCACTTTGCAAATTCCACAAAAATAGTCTTCGTGAAAGGCTTCTTGAAGGGAAAACCGTAACTCTGTGAGATAAATTAACAGAACACAAAGCAGTTTCTCAGAAAGCTTCTTTCCAGTTTTTTTCGGAAGATATTTCCTTTTTCATCGTAGCCCTCTATGGGTTTCCAAATATCACCTTGCAAATTCCACAAGAACAGTCTTAGCGAAAGTCTTTTGGAAGGGAAAGCTATAACTGTGTTAGATGAATTAACAGAACACAAAGCAGGTTCTCAGAAAGCTTCTTTTCAGTTTTTAACTGAAGATTTTTCCTTTTTCACCGTGGCCCTCTATAACCTTTCAATTATGAATTTAATATCCCACACGAACAGTCTTAGCGAAAGGCTTCTTTAGGGGAAAGTTGTAACTTGGTGAGGTGTATTAACAGAAAACACGACATTTTCTCAGAAAGCTTCTTTCCAGTTTTTAACGGAAGATATTTTTTTTTTCACCATAGCCCCCTACGGGATTCCAAATATCACTTTGCAAATTACACAAGAACATTCTTAGCGAAAGGCTTCTGCAGGGGAAAGTTATAACTCGGTGAGATGTATTAACAGAACACACGGCAGTTTCTCAGAAAGTTTCTTTCCAATTTTTTAACGTAAGATATTTCCTTTTTCACCATAGCCCTCTATGGGATTCCAAATTTCATTTTTCAAATTCCACAAGAACAGTCGTACTGAACGGCTTCTTGAGGGGAAAGCTGCAACTCTCTGAGATGAATTAACAGAACACAAAGCAGTTTCTCGAAAAGCTTCTTTTCAGTTTTTATCTAAGGATATTTCCTTTTTCAGCATAGCTCTTATGGGCTTCCAAATATCACTTTGCAAATTCCACAGGAACAGTCTAAGGGAAAGGCTTCTTGAGGGGAAAGCTGTAACACTGTGAGATGAATTAACAGAACACAAAGCAGTCTCTAAGAAATCTTCTTTCCAGTTTTCAACGGAACATATTTCCTTTTTCACCATAGCCCTCTAAGGGCTTCCAAATATCACTGTGAAAATTCCACAAGAACAGTCTTAGCGAAAGGCTTCTTGAAGGGAAAGCAGTAACTCTGGGAGGTGAATTAACAGAACACAAACTAGTTTCTTAG
This sequence comes from Chlorocebus sabaeus, assembly GCF_047675955.1. Classification (NCBI taxonomy): domain Eukaryota; kingdom Metazoa; phylum Chordata; class Mammalia; order Primates; family Cercopithecidae; genus Chlorocebus; species Chlorocebus sabaeus. Next base: position 569,004 of record NW_027327837.1, read on the forward strand.
AAAGCTTCTTTCCAGTTTTTAACGGAAGGTATTTCCTTTTTCTCCGTAGCCCTCTAAGGGCTTCCAAATATCACTTTCCAAATTCCACAAGAACAGCCTTAGCGAAAGGCTTCTTGAAGAGAAAGCTGTAAATCTGTGAGATGAATTAACAGAACACAAAGCAGTTTCTCAGAAATCTTCTTTCCAATTTTTAACTGAAGATATTCCTTTTTCACCATAGCCCTCTATGGGCTTCCAAATATCACCTTGCCAATTCCTAAAGAACAGAATTTGCTAAAGGTTTCTTGAGGGGAAAGCTGTAACTCTGTGAGATGAATTAACACAGCAAAAGCAGTTTCTCAGACTGCTTCTTTCCAGTTTTTAACTGAAGATATTTCCTTTTTCACCATATCCCTGTATGGGCTTCAAAATATCACTTTGCAAATTCCACAAGAACAGCCTTAGCGAAAGGCTTCGTTAAGGGAAAGCTGTAACTCTGTTAGATGAATTAACAGAAAACAAAGCAGTTTCTCAGAAAGCATCTTTCGCGTCTTTAACGGAAGATATTTCCTTTTCCACCATAGCCCTCTAAGGGCTTACAAATATTACTTTGTAAATTCCACAAGAACAGCCTTAGTGAGAGAATTCTTGAAGGGAAAGCTGTAACTCTGTTAGATGAATTAACAGAAAACAAAGCAGTTTCTCAGAAAGCATCTTTCGCGTCTTTAACGGAAGATATTTCCTTTTCCACCATAGCCCTCTAAGGGCTTACAAATATCACTTTGTAAATTCCACAAGAACAGCCTTTGTGAGAGAATTCTTGAAGGGAAAGGTGTAACTCTGTTAGATGAATTAACAGAAAACAAAGCAGTGTCTCAGAAAGCTTCTTTCCCGTTTTTAACGGAAGATATTTCCTTTTTCACCGTAGCCCTCTACGGGCTTACAAATATCACTTTGCAAATTCCTCAAGAAAAGTATTAGCGAAAGGCTTCTTGAGGGCAAAGCTGTAACTCTGTGAGATAAAGTAACAGAACACAAATCAGTTTCTCAGACAGCTTCTTTCCAGTTTTTAATGTAGATAATTCCTTTTTCGCCATAGCCCTCTATTGGCTTCAGAATATCACTTTGCAAATTCCACAAGAACAGCCTTAGCGAAAGGCTTCTTGAGAGGAAAGCTGTAACTCTGTGAGGTGAATTAACAGAACACAAAGCCGTTTCTCAGACAGCTTCTTTACAGTTTTTAACTGAAGATATTACCTTTTTCACCAGATCCCCCTACGGGCTTTCAAATATCACTTTGCAAATTCCACAAGAACAGCCTTAGCGAAAGGCTTCTGGAAAGGAAAGCTGTAACACCGTGAGATGAATTAACAGAACACAAAGCGGTTTCTCAGAAATCTTCTTTCCAGTTTTTAACAGAAGATATTTCCTTTTTCACCACACATCTCTATGGGCTTCAAAATATCACTTTGCAAATTCCACAAGAACAGTCTTAGCGAAAGGCTTCTGAAGGGAAAGCAGTAACTCTGTGAGGTGAATTAACAGAACACAAAGCAGTTTCTCAGAAAGCTTCTTTCCAGTTTTTAACGGAAGATATTTCCTTTTTGTCCGTAGCCCTCTATGGGATTCCAAATATCACTATGCAAATTCCACAAGAACAGCCTTAGCGAAAGGCTTCTTGAAGGGAAAGTTGAAACTCTGTGAGATGAATTAACAGAACACAAAGCAGTTTCTCAGACAGCTTCTTTCCAGTTTTTAATGTAGATAATTCCTTTTTCGCCATAGCCCTCTATTGGCTTCAGAATATCACTTTGCAAATTCCACAAGAACAGCCTTAGCGAAAGGCTTCTTGAGAGGAAAGCTGTAACTCTGTGAGGTGAATTAACAGAACACAAAGCCGTTTCTCAGACAGCTTCTTTACAGTTTTTAACTGAAGATATTACCTTTTTCACCAGATCCCCCTACGGGCTTTCAAATATCACTTTGCAAATTCCACAAGAACAGACTTAGCGAAAGGCTTCTGGAAAGGAAAGCTGTAACACCGTGAGATGAATTAACAGAACACAAAGCGGTTTCTCAGAAATCTTCTTTCCAGTTTTTAACAGAAGATATTTCCTTTTTCACCACACATCTCTATGGGCTTCAAAATATCACTTTGCAAATTCCACAAGAACAGTCTTAGCGAAAGGCTTCTGAAGGGAAAGCAGTAACTCTGTGAGGTGAATTAACAGAACACAAAGCAGTCTCTCAGAAAGCTTCTTTCCAGTTTTTAACGGAAGATATTTCCTTTTTGTCCGTAGCCCTCTATGGGATTCCAAATATCACTATGCAAATTCCACAAGAACAGCCTTAGCGAAAGGCTTCTTGAAGGGAAAGTTGAAACTCTGTGAGATGAATTAACAGAACGCAAAGCAGTTTCTCAGACAGCTTCTTTCCAGTTTTTAACTGAAGATATTTAATTTTTCCAAATAGCCCTCTATGGGCTTCCAAATATCACTTTGCAAATTCCACAAGAACAGCCTTAGCAAAAGGCCTCTTGAGGGGAAAGCTGTAACTCTGTGAGTTGAATTAACCGAACACAAAGAGTTTCTCAGAAAGTTTCTTTCCAGTTTTTAAAGGAAGATATGGCCTTTTTCACCATATCCCTCTTTGGGTTTCGAAATATCACTTAGCAAATTACACAAGAACAGTCTTAGCGAAAGGTTTCTTGAAGGGAATGCTGTAACTCTGTGAGATGAATTAACAGAACATAAAGCTGTTTCTCAGAAATCTTCTTTCCACTTTTTAACTGAAGATATTTCCAGTCTCTCCATAGCCCTCTATGGGCTTCCAAATATCACTGTGAAAATTACACACAAACAGACTTAGCGAAAGTCTCCTTGAAGGGAAAGCTGTAACTCTGTGAGATGAATTAACAGAACACAAAGCAGTTTCTCAGACAGCTTCTTTCCAGTTTTTAACTGAAGATATTTCCTTTTTCACCATTGCCCTGTAAGGGCTTCCAAATATAGCTATACAAATTCCACAAGAACAGCCTTAGCGATAGGCTTCTTGAGGGGAAATCTGTAACTCTGTGAGATAAATTCACAGAACACAAAGCAGTTTCTCAGAGAGATTCTTTCCAGTTTTTATCTGAAGATATTTCCTTTTTCACCAGAGCCCTCTATGGGCTTCCAAATATCACTTTGCAAATTCCACAACAACAGTCCTAGCAAAAGGCTTCTTGAAGTGAATGCTGTAACTCTGTGCGATGAATTAACAGAACACAAAACAGTTTCTCAGAAAGCTTCTTTCCAGTTTTTAACTGAAGATATTTTCTTTTTCTCCGTAGTACTCTATGGGCTTCCAAATATCACTTTGCGAATTTCACAGGAACAGCCTTAGCGAAAGGTTTCTTGAAGGGAAAGTTGTAACTCCGTCAAATGAATTAACAGAGCACAAAGCAGTTTCTCAGAAATCTTCTTTACTGTATTTAACGGAAGATGTTTCCTTTTTCACCATAGCCCTCCATGGGCTTCCAAATATCACTTTCTAAATTCCTCAAGAACAGCCTTAGCGAAAGACCTCCTGAATGGAAAGGTGTAACTTTGTGTGATGAATTAACAGAGCACAAAGCAGATTCTCCGAAAGCTTCTTTTGAGTATTTAACTGAAGATATTTCCTCTTTCACCAGAGCCCTCCTTGGGCTTCCAAATATCACTTTGCCAATTCCACAAGAACAGCCTTAGCGAAAGGCTTCTTGAAAGGAAAGCTGTAACTCTGTGACCTGAATTAACAGAACAGAAAGCAGTTTCTCAGAATGCTTCTTTTCAGTTTTTAACTTAGGATATTTCCTTTTTCACCGTAACCCTCTATGGGCTTCCAAATGTCACTTTGCATATTCCACAAGAACAGTCTTAGCGAAAGGTTTCTTGAGGGGAATGCTGTAAATCTGAGAGATGAAATAAGAGAACACAAAGCAGTTTCTCAGAAAGCTTCTTTCCAGTTTTAACGGAGGATATTTCCTTTTTCACCATAGCCCTCTAAGGGCTTCTTAATATCACTTTGTAAATTCCACAAGAACAGCCTTAGGGAAATTCTTATTGAAGAGAAAGCTGTACCTCCGTGAGATGAATTAACGGAACACAAAGCAGTTTCTCAGAATGCTTCTTTTCAGTTTTTACCTTAGGATATTTCCTTTTTCACCATAGTCCTCTATGGGCTTCCAAATATAACTTTCCAAATTCCGCAAGAACAGTCTTAGCGAAAGGCTTCTTGAATGGAAAGCTGTAAATCTGTGAGATGAATTTACAGAACACAAAGCAGATTCTCAGAAAGCTTCTTTCCAGTTTTTAACTTAAGGTATTTACTTTTACACCATAACCCTCTATGGGCTTCCAAATATCACTTTGCAAATTCCACAAGAACTGTCTTAGCGAAAGGTTTCTTGCGGGGAAAGGTGTAACTCAGTGAGATGAAATAACAGAACACAAAGCAGTTTCTCAGACAGCTTCCTTCCAGTATTTAACTGAAGATATTTCCTTTTTCACCACAGCCCTCTAACGGCTTCCAAATATCACTTTGCAAATTCCACAAGAACAGCCTTAGCGGTAGCCTTCTTGAGGGCAAAGCTTTAACTCTGTGAGATGAATTCACAGAACACAAAGCAGTTTCTAAGAGAGCAACTTTCCAGTTTTTCACGGAAGATATTTCCTTTTTCACCATAGCCCTGTATTGGCTTCCAAATATCACCTTTTAAATTCCTCAAGAATAGTCTTAGCGAAAGTGTTCTCGAGGAGAACAGAGTGAGTCTGTGAGATGAATTAACAAACCACAAAGCAGTTTCTCAGAAAACTTCATTCTAGTTTTTAACGGAAGATATTTCCTATTTCAAAATACCTCTCTAGGGGCTTCCAAATATCACTTTGCAAATTCCACAAAAATAGTCTTCGTGAAAGGCTTCTTGAAGGGAAAACCGTAACTCTGTGAGATAAATTAACAGAACACAAAGCAGTTTCTCAGAAAGCTTCTTTCCAGTTTTTTTCGGAAGATATTTCCTTTTTCATCGTAGCCCTCTATGGGTTTCCAAATATCACCTTGCAAATTCCACAAGAACAGTCTTAGCGAAAGTCTTTTGGAAGGGAAAGCTATAACTGTGTTAGATGAATTAACAGAACACAAAGCAGGTTCTCAGAAAGCCTCTTTTCAGTTTTTAACTGAAGATTTTTCCTTTTTCACCGTGGCCCTCTATAACCTTTCAATTATGAATTTAATATCCCACACGAACAGTCTTAGCGAAAGGCTTCTTTAGGGGAAAGTTGTAACTTGGTGAGGTGTATTAACAGAAAACACGACATTTTCTCAGAAAGCTTCTTTCCAGTTTTTAACGGAAGATATTTTTTTTTTCACCATAGCCCCCTACGGGATTCCAAATATCACTTTGCAAATTACACAAGAACATTCTTAGCGAAAGGCTTCTGCAGGGGAAAGTTATAACTCGGTGAGATGTATTAACAGAACACACGGCAGTTTCTCAGAAAGTTTCTTTCCAATTTTTTAACGTAAGATATTTCCTTTTTCACCATAGCCCTCTATGGGATTCCAAATTTCATTTTTCAAATTCCACAAGAACAGTCGTACTGAACGGCTTCTTGAGGGGAAAGCTGCAACTCTCTGAGATGAATTAACAGAACACAAAGCAGTTTCTCGAAAAGCTTCTTTTCAGTTTTTATCTAAGGATATTTCCTTTTTCAGCATAGCTCTTATGGGCTTCCAAATATCACTTTGCAAATTCCACAGGAACAGTCTAAGGGAAAGGCTTCTTGAGGGGAAAGCTGTAACACTGTGAGATGAATTAACAGAACACAAAGCAGTCTCTAAGAAATCTTCTTTCCAGTTTTCAACGGAACATATTTCCTTTTTCACCATAGCCCTCTAAGGGCTTCCAAATATCACTGTGAAAATTCCACAAGAACAGTCTTAGCGAAAGGCTTCTTGAAGGGAAAGCAGTAACTCTGGGAGGTGAATTAACAGAACACAAACTAGTTTCTTAGAAAGCTTCTTTCCAGTTTTTAACGGAAGGTATTTCCTTTTTCTCCGTAGCCCTCTAAGGGCTTCCAAATATCACTTTCCAAATTCCACAAGAACAGCCTTAGCGAAAGGCTTCTTGAAGAGAAAGCTGTAAATCTGTGAGATGAATTAACAGAACACAAAGCAGTTTCTCAGAAATCTTCTTTCCAATTTTTAACTGAAGATATTCCTTTTTCACCATAGCCCTCTATGGGCTTCCAAATATCACCTTGCCAATTCCTAAAGAACAGAATTTGCTAAAGGTTTCTTGAGGGGAAAGCTGTAACTCTGTGAGATGAATTAACACAGCAAAAGCAGTTTCTCAGACTGCTTCTTTCCAGTTTTTAACTGAAGATATTTCCTTTTTCACCATATCCCTGTATGGGCTTCAAAATATCACTTTGCAAATTCCACAAGAACAGCCTTAGCGAAAGGCTTCGTTAAGGGAAAGCTGTAACTCTGTTAGATGAATTAACAGAAAACAAAGCAGTTTCTCAGAAAGCATCTTTCGCGTCTTTAACGGAAGATATTTCCTTTTCCACCATAGCCCTCTAAGGGCTTACAAATATTACTTTGTAAATTCCACAAGAACAGCCTTAGTGAGAGAATTCTTGAAGGGAAAGCTGTAACTCTGTTAGATGAATTAACAGAAAACAAAGCAGTTTCTCAGAAAGCATCTTTCGCGTCTTTAACGGAAGATATTTCCTTTTCCACCATAGCCCTCTAAGGGCTTACAAATATCACTTTGTAAATTCCACAAGAACAGCCTTTGTGAGAGAATTCTTGAAGGGAAAGGTGTAACTCTGTTAGATGAATTAACAGAAAACAAAGCAGTGTCTCAGAAAGCTTCTTTCCCGTTTTTAACGGAAGATATTTCCTTTTTCACCGTAGCCCTCTACGGGCTTACAAATATCACTTTGCAAATTCCTCAAGAAAAGTATTAGCGAAAGGCTTCTTGAGGGCAAAGCTGTAACTCTGTGAGATAAAGTAACAGAACACAAATCAGTTTCTCAGACAGCTTCTTTCCAGTTTTTAATGTAGATAATTCCTTTTTCGCCATAGCCCTCTATTGGCTTCAGAATATCACTTTGCAAATTCCACAAGAACAGCCTTAGCGAAAGGCTTCTTGAGAGGAAAGCTGTAACTCTGTGAGGTGAATTAACAGAACACAAAGCCGTTTCTCAGACAGCTTCTTTACAGTTTTTAACTGAAGATATTACCTTTTTCACCAGATCCCCCTACGGGCTTTCAAATATCACTTTGCAAATTCCACAAGAACAGCCTTAGCGAAAGGCTTCTGGAAAGGAAAGCTGTAACACCGTGAGATGAATTAACAGAACACAAAGCGGTTTCTCAGAAATCTTCTTTCCAGTTTTTAACAGAAGATATTTCCTTTTTCACCACACATCTCTATGGGCTTCAAAATATCACTTTGCAAATTCCACAAGAACAGTCTTAGCGAAAGGCTTCTGAAGGGAAAGCAGTAACTCTGTGAGGTGAATTAACAGAACACAAAGCAGTTTCTCAGAAAGCTTCTTTCCAGTTTTTAACGGAAGATATTTCCTTTTTGTCCGTAGCCCTCTATGGGATTCCAAATATCACTATGCAAATTCCACAAGAACAGCCTTAGCGAAAGGCTTCTTGAAGGGAAAGTTGAAACTCTGTGAGATGAATTAACAGAACACAAAGCAGTTTCTCAGACAGCTTCTTTCCAGTTTTTAATGTAGATAATTCCTTTTTCGCCATAGCCCTCTATTGGCTTCAGAATATCACTTTGCAAATTCCACAAGAACAGCCTTAGCGAAAGGCTTCTTGAGAGGAAAGCTGTAACTCTGTGAGGTGAATTAACAGAACACAAAGCCGTTTCTCAGACAGCTTCTTTACAGTTTTTAACTGAAGATATTACCTTTTTCACCAGATCCCCCTACGGGCTTTCAAATATCACTTTGCAAATTCCACAAGAACAGACTTAGCGAAAGGCTTCTGGAAAGGAAAGCTGTAACACCGTGAGATGAATTAACAGAACACAAAGCGGTTTCTCAGAAATCTTCTTTCCAGTTTTTAACAGAAGATATTTCCTTTTTCACCACACATCTCTATGGGCTTCAAAATATCACTTTGCAAATTCCACAAGAACAGTCTTAGCGAAAGGCTTCTGAAGGGAAAGCAGTAACTCTGTGAGGTGAATTAACAGAACACAAAGCAGTCTCTCAGAAAGCTTCTTTCCAGTTTTTAACGGAAGATATTTCCTTTTTGTCCGTAGCCCTCTATGGGATTCCAAATATCACTATGCAAATTCCACAAGAACAGCCTTAGCGAAAGGCTTCTTGAAGGGAAAGTTGAAACTCTGTGAGATGAATTAACAGAACGCAAAGCAGTTTCTCAGACAGCTTCTTTCCAGTTTTTAACTGAAGATATTTAATTTTTCCAAATAGCCCTCTATGGGCTTCCAAATATCACTTTGCAAATTCCACAAGAACAGCCTTAGCAAAAGGCCTCTTGAGGGGAAAGCTGTAACTCTGTGAGTTGAATTAACCGAACACAAAGAGTTTCTCAGAAAGTTTCTTTCCAGTTTTTAAAGGAAGATATGGCCTTTTTCACCATATCCCTCTTTGGGTTTCGAAATATCACTTAGCAAATTACACAAGAACAGTCTTAGCGAAAGGTTTCTTGAAGGGAATGCTGTAACTCTGTGAGATGAATTAACAGAACATAAAGCTGTTTCTCAGAAATCTTCTTTCCACTTTTTAACTGAAGATATTTCCAGTCTCTCCATAGCCCTCTATGGGCTTCCAAATATCACTGTGAAAATTACACACAAACAGACTTAGCGAAAGTCTCCTTGAAGGGAAAGCTGTAACTCTGTGAGATGAATTAACAGAACACAAAGCAGTTTCTCAGACAGCTTCTTTCCAGTTTTTAACTGAAGATATTTCCTTTTTCACCATTGCCCTGTAAGGGCTTCCAAATATAGCTATACAAATTCCACAAGAACAGCCTTAGCGATAGGCTTCTTGAGGGGAAATCTGTAACTCTGTGAGATAAATTCACAGAACACAAAGCAGTTTCTCAGAGAGATTCTTTCCAGTTTTTATCTGAAGATATTTCCTTTTTCACCAGAGCCCTCTATGGGCTTCCAAATATCACTTTGCAAATTCCACAACAACAGTCCTAGCAAAAGGCTTCTTGAAGTGAATGCTGTAACTCTGTGCGATGAATTAACAGAACACAAAACAGTTTCTCAGAAAGCTTCTTTCCAGTTTTTAACTGAAGATATTTTCTTTTTCTCCGTAGTACTCTATGGGCTTCCAAATATCACTTTGCGAATTTCACAGGAACAGCCTTAGCGAAAGGTTTCTTGAAGGGAAAGTTGTAACTCCGTCAAATGAATTAACAGAGCACAAAGCAGTTTCTCAGAAATCTTCTTTACTGTATTTAACGGAAGATGTTTCCTTTTTCACCATAGCCCTCCATGGGCTTCCAAATATCACTTTCTAAATTCCTCAAGAACAGCCTTAGCGAAAGACCTCCTGAATGGAAAGGTGTAACTTTGTGTGATGAATTAACAGAGCACAAAGCAGATTCTCCGAAAGCTTCTTTTGAGTATTTAACTGAAGATATTTCCTCTTTCACCAGAGCCCTCCTTGGGCTTCCAAATATCACTTTGCCAATTCCACAAGAACAGCCTTAGCGAAAGGCTTCTTGAAAGGAAAGCTGTAACTCTGTGACCTGAATTAACAGAACAGAAAGCAGTTTCTCAGAATGCTTCTTTTCAGTTTTTAACTTAGGATATTTCCTTTTTCACCGTAACCCTCTATGGGCTTCCAAATGTCACTTTGCATATTCCACAAGAACAGTCTTAGCGAAAGGTTTCTTGAGGGGAATGCTGTAAATCTGAGAGATGAAATAAGAGAACACAAAGCAGTTTCTCAGAAAGCTTCTTTCCAGTTTTAACGGAGGATATTTCCTTTTTCACCATAGCCCTCTAAGGGCTTCTTAATATCACTTTGTAAATTCCACAAGAACAGCCTTAGGGAAATTCTTATTGAAGAGAAAGCTGTACCTCCGTGAGATGAATTAACGGAACACAAAGCAGTTTCTCAGAATGCTTCTTTTCAGTTTTTACCTTAGGATATTTCCTTTTTCACCATAGTCCTCTATGGGCTTCCAAATATAACTTTCCAAATTCCGCAAGAACAGTCTTAGCGAAAGGCTTCTTGAATGGAAAGCTGTAAATCTGTGAGATGAATTTACAGAACACAAAGCAGATTCTCAGAAAGCTTCTTTCCAGTTTTTAACTTAAGGTATTTACTTTTACACCATAACCCTCTATGGGCTTCCAAATATCACTTTGCAAATTCCACAAGAACTGTCTTAGCGAAAGGTTTCTTGCGGGGAAAGGTGTAACTCAGTGAGATGAAATAACAGAACACAAAGCAGTTTCTCAGACAGCTTCCTTCCAGTATTTAACTGAAGATATTTCCTTTTTCACCACAGCCCTCTAACGGCTTCCAAATATCACTTTGCAAATTCCACAAGAACAGCCTTAGCGGTAGCCTTCTTGAGGGCAAAGCTTTAACTCTGTGAGATGAATTCACAGAACACAAAGCAGTTTCTAAGAGAGCAACTTTCCAGTTTTTCACGGAAGATATTTCCTTTTTCACCATAGCCCTGTATTGGCTTCCAAATATCACCTTTTAAATTCCTCAAGAATAGTCTTAGCGAAAGTGTTCTCGAGGAGAACAGAGTGAGTCTGTGAGATGAATTAACAAACCACAAAGCAGTTTCTCAGAAAACTTCATTCTAGTTTTTAACGGAAGATATTTCCTATTTCAAAATACCTCTCTAGGGGCTTCCAAATATCACTTTGCAAATTCCACAAAAATAGTCTTCGTGAAAGGCTTCTTGAAGGGAAAACCGTAACTCTGTGAGATAAATTAACAGAACACAAAGCAGTTTCTCAGAAAGCTTCTTTCCAGTTTTTTTCGGAAGATATTTCCTTTTTCATCGTAGCCCTCTATGGGTTTCCAAATATCACCTTGCAAATTCCACAAGAACAGTCTTAGCGAAAGTCTTTTGGAAGGGAAAGCTATAACTGTGTTAGATGAATTAACAGAACACAAAGCAGGTTCTCAGAAAGCCTCTTTTCAGTTTTTAACTGAAGATTTTTCCTTTTTCACCGTGGCCCTCTATAACCTTTCAATTATGAATTTAATATCCCACACGAACAGTCTTAGCGAAAGGCTTCTTTAGGGGAAAGTTGTAACTTGGTGAGGTGTATTAACAGAAAACACGACATTTTCTCAGAAAGCTTCTTTCCAGTTTTTAACGGAAGATATTTTTTTTTTCACCATAGCCCCCTACGGGATTCCAAATATCACTTTGCAAATTACACAAGAACATTCTTAGCGAAAGGCTTCTGCAGAGGAAAGTTATAACTCGGTGAGATGTATTAACAGAACACACGGCAGTTTCTCAGAAAGTTTCTTTCCAATTTTTTAACGTAAGATATTTCCTTTTTCACCATAGCCCTCTATGGGATTCCAAATTTCATTTTTCAAATTCCACAAGAACAGTCGTACTGAACGGCTTCTTGAGGGGAAAGCTGCAACTCTCTGAGATGAATTAACAGAACACAAAGCAGTTTCTCGAAAAGCTTCTTTTCAGTTTTTATCTAAGGATATTTCCTTTTTCAGCATAGCTCTTATGGGCTTCCAAATATCACTTTGCAAATTCCACAGGAACAGTCTAAGGGAAAGGCTTCTTGAGGGGAAAGCTGTAACACTGTGAGATGAATTAACAGAACACAAAGCAGTCTCTAAGAAATCTTCTTTCCAGTTTTCAACGGAACATATTTCCTTTTTCACCATAGCCCTCTAAGGGCTTCCAAATATCACTGTGAAAATTCCACAAGAACAGTCTTAGCGAAAGGCTTCTTGAAGGGAAAGCAGTAACTCTGGGAGGTGAATTAACAGAACACAAACTAGTTTCTTAGAAAGCTTCTTTCCAGTTTTTAACGGAAGGTATTTCCTTTTTCTCCGTAGCCCTCTAAGGGCTTCCAAATATCACTTTCCAAATTCCACAAGAACAGCCTTAGCGAAAGGCTTCTTGAAGAGAAAGCTGTAAATCTGTGAGATGAATTAACAGAACACAAAGCAGTTTCTCAGAAATCTTCTTTCCAATTTTTAACTGAAGATATTCCTTTTTCACCATAGCCCTCTATGGGCTTCCAAATATCACCTTGCCAATTCCTAAAGAACAGAATTTGCTAAAGGTTTCTTGAGGGGAAAGCTGTAACTCTGTGAGATGAATTAACACAGCAAAAGCAGTTTCTCAGACTGCTTCTTTCCAGTTTTTAACTGAAGATATTTCCTTTTTCACCATATCCCTGTATGGGCTTCAAAATATCACTTTGCAAATTCCACAAGAACAGCCTTAGCGAAAGGCTTCGTTAAGGGAAAGCTGTAACTCTGTTAGATGAATTAACAGAAAACAAAGCAGTTTCTCAGAAAGCATCTTTCGCGTCTTTAACGGAAGATATTTCCTTTTCCACCATAGCCCTCTAAGGGCTTACAAATATTACTTTGTAAATTCCACAAGAACAGCCTTAGTGAGAGAATTCTTGAAGGGAAAGCTGTAACTCTGTTAGATGAATTAACAGAAAACAAAGCAGTTTCTCAGAAAGCATCTTTCGCGTCTTTAACGGAAGATATTTCCTTTTCCACCATAGCCCTCTAAGGGCTTACAAATATCACTTTGTAAATTCCACAAGAACAGCCTTTGTGAGAGAATTCTTGAAGGGAAAGGTGTAACTCTGTTAGATGAATTAACAGAAAACAAAGCAGTGTCTCAGAAAGCTTCTTTCCCGTTTTTAACGGAAGATATTTCCTTTTTCACCGTAGCCCTCTACGGGCTTACAAATATCACTTTGCAAATTCCTCAAGAAAAGTATTAGCGAAAGGCTTCTTGAGGGCAAAGCTGTAACTCTGTGAGATAAAGTAACAGAACACAAATCAGTTTCTCAGACAGCTTCTTTCCAGTTTTTAATGTAGATAATTCCTTTTTCGCCATAGCCCTCTATTGGCTTCAGAATATCACTTTGCAAATTCCACAAGAACAGCCTTAGCGAAAGGCTTCTTGAGAGGAAAGCTGTAACTCTGTGAGGTGAATTAACAGAACACAAAGCCGTTTCTCAGACAGCTTCTTTACAGTTTTTAACTGAAGATATTACCTTTTTCACCAGATCCCCCTACGGGCTTTCAAATATCACTTTGCAAATTCCACAAGAACAGCCTTAGCGAAAGGCTTCTGGAAAGGAAAGCTGTAACACCGTGAGATGAATTAACAGAACACAAAGCGGTTTCTCAGAAATCTTCTTTCCAGTTTTTAACAGAAGATATTTCCTTTTTCACCACACATCTCTATGGGCTTCAAAATATCACTTTGCAAATTCCACAAGAACAGTCTTAGCGAAAGGCTTCTGAAGGGAAAGCAGTAACTCTGTGAGGTGAATTAACAGAACACAAAGCAGTTTCTCAGAAAGCTTCTTTCCAGTTTTTAACGGAAGATATTTCCTTTTTGTCCGTAGCCCTCTATGGGATTCCAAATATCACTATGCAAATTCCACAAGAACAGCCTTAGCGAAAGGCTTCCTGAAGGGAAAGTTGAAACTCTGTGAGATGAATTAACAGAACACAAAGCAGTTTCTCAGACAGCTTCTTTCCAGTTTTTAATGTAGATAATTCCTTTTTCGCCATAGCCCTCTATTGGCTTCAGAATATCACTTTGCAAATTCCACAAGAACAGCCTTAGCGAAAGGCTTCTTGAGAGGAAAGCTGTAACTCTGTGAGGTGAATTAACAGAACACAAAGCCGTTTCTCAGACAGCTTCTTTACAGTTTTTAACTGAAGATATTACCTTTTTCACCAGATCCCCCTACGGGCTTTCAAATATCACTTTGCAAATTCCACAAGAACAGACTTAGCGAAAGGCTTCTGGAAAGGAAAGCTGTAACACCGTGAGATGAATTAACAGAACACAAAGCGGTTTCTCAGAAATCTTCTTTCCAGTTTTTAACAGAAGATATTTCCTTTTTCACCACACATCTCTATGGGCTTCAAAATATCACTTTGCAAATTCCACAAGAACAGTCTTAGCGAAAGGCTTCTGAAGGGAAAGCAGTAACTCTGTGAGGTGAATTAACAGAACACAAAGCAGTCTCTCAGAAAGCTTCTTTCCAGTTTTTAACGGAAGATATTTCCTTTTTGTCCGTAGCCCTCTATGGGATTCCAAATATCACTATGCAAATTCCACAAGAACAGCCTTAGCGAAAGGCTTCTTGAAGGGAAAGTTGAAACTCTGTGAGATGAATTAACAGAACGCAAAGCAGTTTCTCAGACAGCTTCTTTCCAGTTTTTAACTGAAGATATTTAATTTTTCCAAATAGCCCTCTATGGGCTTCCAAATATCACTTTGCAAATTCCACAAGAACAGCCTTAGCAAAAGGCCTCTTGAGGGGAAAGCTGTAACTCTGTGAGTTGAATTAACCGAACACAAAGAGTTTCTCAGAAAGTTTCTTTCCAGTTTTTAAAGGAAGATATGGCCTTTTTCACCATATCCCTCTTTGGGTTTCGAAATATCACTTAGCAAATTACACAAGAACAGTCTTAGCGAAAGGTTTCTTGAAGGGAATGCTGTAACTCTGTGAGATGAATTAACAGAACATAAAGCTGTTTCTCAGAAATCTTCTTTCCACTTTTTAACTGAAGATATTTCCAGTCTCTCCATAGCCCTCTATGGGCTTCCAAATATCACTGTGAAAATTACACACAAACAGACTTAGCGAAAGTCTCCTTGAAGGGAAAGCTGTAACTCTGTGAGATGAATTAACAGAACACAAAGCAGTTTCTCAGACAGCTTCTTTCCAGTTTTTAACTGAAGATATTTCCTTTTTCACCATTGCCCTGTAAGGGCTTCCAAATATAGCTATACAAATTCCACAAGAACAGCCTTAGCGATAGGCTTCTTGAGGGGAAATCTGTAACTCTGTGAGATAAATTCACAGAACACAAAGCAGTTTCTCAGAGAGATTCTTTCCAGTTTTTATCTGAAGATATTTCCTTTTTCACCAGAGCCCTCTATGGGCTTCCAAATATCACTTTGCAAATTCCACAACAACAGTCCTAGCAAAAGGCTTCTTGAAGTGAATGCTGTAACTCTGTGCGATGAATTAACAGAACACAAAACAGTTTCTCAGAAAGCTTCTTTCCAGTTTTTAACTGAAGATATTTTCTTTTTCTCCGTAGTACTCTATGGGCTTCCAAATATCACTTTGCGAATTTCACAGGAACAGCCTTAGCGAAAGGTTTCTTGAAGGGAAAGTTGTAACTCCGTCAAATGAATTAACAGAGCACAAAGCAGTTTCTCAGAAATCTTCTTTACTGTATTTAACGGAAGATGTTTCCTTTTTCACCATAGCCCTCCATGGGCTTCCAAATATCACTTTCTAAATTCCTCAAGAACAGCCTTAGCGAAAGACCTCCTGAATGGAAAGGTGTAACTTTGTGTGATGAATTAACAGAGCACAAAGCAGATTCTCCGAAAGCTTCTTTTGAGTATTTAACTGAAGATATTTCCTCTTTCACCAGAGCCCTCCTTGGGCTTCCAAATATCACTTTGCCAATTCCACAAGAACAGCCTTAGCGAAAGGCTTCTTGAAAGGAAAGCTGTAACTCTGTGACCTGAATTAACAGAACAGAAAGCAGTTTCTCAGAATGCTTCTTTTCAGTTTTTAACTTAGGATATTTCCTTTTTCACCGTAACCCTCTATGGGCTTCCAAATGTCACTTTGCATATTCCACAAGAACAGTCTTAGCGAAAGGTTTCTTGAGGGGAATGCTGTAAATCTGAGAGATGAAATAAGAGAACACAAAGCAGTTTCTCAGAAAGCTTCTTTCCAGTTTTAACGGAGGATATTTCCTTTTTCACCATAGCCCTCTAAGGGCTTCTTAATATCACTTTGTAAATTCCACAAGAACAGCCTTAGGGAAATTCTTATTGAAGAGAAAGCTGTACCTCCGTGAGATGAATTAACGGAACACAAAGCAGTTTCTCAGAATGCTTCTTTTCAGTTTTTACCTTAGGATATTTCCTTTTTCACCATAGTCCTCTATGGGCTTCCAAATATAACTTTCCAAATTCCGCAAGAACAGTCTTAGCGAAAGGCTTCTTGAATGGAAAGCTGTAAATCTGTGAGATGAATTTACAGAACACAAAGCAGATTCTCAGAAAGCTTCTTTCCAGTTTTTAACTTAAGGTATTTACTTTTACATCATAACCCTCTATGGGCTTCCAAATATCACTTTGCAAATTCCACAAGAACTGTCTTAGCGAAAGGTTTCTTGCGGGGAAAGGTGTAACTCAGTGAGATGAAATAACAGAACACAAAGCAGTTTCTCAGACAGCTTCCTTCCAGTATTTAACTGAAGATATTTCCTTTTTCACCACAGCCCTCTAACGGCTTCCAAATATCACTTTGCAAATTCCACAAGAACAGCCTTAGCGGTAGCCTTCTTGAGGGCAAAGCTTTAACTCTGTGAGATGAATTCACAGAACACAAAGCAGTTTCTAAGAGAGCAACTTTCCAGTTTTTCACGGAAGATATTTCCTTTTTCACCATAGCCCTGTATTGGCTTCCAAATATCACCTTTTAAATTCCTCAAGAATAGTCTTAGCGAAAGTGTTCTCGAGGAGAACAGAGTGAGTCTGTGAGATGAATTAACAAACCACAAAGCAGTTTCTCAGAAAACTTCATTCTAGTTTTTAACGGAAGATATTTCCTATTTCAAAATACCTCTCTAGGGGCTTCCAAATATCACTTTGCAAATTCCACAAAAATAGTCTTCGTGAAAGGCTTCTTGAAGGGAAAACCGTAACTCTGTGAGATAAATTAACAGAACACAAAGCAGTTTCTCAGAAAGCTTCTTTCCAGTTTTTTTCGGAAGATATTTCCTTTTTCATCGTAGCCCTCTATGGGTTTCCAAATATCACCTTGCAAATTCCACAAGAACAGTCTTAGCGAAAGTCTTTTGGAAGGGAAAGCTATAACTGTGTTAGATGAATTAACAGAACACAAAGCAGGTTCTCAGAAAGCTTCTTTTCAGTTTTTAACTGAAGATTTTTCCTTTTTCACCGTGGCCCTCTATAACCTTTCAATTATGAATTTAATATCCCACACGAACAGTCTTAGCGAAAGGCTTCTTTAGGGGAAAGTTGTAACTTGGTGAGGTGTATTAACAGAAAACACGACATTTTCTCAGAAAGCTTCTTTCCAGTTTTTAACGGAAGATATTTTTTTTTTCACCATAGCCCCCTACGGGATTCCAAATATCACTTTGCAAATTACACAAGAACATTCTTAGTGAAAGGCTTCTGCAGGGGAAAGTTATAACTCGGTGAGATGTATTAACAGAACACACGGCAGTTTCTCAGAAAGTTTCTTTCCAATTTTTTAACGTAAGATATTTCCTTTTTCACCATAGCCCTCTATGGGATTCCAAATTTCATTTTTCAAATTCCACAAGAACAGTCGTACTGAACGGCTTCTTGAGGGGAAAGCTGCAACTCTCTGAGATGAATTAACAGAACACAAAGCAGTTTCTCGAAAAGCTTCTTTTCAGTTTTTATCTAAGGATATTTCCTTTTTCAGCATAGCTCTTATGGGCTTCCAAATATCACTTTGCAAATACCACAGGAACAGTCTAAGGGAAAGGCTTCTTGAGGGGAAAGCTGTAACACTGTGAGATGAATTAACAGAACACAAAGCAGTCTCTAAGAAATCTTCTTTCCAGTTTTCAACGGAACATATTTCCTTTTTCACCATAGCCCTCTAAGGGCTTCCAAATATCACTGTGAAAATTCCACAAGAACAGTCTTAGCGAAAGGCTTCTTGAAGGGAAAGCAGTAACTCTGGGAGGTGAATTAACAGAACACAAACTAGTTTCTTAGAAAGCTTCTTTCCAGTTTTTAACGGAAGGTATTTCCTTTTTCTCCGTAGCCCTCTAAGGGCTTCCAAATATCACTTTCCAAATTCCACAAGAACAGCCTTAGCGAAAGGCTTCTTGAAGAGAAAGCTGTAAATCTGTGAGATGAATTAACAGAACACAAAGCAGTTTCTCAGAAATCTTCTTTCCAATTTTTAACTGAAGATATTCCTTTTTCACCATAGCCCTCTATGGGCTTCCAAATATCACCTTGCCAATTCCTAAAGAACAGAATTTGCTAAAGGTTTCTTGAGGGGAAAGCTGTAACTCTGTGAGATGAATTAACACAGCAAAAGCAGTTTCTCAGACTGCTTCTTTCCAGTTTTTAACTGAAGATATTTCCTTTTTCACCATATCCCTGTATGGGCTTCAAAATATCACTTTGCAAATTCCACAAGAACAGCCTTAGCGAAAGGCTTCGTTAAGGGAAAGCTGTAACTCTGTTAGATGAATTAACAGAAAACAAAGCAGTTTCTCAGAAAGCATCTTTCGCGTCTTTAACGGAAGATATTTCCTTTTCCACCATAGCCCTCTAAGGGCTTACAAATATTACTTTGTAAATTCCACAAGAACAGCCTTAGTGAGAGAATTCTTGAAGGGAAAGCTGTAACTCTGTTAGATGAATTAACAGAAAACAAAGCAGTTTC
Source organism: Chlorocebus sabaeus (assembly GCF_047675955.1). Taxonomy (NCBI): domain Eukaryota; kingdom Metazoa; phylum Chordata; class Mammalia; order Primates; family Cercopithecidae; genus Chlorocebus; species Chlorocebus sabaeus. The sequence continues at coordinate 587,719 of NW_027327837.1, forward strand.
TCAGAAAGCATCTTTCGCGTCTTTAACGGAAGATATTTCCTTTTCCACCATAGCCCTCTAAGGGCTTACAAATATCACTTTGTAAATTCCACAAGAACAGCCTTTGTGAGAGAATTCTTGAAGGGAAAGGTGTAACTCTGTTAGATGAATTAACAGAAAACAAAGCAGTGTCTCAGAAAGCTTCTTTCCCGTTTTTAACGGAAGATATTTCCTTTTTCACCGTAGCCCTCTACGGGCTTACAAATATCACTTTGCAAATTCCTCAAGAAAAGTATTAGCGAAAGGCTTCTTGAGGGCAAAGCTGTAACTCTGTGAGATAAAGTAACAGAACACAAATCAGTTTCTCAGACAGCTTCTTTCCAGTTTTTAATGTAGATAATTCCTTTTTCGCCATAGCCCTCTATTGGCTTCAGAATATCACTTTGCAAATTCCACAAGAACAGCCTTAGCGAAAGGCTTCTTGAGAGGAAAGCTGTAACTCTGTGAGGTGAATTAACAGAACACAAAGCCGTTTCTCAGACAGCTTCTTTACAGTTTTTAACTGAAGATATTACCTTTTTCACCAGATCCCCCTACGGGCTTTCAAATATCACTTTGCAAATTCCACAAGAACAGCCTTAGCGAAAGGCTTCTGGAAAGGAAAGCTGTAACACCGTGAGATGAATTAACAGAACACAAAGCGGTTTCTCAGAAATCTTCTTTCCAGTTTTTAACAGAAGATATTTCCTTTTTCACCACACATCTCTATGGGCTTCAAAATATCACTTTGCAAATTCCACAAGAACAGTCTTAGCGAAAGGCTTCTGAAGGGAAAGCAGTAACTCTGTGAGGTGAATTAACAGAACACAAAGCAGTTTCTCAGAAAGCTTCTTTCCAGTTTTTAACGGAAGATATTTCCTTTTTGTCCGTAGCCCTCTATGGGATTCCAAATATCACTATGCAAATTCCACAAGAACAGCCTTAGCGAAAGGCTTCTTGAAGGGAAAGTTGAAACTCTGTGAGATGAATTAACAGAACACAAAGCAGTTTCTCAGACAGCTTCTTTCCAGTTTTTAATGTAGATAATTCCTTTTTCGCCATAGCCCTCTATTGGCTTCAGAATATCACTTTGCAAATTCCACAAGAACAGCCTTAGCGAAAGGCTTCTTGAGAGGAAAGCTGTAACTCTGTGAGGTGAATTAACAGAACACAAAGCCGTTTCTCAGACAGCTTCTTTACAGTTTTTAACTGAAGATATTACCTTTTTCACCAGATCCCCCTACGGGCTTTCAAATATCACTTTGCAAATTCCACAAGAACAGACTTAGCGAAAGGCTTCTGGAAAGGAAAGCTGTAACACCGTGAGATGAATTAACAGAACACAAAGCGGTTTCTCAGAAATCTTCTTTCCAGTTTTTAACAGAAGATATTTCCTTTTTCACCACACATCTCTATGGGCTTCAAAATATCACTTTGCAAATTCCACAAGAACAGTCTTAGCGAAAGGCTTCTGAAGGGAAAGCAGTAACTCTGTGAGGTGAATTAACAGAACACAAAGCAGTCTCTCAGAAAGCTTCTTTCCAGTTTTTAACGGAAGATATTTCCTTTTTGTCCGTAGCCCTCTATGGGATTCCAAATATCACTATGCAAATTCCACAAGAACAGCCTTAGCGAAAGGCTTCTTGAAGGGAAAGTTGAAACTCTGTGAGATGAATTAACAGAACGCAAAGCAGTTTCTCAGACAGCTTCTTTCCAGTTTTTAACTGAAGATATTTAATTTTTCCAAATAGCCCTCTATGGGCTTCCAAATATCACTTTGCAAATTCCACAAGAACAGCCTTAGCAAAAGGCCTCTTGAGGGGAAAGCTGTAACTCTGTGAGTTGAATTAACCGAACACAAAGAGTTTCTCAGAAAGTTTCTTTCCAGTTTTTAAAGGAAGATATGGCCTTTTTCACCATATCCCTCTTTGGGTTTCGAAATATCACTTAGCAAATTACACAAGAACAGTCTTAGCGAAAGGTTTCTTGAAGGGAATGCTGTAACTCTGTGAGATGAATTAACAGAACATAAAGCTGTTTCTCAGAAATCTTCTTTCCACTTTTTAACTGAAGATATTTCCAGTCTCTCCATAGCCCTCTATGGGCTTCCAAATATCACTGTGAAAATTACACACAAACAGACTTAGCGAAAGTCTCCTTGAAGGGAAAGCTGTAACTCTGTGAGATGAATTAACAGAACACAAAGCAGTTTCTCAGACAGCTTCTTTCCAGTTTTTAACTGAAGATATTTCCTTTTTCACCATTGCCCTGTAAGGGCTTCCAAATATAGCTATACAAATTCCACAAGAACAGCCTTAGCGATAGGCTTCTTGAGGGGAAATCTGTAACTCTGTGAGATAAATTCACAGAACACAAAGCAGTTTCTCAGAGAGATTCTTTCCAGTTTTTATCTGAAGATATTTCCTTTTTCACCAGAGCCCTCTATGGGCTTCCAAATATCACTTTGCAAATTCCACAACAACAGTCCTAGCAAAAGGCTTCTTGAAGTGAATGCTGTAACTCTGTGCGATGAATTAACAGAACACAAAACAGTTTCTCAGAAAGCTTCTTTCCAGTTTTTAACTGAAGATATTTTCTTTTTCTCCGTAGTACTCTATGGGCTTCCAAATATCACTTTGCGAATTTCACAGGAACAGCCTTAGCGAAAGGTTTCTTGAAGGGAAAGTTGTAACTCCGTCAAATGAATTAACAGAGCACAAAGCAGTTTCTCAGAAATCTTCTTTACTGTATTTAACGGAAGATGTTTCCTTTTTCACCATAGCCCTCCATGGGCTTCCAAATATCACTTTCTAAATTCCTCAAGAACAGCCTTAGCGAAAGACCTCCTGAATGGAAAGGTGTAACTTTGTGTGATGAATTAACAGAGCACAAAGCAGATTCTCCGAAAGCTTCTTTTGAGTATTTAACTGAAGATATTTCCTCTTTCACCAGAGCCCTCCTTGGGCTTCCAAATATCACTTTGCCAATTCCACAAGAACAGCCTTAGCGAAAGGCTTCTTGAAAGGAAAGCTGTAACTCTGTGACCTGAATTAACAGAACAGAAAGCAGTTTCTCAGAATGCTTCTTTTCAGTTTTTAACTTAGGATATTTCCTTTTTCACCGTAACCCTCTATGGGCTTCCAAATGTCACTTTGCATATTCCACAAGAACAGTCTTAGCGAAAGGTTTCTTGAGGGGAATGCTGTAAATCTGAGAGATGAAATAAGAGAACACAAAGCAGTTTCTCAGAAAGCTTCTTTCCAGTTTTAACGGAGGATATTTCCTTTTTCACCATAGCCCTCTAAGGGCTTCTTAATATCACTTTGTAAATTCCACAAGAACAGCCTTAGGGAAATTCTTATTGAAGAGAAAGCTGTACCTCCGTGAGATGAATTAACGGAACACAAAGCAGTTTCTCAGAATGCTTCTTTTCAGTTTTTACCTTAGGATATTTCCTTTTTCACCATAGTCCTCTATGGGCTTCCAAATATAACTTTCCAAATTCCGCAAGAACAGTCTTAGCGAAAGGCTTCTTGAATGGAAAGCTGTAAATCTGTGAGATGAATTTACAGAACACAAAGGAGATTCTCAGAAAGCTTCTTTCCAGTTTTTAACTTAAGGTATTTACTTTTACATCATAACCCTCTATGGGCTTCCAAATATCACTTTGCAAATTCCACAAGAACTGTCTTAGCGAAAGGTTTCTTGCGGGGAAAGGTGTAACTCAGTGAGATGAAATAACAGAACACAAAGCAGTTTCTCAGACAGCTTCCTTCCAGTATTTAACTGAAGATATTTCCTTTTTCACCACAGCCCTCTAACGGCTTCCAAATATCACTTTGCAAATTCCACAAGAACAGCCTTAGCGGTAGCCTTCTTGAGGGCAAAGCTTTAACTCTGTGAGATGAATTCACAGAACACAAAGCAGTTTCTAAGAGAGCAACTTTCCAGTTTTTCACGGAAGATATTTCCTTTTTCACCATAGCCCTGTATTGGCTTCCAAATATCACCTTTTAAATTCCTCAAGAATAGTCTTAGCGAAAGTGTTCTCGAGGAGAACAGAGTGAGTCTGTGAGATGAATTAACAAACCACAAAGCAGTTTCTCAGAAAACTTCATTCTAGTTTTTAACGGAAGATATTTCCTATTTCAAAATACCTCTCTAGGGGCTTCCAAATATCACTTTGCAAATTCCACAAAAATAGTCTTCGTGAAAGGCTTCTTGAAGGGAAAACCGTAACTCTGTGAGATAAATTAACAGAACACAAAGCAGTTTCTCAGAAAGCTTCTTTCCAGTTTTTTTCGGAAGATATTTCCTTTTTCATCGTAGCCCTCTATGGGTTTCCAAATATCACCTTGCAAATTCCACAAGAACAGTCTTAGCGAAAGTCTTTTGGAAGGGAAAGCTATAACTGTGTTAGATGAATTAACAGAACACAAAGCAGGTTCTCAGAAAGCTTCTTTTCAGTTTTTAACTGAAGATTTTTCCTTTTTCACCGTGGCCCTCTATAACCTTTCAATTATGAATTTAATATCCCACACGAACAGTCTTAGCGAAAGGCTTCTTTAGGGGAAAGTTGTAACTTGGTGAGGTGTATTAACAGAAAACACGACATTTTCTCAGAAAGCTTCTTTCCAGTTTTTAACGGAAGATATTTTTTTTTTCACCATAGCCCCCTACGGGATTCCAAATATCACTTTGCAAATTACACAAGAACATTCTTAGCGAAAGGCTTCTGCAGGGGAAAGTTATAACTCGGTGAGATGTATTAACAGAACACACGGCAGTTTCTCAGAAAGTTTCTTTCCAATTTTTTAACGTAAGATATTTCCTTTTTCACCATAGCCCTCTATGGGATTCCAAATTTCATTTTTCAAATTCCACAAGAACAGTCGTACTGAACGGCTTCTTGAGGGGAAAGCTGCAACTCTCTGAGATGAATTAACAGAACACAAAGCAGTTTCTCGAAAAGCTTCTTTTCAGTTTTTATCTAAGGATATTTCCTTTTTCAGCATAGCTCTTATGGGCTTCCAAATATCACTTTGCAAATTCCACAGGAACAGTCTAAGGGAAAGGCTTCTTGAGGGGAAAGCTGTAACACTGTGAGATGAATTAACAGAACACAAAGCAGTCTCTAAGAAATCTTCTTTCCAGTTTTCAACGGAACATATTTCCTTTTTCACCATAGCCCTCTAAGGGCTTCCAAATATCACTGTGAAAATTCCACAAGAACAGTCTTAGCGAAAGGCTTCTTGAAGGGAAAGCAGTAACTCTGGGAGGTGAATTAACAGAACACAAACTAGTTTCTTAGAAAGCTTCTTTCCAGTTTTTAACGGAAGGTATTTCCTTTTTCTCCGTAGCCCTCTAAGGGCTTCCAAATATCACTTTCCAAATTCCACAAGAACAGCCTTAGCGAAAGGCTTCTTGAAGAGAAAGCTGTAAATCTGTGAGATGAATTAACAGAACACAAAGCAGTTTCTCAGAAATCTTCTTTCCAATTTTTAACTGAAGATATTCCTTTTTCACCATAGCCCTCTATGGGCTTCCAAATATCACCTTGCCAATTCCTAAAGAACAGAATTTGCTAAAGGTTTCTTGAGGGGAAAGCTGTAACTCTGTGAGATGAATTAACACAGCAAAAGCAGTTTCTCAGACTGCTTCTTTCCAGTTTTTAACTGAAGATATTTCCTTTTTCACCATATCCCTGTATGGGCTTCAAAATATCACTTTGCAAATTCCACAAGAACAGCCTTAGCGAAAGGCTTCGTTAAGGGAAAGCTGTAACTCTGTTAGATGAATTAACAGAAAACAAAGCAGTTTCTCAGAAAGCATCTTTCGCGTCTTTAACGGAAGATATTTCCTTTTCCACCATAGCCCTCTAAGGGCTTACAAATATTACTTTGTAAATTCCACAAGAACAGCCTTAGTGAGAGAATTCTTGAAGGGAAAGCTGTAACTCTGTTAGATGAATTAACAGAAAACAAAGCAGTTTCTCAGAAAGCATCTTTCGCGTCTTTAACGGAAGATATTTCCTTTTCCACCATAGCCCTCTAAGGGCTTACAAATATCACTTTGTAAATTCCACAAGAACAGCCTTTGTGAGAGAATTCTTGAAGGGAAAGGTGTAACTCTGTTAGATGAATTAACAGAAAACAAAGCAGTGTCTCAGAAAGCTTCTTTCCCGTTTTTAACGGAAGATATTTCCTTTTTCACCGTAGCCCTCTACGGGCTTACAAATATCACTTTGCAAATTCCTCAAGAAAAGTATTAGCGAAAGGCTTCTTGAGGGCAAAGCTGTAACTCTGTGAGATAAAGTAACAGAACACAAATCAGTTTCTCAGACAGCTTCTTTCCAGTTTTTAATGTAGATAATTCCTTTTTCGCCATAGCCCTCTATTGGCTTCAGAATATCACTTTGCAAATTCCACAAGAACAGCCTTAGCGAAAGGCTTCTTGAGAGGAAAGCTGTAACTCTGTGAGGTGAATTAACAGAACACAAAGCCGTTTCTCAGACAGCTTCTTTACAGTTTTTAACTGAAGATATTACCTTTTTCACCAGATCCCCCTACGGGCTTTCAAATATCACTTTGCAAATTCCACAAGAACAGCCTTAGCGAAAGGCTTCTGGAAAGGAAAGCTGTAACACCGTGAGATGAATTAACAGAACACAAAGCGGTTTCTCAGAAATCTTCTTTCCAGTTTTTAACAGAAGATATTTCCTTTTTCACCACACATCTCTATGGGCTTCAAAATATCACTTTGCAAATTCCACAAGAACAGTCTTAGCGAAAGGCTTCTGAAGGGAAAGCAGTAACTCTGTGAGGTGAATTAACAGAACACAAAGCAGTTTCTCAGAAAGCTTCTTTCCAGTTTTTAACGGAAGATATTTCCTTTTTGTCCGTAGCCCTCTATGGGATTCCAAATATCACTATGCAAATTCCACAAGAACAGCCTTAGCGAAAGGCTTCTTGAAGGGAAAGTTGAAACTCTGTGAGATGAATTAACAGAACACAAAGCAGTTTCTCAGACAGCTTCTTTCCAGTTTTTAATGTAGATAATTCCTTTTTCGCCATAGCCCTCTATTGGCTTCAGAATATCACTTTGCAAATTCCACAAGAACAGCCTTAGCGAAAGGCTTCTTGAGAGGAAAGCTGTAACTCTGTGAGGTGAATTAACAGAACACAAAGCCGTTTCTCAGACAGCTTCTTTACAGTTTTTAACTGAAGATATTACCTTTTTCACCAGATCCCCCTACGGGCTTTCAAATATCACTTTGCAAATTCCACAAGAACAGACTTAGCGAAAGGCTTCTGGAAAGGAAAGCTGTAACACCGTGAGATGAATTAACAGAACACAAAGCGGTTTCTCAGAAATCTTCTTTCCAGTTTTTAACAGAAGATATTTCCTTTTTCACCACACATCTCTATGGGCTTCAAAATATCACTTTGCAAATTCCACAAGAACAGTCTTAGCGAAAGGCTTCTGAAGGGAAAGCAGTAACTCTGTGAGGTGAATTAACAGAACACAAAGCAGTCTCTCAGAAAGCTTCTTTCCAGTTTTTAACGGAAGATATTTCCTTTTTGTCCGTAGCCCTCTATGGGATTCCAAATATCACTATGCAAATTCCACAAGAACAGCCTTAGCGAAAGGCTTCTTGAAGGGAAAGTTGAAACTCTGTGAGATGAATTAACAGAACGCAAAGCAGTTTCTCAGACAGCTTCTTTCCAGTTTTTAACTGAAGATATTTAATTTTTCCAAATAGCCCTCTATGGGCTTCCAAATATCACTTTGCAAATTCCACAAGAACAGCCTTAGCAAAAGGCCTCTTGAGGGGAAAGCTGTAACTCTGTGAGTTGAATTAACCGAACACAAAGAGTTTCTCAGAAAGTTTCTTTCCAGTTTTTAAAGGAAGATATGGCCTTTTTCACCATATCCCTCTTTGGGTTTCGAAATATCACTTAGCAAATTACACAAGAACAGTCTTAGCGAAAGGTTTCTTGAAGGGAATGCTGTAACTCTGTGAGATGAATTAACAGAACATAAAGCTGTTTCTCAGAAATCTTCTTTCCACTTTTTAACTGAAGATATTTCCAGTCTCTCCATAGCCCTCTATGGGCTTCCAAATATCACTGTGAAAATTACACACAAACAGACTTAGCGAAAGTCTCCTTGAAGGGAAAGCTGTAACTCTGTGAGATGAATTAACAGAACACAAAGCAGTTTCTCAGACAGCTTCTTTCCAGTTTTTAACTGAAGATATTTCCTTTTTCACCATTGCCCTGTAAGGGCTTCCAAATATAGCTATACAAATTCCACAAGAACAGCCTTAGCGATAGGCTTCTTGAGGGGAAATCTGTAACTCTGTGAGATAAATTCACAGAACACAAAGCAGTTTCTCAGAGAGATTCTTTCCAGTTTTTATCTGAAGATATTTCCTTTTTCACCAGAGCCCTCTATGGGCTTCCAAATATCACTTTGCAAATTCCACAACAACAGTCCTAGCAAAAGGCTTCTTGAAGTGAATGCTGTAACTCTGTGCGATGAATTAACAGAACACAAAACAGTTTCTCAGAAAGCTTCTTTCCAGTTTTTAACTGAAGATATTTTCTTTTTCTCCGTAGTACTCTATGGGCTTCCAAATATCACTTTGCGAATTTCACAGGAACAGCCTTAGCGAAAGGTTTCTTGAAGGGAAAGTTGTAACTCCGTCAAATGAATTAACAGAGCACAAAGCAGTTTCTCAGAAATCTTCTTTACTGTATTTAACGGAAGATGTTTCCTTTTTCACCATAGCCCTCCATGGGCTTCCAAATATCACTTTCTAAATTCCTCAAGAACAGCCTTAGCGAAAGACCTCCTGAATGGAAAGGTGTAACTTTGTGTGATGAATTAACAGAGCACAAAGCAGATTCTCCGAAAGCTTCTTTTGAGTATTTAACTGAAGATATTTCCTCTTTCACCAGAGCCCTCCTTGGGCTTCCAAATATCACTTTGCCAATTCCACAAGAACAGCCTTAGCGAAAGGCTTCTTGAAAGGAAAGCTGTAACTCTGTGACCTGAATTAACAGAACAGAAAGCAGTTTCTCAGAATGCTTCTTTTCAGTTTTTAACTTAGGATATTTCCTTTTTCACCGTAACCCTCTATGGGCTTCCAAATGTCACTTTGCATATTCCACAAGAACAGTCTTAGCGAAAGGTTTCTTGAGGGGAATGCTGTAAATCTGAGAGATGAAATAAGAGAACACAAAGCAGTTTCTCAGAAAGCTTCTTTCCAGTTTTAACGGAGGATATTTCCTTTTTCACCATAGCCCTCTAAGGGCTTCTTAATATCACTTTGTAAATTCCACAAGAACAGCCTTAGGGAAATTCTTATTGAAGAGAAAGCTGTACCTCCGTGAGATGAATTAACGGAACACAAAGCAGTTTCTCAGAATGCTTCTTTTCAGTTTTTACCTTAGGATATTTCCTTTTTCACCATAGTCCTCTATGGGCTTCCAAATATAACTTTCCAAATTCCGCAAGAACAGTCTTAGCGAAAGGCTTCTTGAATGGAAAGCTGTAAATCTGTGAGATGAATTTACAGAACACAAAGCAGATTCTCAGAAAGCTTCTTTCCAGTTTTTAACTTAAGGTATTTACTTTTACACCATAACCCTCTATGGGCTTCCAAATATCACTTTGCAAATTCCACAAGAACTGTCTTAGCGAAAGGTTTCTTGCGGGGAAAGGTGTAACTCAGTGAGATGAAATAACAGAACACAAAGCAGTTTCTCAGACAGCTTCCTTCCAGTATTTAACTGAAGATATTTCCTTTTTCACCACAGCCCTCTAACGGCTTCCAAATATCACTTTGCAAATTCCACAAGAACAGCCTTAGCGGTAGCCTTCTTGAGGGCAAAGCTTTAACTCTGTGAGATGAATTCACAGAACACAAAGCAGTTTCTAAGAGAGCAACTTTCCAGTTTTTCACGGAAGATATTTCCTTTTTCACCATAGCCCTGTATTGGCTTCCAAATATCACCTTTTAAATTCCTCAAGAATAGTCTTAGCGAAAGTGTTCTCGAGGAGAACAGAGTGAGTCTGTGAGATGAATTAACAAACCACAAAGCAGTTTCTCAGAAAACTTCATTCTAGTTTTTAACGGAAGATATTTCCTATTTCAAAATACCTCTCTAGGGGCTTCCAAATATCACTTTGCAAATTCCACAAAAATAGTCTTCGTGAAAGGCTTCTTGAAGGGAAAACCGTAACTCTGTGAGATAAATTAACAGAACACAAAGCAGTTTCTCAGAAAGCTTCTTTCCAGTTTTTTTCGGAAGATATTTCCTTTTTCACCATAGCCCTCTGTGGGCTTCCAAATAACACTTTGCAAATTCCACAAGAACCATAAAAGCGAAAGGCTTCTTGAGAGGAAAGCAGTAACTCTGTGAGATGAATTAACAGAACATAAAGCAGTTTCTCAGACAGCTTCTTTCCAGTTTTTAACGGAAGATATTGCCTTTTTCACCATAGGTCTCTATGGGCTTCCAAATATCACTTTGGAAATTCCACAAGAACAGCCTTAGTGAAATACTTCTTTAAGGGAAAGCTGAAACTCTGTGAGATGAATTATCAGAACACAAAGCAGTGTCTCAGAATGCCTCTTTTCAGTTTTTATCTTAGGATACTTCCTTTTTCACCGTAGCCCTCTAAGGGCTTCCAAATATCACTTTGCCAATTCCACAAGAACAGCCTTAGCGAAAGGCTTCTTGAAGGGAATGCTGTAAGTCTGTGAGATGAATTAATACAACACAAAGCAGTTTCTCAGAAAGCTTCTTTCCAATTTTTAAGGGAAGATATTTCCTTTTTCACCATTGCCCTCTAGGGGCTTCCAAATATCACTTTGAGAATTCCACAAGAACAGTCTTTGCGGAAGTCTTCTTGAAGGGAAAGCTGTAACTTTGTGAGATGAAATAACAGAACACAAAGCAGATTGTGAGAAAGCTTCTTTCCATTTTTTAACTGAAGATATTTACTTTTCACCATAGTCACTCTATGGGCTTCAAAAAATCACTTTGCCAATTCCAAGAGAACAGCCTTAGCAAAAGTCTTCTTGAAGGGAGAGCTGTAACTCTGTAACATGAATTAACAGAACACAAAGCAGTTTCCCAGAATGCTTCTTTTCATTTTTTAACTTAGGATATTTCCTTTTTCACCGTAGCCCTCTATGGGCTTCCAAATATCACTTTGCAAATTCCACAAGAACAGTCTTAACGAAAGGCTTCTTGAGTGGAAAGCTGTAACTCTTTGAAACGAATTAACAGAACACAAAGAAGTTTCTCAGAAACCTTCTTTCCTGTTTTTAACGGAAGATATTTCCTATTTCGCCATAGCACTCTATGGGCTTCGAAATATCACTTTGTAAATTCCACAAGAACAGTCTTAGCAAAAGGCTTCTTGAGAGGAATACTGTAACTCTGTGAGATGAATTAACAGAACACAAAGCAGTTTCTCAGAAAGCTTCTTTCCAGTTTTTAACGGATTATATTTCCTTTTTACCATAGACTTCTATGGGCTTCCAAATATCACTTTGCGAATTTCGTAAGAACGGTCTTGGTGAAAGGCTTCTTGAGGGAAAGCTGTAACACTGTGAGATGAATTAACAGAACACAAAGCAATTTCTCAGAAAGCTTCTTTCCAGTTTTTAACAGAACATATTTCCTTTTTTACCATAGCCCTCTATGGGCTTCAAAATATTACTTTGCCAATTTTACAAGAACAGACTTAGCCAGAGGTTTCTTGAAGGGAAAGCTGTAATTCTGCGATATGAATTAATAAAACACAATGCAGTTTCTCACAATGCTTCTTTTCAGTTTTTCTCTTAGCATATTTCCTTTTTCAACATAGCCCTCTAAAGGCTTCCAAATATCACTTTGCAAATTCCACAAGAGCAGTCTTAGCGAAACGTTTCTTGAGGGGAAACCTGTAACTCTGTGAGATGCATTAACAGAACACAAAGCAGTTTCTCAGACTGCTTCTTTTTAATTTTTAACTTAGGATATTTCCATTTGCACCATAGCCCTCTATGGGCTTCCAAATATCACTTTTGAAATTCCACAAGAACAGTCTTAGCGAAAGGCCTCTTGAGGGGAAAGCTCTAACTCTGTGAGATGAATTAACAGAACACGAAACAGTTTCTCAGAAACTTTTTTTCCAGTTTTTAACGGAAGATATTTCCTTTTTCACCACAGCCTTCTATGGGCTTCCAAATATCACTTTGCCAATTCCAGAAGAACAGTCTTAGCGAAAGGCTTGCTGAGGGGAAATCTGTAACTCTGCGAGATGAATTAACAGAACGCAAAGTAGTTTCTCAGAAAGCTTCTTTCCCGTTTTTAACGGAAGATATTTCCTTTTTCACCGTAGCCCTCTAAGGGCTTACAAATATAACTTTGCAGAGTCCACGAGAACAGTCTTAGCGAAAGGCTTCTTGAGGGGATAGCTGTAAATCTGTGAGATGAATTAAGAGAACACAAAGCAGTTTCTCAGAAAGCTTCTTTCTGTTTTTAACGGAAGATATTTCCTTTTTCACCATAGCCCTCTAGGGGCTTCCAAATATCACTTTGCAAATTCCACAAGAACAGTCTTAGCGAAAGGTTTCTTCAGGGGAAAGAAGTAACTCTGTGAGATGAATTAACAGAACCGAAAACAGTTTCTCTGAAAGTATCTTTCCATTTTTTAACGGAAGATACATCCTTTTACTACATAGCCCTCTATGGGCTTCCAAATATCACTTTGCCAATTCCACAAGAACAGTCTTAGCGAAAGGCTCCTTGAGGGGAAATCTGTAACTCTGTGAAATGAATTAACAGAACTCAAAGTAGTTTCTCAGAAAGTTTCTTTCCCGTTTTTAACGGAAGATATTTCCTTTTTCGCCCTAGCCCTCTAAGGGCTTCCAAATAGCACTTTGCAAATTCCACAAGAACAGTCTTAGCGAAAGGCTTCTTGAGGGGAAACCTGTAAGTCTGTGAGATGAATTAACAGAACACAAAGCAGTTTCTCAGACACCTTGTTTCCAGTTTTTAACTGAAGATATTCCTTTTTCACCATAGCACTCTATGGGTTTCCAAATATCACTTTGTCAATTCCACAAGAACAGTCTTAGCAAAAGTCTTCTTGAGGGGAAAGCTGTAACTCTGTGAGATGAATTAATACAACACAAAGCAGTTTCTCAGACAGCTCCTTTGCTGTTTTTAACTGAAGATACTTCGTTTTTCACCATAGCTCTCTATGGGCTTCCAAATATCATCTTGCAAATTCCACAAGAACAGCGTTAGCGAAAGGCTTCTTGAAGGGAAAGCTGTAACTCAGAAAGCTTCTTTCCCGTTTTTAACAGAATATATTTCCTTTTTCACCACAGCCCTCTGCGGGTTCCAAATGTCACTTTGCAACTTCCACAAGCACACTCTTAGCGAAATGCTTCTTGAGGGGAATGCTGTAACTCTGTGAGATGAATTAACAGAAAACGAAGCAGTTTCTCAGAAAGCTTCTTTCCAGTTTTTAACGGAAGATATTTCCTTTCTCACCATCGCCTCTAAGGGCTTAAAAATATCACTTTGCAAATTCCACAAGAACAGCCTTAGCGAAAAGCTTCTTGAGGAGAAAGCTGTAACTCTGTGAGATGAATTAACAGAACACAAAGCAGTTTCTCAGACAGCTTCTCTCCTGTTTTTAGCTGAAGATATTTTCCTTTTCACCATAGCCCTCTATAGGCTTCCAAGTATCACTGTTCAAATTCCACAAAAACAGACTTAGCGAAAGGCTTCTTGAAGGGAATGCTGTAACTCTGTGAGTTGAATTAACAGAACACAAAGTAGTTTCTCAGAAAGCTTCTTTCCAGTTTTTAAAGGAAGATATTTCTTTTTCACCATAGCCCTCCAGGGGCTTCTAAATATGACTTTGAAAATTCCACAACAAAAGCCTTAGTGAAAGGCTTCTTGAGGTGAAAGCTGTAACTCAGTGAGATGAATTAACAGAGCAAAAAGCAGTTTCTCAGAATGCTTCTTTTAAGTTTTTATCGTAGGATATTTCCCTTTACACCATAGCCCTCTATGGGCTTCCAAATATCACTTTGCAAATTCCACTAGAATAGTCTCAGCCAACAGCTTCTTGAGGGGAAAGCTGTAAGGCGGTGAGATGAATTAACAGAACACACGGCAGTTTCTCTGAAAGCTTCTTTCCATTATTTAACGGAAGATATTTCCATTTTCACCGTAGCCATCTATGGGTTTCCAAATATCACTTTGCAAATTTCACGAGAACAACCTTAGTGAACGGCTTCTTGAGGAGAAAGCTGAAACTCTGTGAGATGAACTAACAGAACACAAAGCAGTTTCTCAGAGAGCTTCTTTTCGGTTTTGAGTGGAAGATATTTCCTTTTTCACCTTAGCTCTCTATGGGCTTCCAAATATCACTTTGCAAATTCCACAAGAACAGTCTTAACGAAGGGCTTCTGGACGGGAAAGTTGTAACTCTGTGAAATAAATTAACAGAACACAAAGCAGTTTCTCTGAAAGCTTCTTTCCAGTTTTTAACTGAAGATATTTCCTTTTTCACCATAGACCTCTAGATGTTCCAAATATCACTTTGCAAATTCCACAAGAATAGTCTTAGGGAAAGGTTTCTGGAGTGGAAAGCTGTAACTCTGTGAGACGAATTAACAGAACACAAAACAGTTTCTCAGAAACCTTCTTTCCAGTTTTTAACTGAAGAAATTTCCTTTTTCACCATTGCCCTCTACGGGCTTCCAAATATCACTTTGCAAATTCCACAAGAAGAGTCTTTGCGGAGGGCTTTTGGAGGGGAAAGTTGTAACTCTGTGAGATGAATTAACAGAACACAAAGCAGTTTCTCAGAAATCTTCTTTCCAGTATTTGACGGAAGATATTTCCGTTTTCGCCATAGCCCTCTATGGGCTTCCAAATATCACTTTGCATATTCCACAAGAACAATCTTAGCGAAAGGCTTCTTGAGGGAAAAGCTGTAACTCTGTGAGATGAATTAACAGAACACAAAGGAGTTTCTCAGAAAGCTTCTTTCCAGTTTTTAACGGAAGATATTTCCTTTTTCACCATAGCCTTCTATGGGCTTCCAAATATCACTTTGCAAATTCCACAAGAAGAGGCTTTGCGGAGGGCTTCTGGAGGGGAAAGTTGTATCTCTGTGAGATGAATTAACAGACCACAAAGCAGTTTCTCAGAAAGCTTCTTTCCAGTTTTTAACTGAAGAAATTTCCTTTTTTCAGCAGAGCCCTCTAGGGACTTCCAAATACCACTTTGCAAATCCCACAAGAACACTCTTAAAGAAAGGCTTCTTGAGGGGAAAGCTGTAACTCCGTCAGATGAATTAACAGAAAAGAAAGCAGTTCCTCCTAATGCTTCTATCCACAGTTTAACTGAAGATATTTCCTTTTTCACTGTAGCCCTCTATGGGCTTTCAAACATCACTTTGCAAATCCCACAAGAGCAGTCTTAGCAAAAGGCTTCTTGAGGGGAAATTTGTAACTCGGTGAGGTGTATTAACAGAACACATGGCAGGTTCTCAGAAAGCTTCTTTCCAGTTTTTAACGGAAGACATTGCCTTTTTCACCATAGCCTCCTATGGGTTTCCAAATATCACTTTTCAAATTTCACAAGAGCATTCTTAGTGAACCACTTCTTCAGGGGAAAGCTCTAACCCTGTGAGATGAATTAAGAGAACCCAAAGCCGTTTCTCAAAAAGCTTCTTTTCAATTTTTATCATAGGATATTTCCTTTTTCACCATAGGCCTCTATGGGCTTCCAAATATCACATTGCAAATTCCACAAGAACAGCCTTAGCGAAAGGCTTCTTGAGGGAAAGCTGCAACTCGGTGAGATGTATTACACCATCACACGGCAGTTTCTCAGAAAGCTTCTTTCCAGTTTTTAACTGAAGATATTTCCTTTTTCACCACAGCCCTCTATGGGCTTCCAAGTATCACTTTGCAATACTCTAGTTTCTCTTAAGATCGTATAAATCTTTCGCCTTTTACCAAATATCACTTTGCAAATTCCACAAGAACAGTCTTAGGGAAAGGCTTCTGGAGGGGAAAGCTGTAACTCCGTAAGGAAAATTAACAGAACACAAGGCAGTTTCTCATACAGCTTCTTTCCAGTTTTTAACTGAAGATATTTCCTTTTTCACCATAGAACTCTATGGGCTTCCAAATATCACATTGCAAATCCCACAAGAACAGCCTTAGTGAAAGTCTTCTGGAGGGGAAAGCTGTAACTCCGTAAGGTAAATTAACAGAACACAAGGCAGTTTCTCCTACAGCTTCTTTCCAGTGTTTAACTGAAGATATTTCCTTTTTCACCATAGCCCTCTATGGTCTTCCAAATATCACATTGCAAATCCAACAAGAACAGTCATAGCGAACGGCTTCTTGAGGGGAAAGCTGTAATCGTTGAGGTGTATTAACAGAACACACGGCAGTTTCTCAGAAAGCTTCTTTCCAGTTTTTAACGGAAGATATTTCCTTTTTCACCATAGCCCTCTATGGGCTTCCAAATATCTCTTTGCAAGTTCCACTAGAAAAGCCTTAGCAAACGGCTTCTTGATGGGAAAGCTGTACCTCGGTGGATGTTTTAACAGAACACATGGCAGTTCCTCTGAAAGCTTCTTTCCCGTTTTTAATGGAAGATATTTCCCTTTTAACCGTAGCCCTCTATGGGTTTCCAAATATCAATTTGCAAATTTCACAAGTATAGTGTTAGTGGGGCACGTTGAGGGCAAAGCTGAAACTCTGTGAGATGAACTAACAGAACACAAAGAAGTTTCACAGAAAGATTCTTTTCGATTTTATTTTAGCATATTTCCATTTTCACCATAGCCCTATAGGGGCATCCAAATATCACTTTGCAAATTCCACAAGAACAGTCTTATCGAAAGGCTTCATGAGGGAAATGCTGCAACTCTTTGAGATGAATTAACAGAACACAAAGCAGTTTCTCAGAAAGCTTCTTTTCAGTTTTTAACGGAAGATATTTCCTTTTACACCATAGCCCTCTATGGGCTTACAAATATCACTTTGCAAATTCCACAACAACAGCCTTAGCGAAAGGCTTCTTGAGGTTAAAGATGTAACTCTGTGAGATTAATTAACAGAACACAAAGCAGTTTCTTAGAAGGCTTCTTTCCAGTTTTTAACGGAAGATATTTCCATTTTCACCATAGCCCTCTATGGGCATCCAAATATCACTTTGCAAATTCCACAAGAACAGTCTTATCGAAAGGCTTCATGAGGGAAAAGCTGCAACTCTTTGAGATGAATTAACAGAACACAAAGCAGTTTCTCAGAAAGCTTCTTTTCAGTTTTTAAGGGAAGATATTTCCTTTTACACCATAGCCCTCTATGGGCTTACAAATATAACTTTGCAAATTCCAAAACAACAGCCTTAGCGGAAGGCTTCTTGAGGTTAAAGATGTAACTCTGTGAGATTAATTAACAGAACACAAAGCAGTTTCTCAGAAGGCTTCTTTCCAGTTTTTAACGGAAGATATTTCCTTTTTCACCATTGCCCTCTATGGGCTTCCAAATATCACCTTGCAAATTCCATAAGAACAGTCTTAGCGAAAGTCTTCTGGAGGGGAAAGCTGTAACTCTGTTAGATGAATTAACAGAACACAAAGCAGGTTCTCAGAAAGCTTCTTTTCAGTTTTTAACTGAAGTAATTTCCTTTTTCACCGTAGCCCTCTATAAGCTTCCAAATATCACTTTGGAATCGCACAAGAACAGTCTTAGCGAAAGGCTCCTTTAGGGGAAAGGTGTAACTCAGTGAGGTGTATTAACGGAACACACGACAATTTCTCAGAAAGCTTCTTTCCAGTTTTTAACGGAAGATATTTTTTTTATCACCATAGCCCCCTACCGGTTTCCAAATATCACTTTGCAAATTCCACAAGAACAGTCTTAGCGAAAGGCTTCTGCAGGGGAAAGCTATAACTCTGTGAGATGAACTAACAGAACACAAAGCAGTTTCTCAGAAAGCTCCTTTACGGTATTTAATTGAACATATTTCCTTTTTCACCGTAGCTCTCTATGGGATTCCAAATATCATTTTTCAAATTCCACAAGAACAGTCTTAGTGAACGGCTTCTAGAGCGGAAAGCTGTAACTCTGTGAGATGAATAAACAGAACACAAAGCAGTTTCTCAGAAAGCTTCTCTTCGTTTTTTATCTTAGGATATTTCCATTTTCACCTTAGCCCTCTATGGGCTTCCAAATATCACTTTGCAAATTCCACAAGAACAGTGTTATCGAAAGTATTCTGTAGAGGAAAGCTGTATCTCTGTGAGATATGTTAACAGAACACACGGCAGTTTCTCAGAAAGCTTCTTTCAAGTTTTTAACGGAAGATATTTCCTTTTTCACCATAGCCCTTTATGGGGTTCAAAATATTAATATGCAAATTTCACAAGAATAGTCTTAGTGAACGGATACTTGAGGGAAAGCTGAAACTCTGTGAGATTATCTAACAAAACACACAGCAGCTTCTCAGAAAGATTGTTTTCGATTTTTAACGGAAAATATTTCCTTATTCACCATAGCCCTCTATGGGCTTCCAAATATCATTTTGCAAATTCCACAAGAACAGTCTTAGCGAAAGCATTCTTGAAGGAAAGCTGTAACTGTGAGATGAATTAACAGAACAAAAAGCAGTTTCTCAGAAATCTTCCTTCCAGTTTTTAACGGAAGATATTTCCCTTTTCACCATAGCCTTCTATGGGCTTCCAAATTACACCTTGCAAATTACACAAGAACAGTCTTAGCGAAAGTCTTCTTGATGGAAAAGGTGTAACTCTGTGAGATGAATTAACAGAACACAAAGCGGTTTCTATGAAACCTTCTTTTCAGTTTTTATCTTTGGATATTTCCTTTTTCACCATAGCCCTGAATGGGCTTCGAAATATCACTTTGAAAATTCCAAAACAACAGTCTTAGCGAAAGATTTCTGGAGGGGAAAGCTGTAACTCTCTGAGATGAATTAACAGAACACAAAGCAGTTTCTCAGGAAGATTCTTTCCCGTTTTTAACGGAAGATATTTCTTTTTTCAAAATAGCCCTCTATGGGCTTCCAAATATCACTTTGGAAATGCCACAAGAACAGTCTTAGCAAAAGATTTCTTGAGGCAAAAGCTGTAACTCTGTGAGATAAATTAACAGAACACAAAGCAGTTTCTCAGAAAACTTCTTTCCAGTTTTTAACAGAAGATATTTCCTTTTTCACCATAGCCATCCATGGGCTTCCAAATATCACTTTGCAAATTCCACAAGAACAGTCTTTTCGAAAGGCTTCTTGAGGGAAAAGCTGAACTCTGTGAGATGAATTAACAGATCTCAAAGCAGTTTCTCAGAAATCTGCTTTCCAGTTTTTAACGGAATATATTTACTTTTTCACCGTAGCCCTCTATGGGCCTCCAAATATCACTTGGAAATTCCACAAGAACAGTCTTTACGAAAGGCTTCTTGAGGGGAAAACTGTGACTGTGTGAGATAAATTAACAGAATACAATGCAGTTTCACGGAAATCTTCTTTCCAGTTTTTAACGGAAGATATTTCCTTTTTCACCATAGCCCTCTACGGGCTTCCAAATATCACTTTGCAAATTTCACAAGAACAGTCTTAGTCAACGGCTTCTTGAGTGGAAAGATGTAAATCTGTGGGAAGAACTAACAAAACGAAAAACGGTTTCTCAGAAAGCTTCTTTTCTTTTTTTATGTTAGGATATTTCCATTTTCACCTTTGCCCTCTAGGGGCTTCCAAATATCACTTTGCAATTTCCACAAAAACAGCCTTAGCGAAAGGCTTCTTGATTGGAAGCTGTAACTCTGTGAGTTGAATTAACAGAACACAAAGAAGTTTCTCAAAAATCTTCTTTCCGGTTTTTAACGGAAGATATTGCTTTTTCAGCATAGCCCTCTAAGGGCTTCCAAATATCCCTTTGGAAGTTCCACAAGAACAGTCTTAGCGACAGGCTTTTTGAGGGGAAAGCTGTAACACTCTGAGATGAATTAGCAGAACACAAAGCAGCTTCTGAGAAAGCTTCTTTCTAGTTTTCAATTGAAGGTATTTCCTTTTTCACCATAGCCCTCTATGGGCTTCCAAATATCACTTTGCAAATTACACAAGAACAGTCTTAGTGAACGTCTTCTTGAGGGTAAAGCTGTAACTCTATGAGATGAACTAACAGAACACAAGGCAGTTTCTCAGAAAGCTTCTATTCGTTTTTTATCTTAGGATATTTCCATTTTCACTATAGCACTCTATCGGCTTCCGAATATCACTTTGCAAATTCCACAAGAACAGTCTTAGCAAAAGGCTTCTTAAGGGGAAAGCTCTAACACTTTCAGATGATTCAACAGAACACAAAGAAGTTTTTCAGAAAGCTTCTTTTCAGTCTCTATCTTAGGCTATTTCCTTTTTCACCATAGCCCTCTATGGTCTTCCAAATATCACCTTGCAAATTCCACAAGAACAGTCTTAGCGAAAGGTTTTGGAGGGTAAACTCTAATTCGGTGAGATGTATTAACAGAAAACACGCCAGTTTCTCAAGAAACTTCTTTCCCCCTTTTAACGGGAGATATTTCCTTTTTCACCATAGCTCTCTGTGGGTTACCAAATATGAATTTGCAAATTGCACAAGAAGAGTCTTAGAGAACGGCTTCTTGAGGAGAAAGCTCAAACTCTGTGAGATGAACTAACAGAACACAAAGCAGTTTTTCAGAAAGCTTCTTTTCGGTTTTTAACGGAAGATATTCCCTTTTTCACCATAGCCTTCTATAGGCTTCGAAATTTCTCTTTGCAAATTCCACAAGAACAGTCTTAGTGAAAGGCTTCTGCAGGGACAAGCTGTAACTCTGTGAAATGAATTAACAGTACACAAAGCAGTTTCTCAGAAAGCTTCTGTTCTGTTTTTATATTAGGATATTTCCTTTTTCACCATAGCCTTCTACGGGCTCCAATTATCACTTTGCAAATTCCACAAGAACAGTCTTAGCGAAAGGCTTATTGAAGGGAAAGCTGTAACTCTGTGAGTTGAATTAAGAGAACACAAAGTAGTTTCTCAGAAAGATTCTTTCCAGTTTTAAACTGAAGGTATTTCCTTTTTCACCATAGCCCTCTACGGGCTTCCAATATCACTTTGCAAATTTCACAAGAACAGTCTTAGTGAACGGTTTCTTGCGGGTAAAGCTGTAACTCTGTGAGATGAATTAACAGAACACAGGGCAGTTTCTCAGAAATCTTTTTTCCAGTTTTTAACGGAAGATATTTCCTTTTTCACCGTAGCCCTCTCTGGGCTTCCAAATATCACTTTGCAAATTACAAAAGAACAGTCTTATTGAACGGCTTCTTGAGGGGAAACCTGTAAATCGGTGAGATGAATTAACAGAACACAAAGCCATTTCTCAGAAATCTTCTTTCCAGTTTTTATCTTAGGATATTTCCTTTTTCACCATAGCCCTCTATGGGCTTCCAAATATCACTATGCAAATCCCACAGGAACAGTCTTAGCGAAAGGCTTCTTGTGGAGAAAGCTGTAACTCGGTGAGATATATTAACAGAACACGCGGCAGTTTCTCAGAGTGCTTCTTTCTAGGGTTTAAGGGAAGATATTTCCTTTTTCACCATAGCCCACTATGGGCTTCCAAATATCACTTTGAAAATTTCACAAGAACAGTCTTACTGAATGGCTTTTTGAGGGGAAAGCGGTAACACTGTGAGATTAAATAAAAGAACACAAAGCAGTTTCTCAGAAAGCTTCTTCTCGGTTTTTATCTTAGGATATTTCCTTTTTCACTATAGCCATCTATGGGCTTCCAATTATCAGTTTGCAAATTCCACAAGAAGAGTCTTAGCGGAAGGTGTCTTCAGGGGAAAGCTCTAATTCTTTGAGATGAATTAACAGAACACACAGCAGTTTCTCAGAAAGCTTCTTTTCAGTTTTTAACTGAAGATATTTCCTTTTTCACCGTAGCCCTCTATGGGCTTCCAAATATCACTTTGCAAATACCACAACAGCAGCCTAAGCGAAAGGCTTCTTGAGGGTAAAGCTGTAACTGTGTGAGTTGAATTAACAGAAAACAAAGCAGTTTCTCAGAAAGTTTCTTTTCAGTTTTTATCTTAGGATATTTACTTTTTCACCATAGCCCTCTAACGGCTTCCAAATGTCACTTGGCAAATTCCACAGGAACAGTCTTAGTGAATGGCTCCTTGAGCTGAAAGCTGTAACTCTGTGAGATGAACTACCAGAACAGAAAGCAGTTTCTCAGAAAGGTTCTTTTCGGTTTTTATCTTAGGATATTTCCATTTTCACCATAGCCCTCTATGGGATTACAAATATCACTTTGCAAATTGCACAACAACGGCCTTAGCGAAAGGCTTTTTGAGGGGAAAGCTATAACTCTGTGAGATGAATTAACAGAACACAAAGCAGTTTCTCAGAAATCTTCTTCCAGTTTTTAACGGAAGACGTTTCCTTTTTCACCATAGTACTCTAGGGTTTAAAAATATCACTTTACAAATTCCACAGAAACACTCTTAGCGAAAGTCTTCTTGAGGGGAGAACTGTAATTCTGGGAGATGAATTAACAGAACACATAGCAGTTTCTCAGAATGCTTCTTTCCAGTTTTTAACTGAAGGTATATCCTTTTTTACCATAGCCCTCTAAGGTCTTCCAAATATCTCTTTGCAAATTCCACAAGAACAGTCTTAGCGAACGGCTTCTTGAGGGTAAAGCTTTAACTCGGTGAGTTGAATTGACAGAACACAAAGCAGTTTCTGAGAAAGCTTCTTTTCAGTTTTTAACTGAAGATATTTTCTTTTTCACCATAGCCCTGTATGGGCTTCCAAATATCACTTTGCAAATCCTACAGGAACAGTCTTAGCGAAAGGCTTCTTGAGGGTAAAGCTTTAACTCAGTGAGATGTATTAACATAACACAAGGCAGATTCTCAGAAAGCTTCTTTCCAGTTTTTAATGGAAGATATTTCCTTTTTCACCATAGCCCTCTATGGGCTTCCAAATATCACTTTGAAAATTTCACAACAACAGCCTTAGCAAAAGGCTTCTTGAGGGGAAAGCTGTAACTCTGTGAGTTGAATTGACAGAACACAAAGCAGTTTCTCAGAAAGCTTATTTTCAGTTTCTATCTTAGGATAATTCCTTTTTCAAAATAGCCTTCTACGGGCTTCCAAATATTACTTTGCGAATTCCACAAGAACAGTGTTAGCGAAATGTTTGTGCATGGGAGAGCTGTAACTCTGTGAGATGCATTAACAGAACACAAAGCTGTTTCTCAGAAATCTTCTTTCCAGTTTTTAACGGATGATATTTCCTTTTTCAGCTTAGCCCTCTATGGGATTCCAAATATCACTTTGCAAATTCCACAAGAACAATCTTAGCGAAAGGCTTCTTGAAGGCAAAGCTGTAACTCTGGAGACGAATTAACAGAACACAAAGCAGTTTCTCAGAAAGCTTCTTCTCAGTTTTTATCTTAGGATATTTCTTTTTTCACCGTAGCCCTCTATGGGCTTACAAATATCACTTTGCATATTCCAAAGGAACAGTCTTAGTGATCAGCTTCATGATAGGAAAGCTGTAACTCTGTCAGATTAATTAACGGAACACAAAGCAGTTTCTCAGAAAGGTTCTTACCAGTTTCTGGCGGAAGATATTTCCTTTTCCACCATAGCCCACGATGGGCTTCAAAGTATCACTTTGAAAATTCCACAAGAACTGTGCTAGCGAAAAACTTCTGGAGGGGAAAACTGTAACTCTGTGAGATGAATTAACAGAACACAAAGCAGTTTCTCAGAAATCTTCTTCCCAGTTTTTAACGAAAGATATTTCCTTTTTCACCATAGCCCTCTATGGGTTTACAAATATCAGAGTGCAAATTTCAAAACAACAGTCTTAGTGAAGGGCTTCTTGAGGGGAAAGCTGTAACACTGTGAGATAAACTAACACAACATAAAGCAGTTTCCCAGACAGCTTCTTTTCGGTTTTTATCTTAGGATATTTCCATTTTCAAAATAGCCCCCTATGGGCTTAGCAAGTATCACTTTGCATATTCCACAAGAACAGTTTTATAGAAAGGCTTCTTGAGGGGAAAGCTGTTACTCCGTGAGATGTATTAACAGAACACACGGCAGTTTCTCAGAAAACTTCTTTCCAGTTTTTAACGAGAGTTATTTCCCTTTTCACCATAGCCCTCCATGGGCTTCCAAATATCACTTTGCAAATTCCACAAGAACAGTCTTAGCGAAAGGCTTCTGGAGGCGAAATCTGTAACTATGTGAGATGAATTAACAGAACAAAAAGCAGTTTATCACAAATCTTCTTTCCAGTTTTTAACGGAAGATATTTCCTTTTTCACCATAGTCCTCTATGGGCTTCCAAATATCACTTCGCAAATTCCACAAGAACAATCTTAGCGAAAGGCTTCTTGAGGGGGAGTCTGTAACTCTGTGACATAAATTAACAGAACACAAAGCAGTCTCTCAGAAAGATTCTTTCCAGTATTTAACTGAAGTTATTTACTTTTTCACTATAGCCCTCTATGGGCTTCCAAATATCACTTTGCCAATTTCACAAAACAGTCTTAGTGAATGGCTTCCTGAGAGGAAACTGTAACTCTGTGAGTGAACTATCAAAACACAAAGCAGCTTTTCATACAGCTTCTTTTCGGTTTTTATCTTAGGATATTTCCATTTTCACCATAGCCTACTATGGGCATCCAAATATCACTTTGGAAATTCCACAAAATTAGTCTTAACGGATGGCTTCTTGAGGCAAAAGCTGTAACTCTTTGAGATGAATTAATAGAACACAAAGCAATTTCTCAGAAAGCTTCTTTTCAGTTTTTAACTGAAGGTATTTCCTTTTTCACCATAGCCCTCTTAGGGTTTCAATATATCACTTTGTAAATTCCACAACAACAGCCTTAGCGAAAGGCTTCCTGAGGTAAAAGAGTAACTCTCTGACTTGAATTAACACAACACAAAGCCGTTTCTCAGATAGCTTCTTTCGAGTTTTTATTTTAGGATGTTTCCTTTTTCACCATTGCCCTCTATGTGCCTCCAAATATCACTTTGCAAATCCACAAGAACAGTCTTAGTGAACGGCTTCTTGAGGGGAAAGCTGTAACTCTGTGAGAGGAACTAACTGAACACAAAGCAGTTTCTCAGAAGGCTTCTTTCCAGTTTTTAACTGAGGATATTTCCTTTTTCACCATTGCCCTTTTGGGCTTCCAAATATCACTTAGCAAATTCCACAAGAAAAGTCTTAGCGAAAGGCTTCTTGAGGGGAAAGCTCCAACTCTGTGAGATGAATTAACAAATTAGAAAGCATTTTCTCACAAATCTTCTTTCCAGTTTTTAACGGAAGATATTTCCTTTCTCACCACAGTCCTCTATGGGCTTCCAAATATCACTTTGCAAATCCCACAAGAACAGTCTTAGCGAAAGGCTTCTTGAGAGGAAAGCTGTAACTCAGTGAGACGTATTAAGAGAACACACGGCATTTTATCAGAATGCTTCTTTCCAGTTTTTAACGGAAGATATTTCCTTTTTCACCATAGTCCTCTATGGGTTTCCAAATATCACTTTCCAAATTTCACAAAACAGTCTTAGTGAACGGCTTCTTGAGGGGAAAGCTGTAGCTCTGTGAGATGAACTAACAGAACACAAAGCAGTTTCTTGGAAAGTTTCTTTTCATTTTTTAACTGAAGGTATTTCCTTTTTCACCATAGCTCTCTCTGGGCTTCCAAATATCACTTTGCAAATTCCACAAGAACAGTGTTAGCGAAAGGTTTCTGGAGGGGAAAGCTGTAACTCTGTGAGATGCATTAACAGAACACAAAGCAGTTTCTCAGAAATCTTCTTTCCAGTTTTTAACGGAAGATACTTCCTTTTTCACCTTAGCCCTCTATGGGATTCCAAATATCACTTTGCAAATTCCACAAGAACAGTCTTAGCGAAAGGATTCTTGAGGGGAAAGCTGTAACTCTGTGAGACGAATTAACAGAACACAAAGCAGTTTCTCAGAACGCTTCTTTCCAGTTTTTATCTTACGATGCTTCCTTTTTCACCATAGCCCTTTATGGGCTTCCAAATATCACTTTGCAAATTCCACAAGAACAGTTTTAGCGAACGGCTTCTGGAGGGGAAAGCTGTAACTCTGTGAGATGAATTAACAGAACACAAAGCTGTTTCTCAGCAATCTTCTTTCCAGTGTTTAACGGAGGATATTTCCTTTTTCACCATAGCCCTCTATGGGATTCCAAATATCACTTTGCACATTCCACAAGAACAGTGTAAGCGAAAGACTTCTGGAGGGGAAAACTGTAACTCTGTGAGATGAATTAACAGAACACAAAGCAGTTTCTCAGATATCTTCTTTCCAGTTTTTAACGAAAGATATTTCCTTTTTCACCATAGCCCTCTATGGGCTTCCAAATATCACTTTGCAAAACACAGAAGAACAGTCTTAGCGAAAGGCTTCTTGAGGGGCAAGCTGTAACTCTGTGAGATGCTTTAACAGAACACACGGCAGATTCTCAAAAAGCTTCCTTCAAGTTTTTAACGGAAGATATTTCCTTTTTCACCATAGCCCTCTATGAGTTTTCTAATGTCACATTGCAAATTTCACAAGAATAGTCTCAGTTAACTGCTTCTTGAAGGGAAAGCTGTAACTCTGTGAGATGAACCAACAGAACACAAAAGAGTTTATCAGAAAGCTTCTTTACAGTTTTTAACGGAAAATATTTCCTATTTCACAATAGCCCTCTATGAGATTCTAAATATCACTTTCCAAATTGCACAAGAACAGTCTTAGTGAATCGCCTCATGAGTGGAAATCTGTAACTCTTTGAGATGAATTAACAGAACACATAACAGTATCTCAGAAAGCTTCTTTTCGGATTTTATCTTACTATATTTCCTTTTTCATCAGAGCCCTCTATGGTCTTCCAAATATCACGTTGCAAATTACAAAAGAACAGTCTTTGTGAAAGACTTCTTGAGGGGAAGGCTGTAACTCTCTGAGATGAATTAACAGAACACAAAGCAGTTTCTCTAAAAGATTCTTTTCAGTTTTTATCTTAGGATATTTCCTTTTTCAGCATAGCCCCCTATGGGCTTCAAAAACATTTTGCAAATTCCACAAGAACTGTCTTAGCGAAAGGATTCTGGAGGGGAAAGCTGTAAATCTGTGAGATGAATTAACAGAATACAAAGCAGTATCTCAGAAACCTTCTTTTCCTTTTTTTAATATTACGATATTTCCATTTTAACTATAGGGCTATAGTGGTTCCAAATATCACTTTGCAAATTCCAGAAGAACAGTCTTAGCGAAAGGCTTCTTGAGGGTAAAGCTGTAACTCTGTAAGATTAATTAACAGAACACAAAACATTTTCTCAGATACCTACTTTTCAGTTTTTACCTTATTATATTTCCTTTTTCACCACAGCCCTCTATGGGATTCCAAATATCACTTTGCAAATTCCACATGAACAGTCTTAGCAAAAGACTTCTTGAGGGGAAAGCTGTAACTCTGTGAGATGAATTAACAGAACACAAAGCAGTTTCTCAGAAACATTCTTTCCGGTATTTAACGCAACATATTTCCTTTTTCACCGTAGCCCACTGCGGGCTTCCAAATATCACTTTGCAAATCCTACAAGAACAGTCTCAGTGAAAGGCTTCTAGAGAAGAAAGCTGTAACTCGGTGAGATGTATTAAGAGAACACACGGCAGTTTCTCAGAATGCTTCTTTCCAGTTTTTAACGGAAGATATTTTCATTTTCACCATAGCCTTCTATGGGCTTCCAAATATCACTTTGCAAATTCCACAAGAACAGTCTTAGTGAACGACTTCTTGAGGGGAAAGCTGTAACTCTGTGAGATAAACTAACACAACACAAAGCAGTTTCTCAGACAGCTTCTTTTCGGTTTTTATCTTAGGATATTTCCATTTTCACCATAGCCCTCTATGGGCTTCCAAATATCATTTTGCAAATATCACAAGAACAGTCATTGTGAACGACTTCTTGAAGGGAAAGCTGTATTTCTGTGAGATGAATTAACAGAACACAAAGCAGTTTCACAGAAAGCTTCATTTCAGTTTTTATCTTTGGATGTTTTCTTTTTCACCATAGCCCTCTATGGGCCTCCAAAAATCACTTTGCAAATTCCACAAAAAACGACATAGTGAACGGCTTCTTGAGGGGAGAGCTGTAACTCTGTGAGATGAATTAACAGAACACAACGCAGTTTCTCAGAAAGCTTCTTTCCAGTTTTTAACGGAGGATATTTCCTTTTATTCCATAGCCCACTACGGGCTTCCAAATATCACTTTGAAAATTCCACAAGAACAGTCTTAGCGAAAGGCTTTTAGAGGGAAATGTTGTAACTATGTGACATGAATTAACAGAACACAAAGCAGTTTCTCAGAAAGCTTCTTTTAGGTTTTCATCTTCCGATATTTCCTTTTTCACCATAGCCCTCTAAGGGATTCCAAATCTCACTTTGCAAATTCCACAAGAACAGTCTTACCGAAAGAATTATTGAGGGGAAAGCTGTAACTCTGTTAGGTGAATTAACAGAACCAAAAGGAGTTTCTCAGAAAGCTTCTTTCCGCTTTTTAACTGAAGATATTTCCTTTTTCACCATAGCGCTCTATGGGCTTCCAAATATCTCTTTGCAAATCCCACAAGAACAGTGTTAGCTAAAGGCTTCTTGAGGGGAAACCTGTAACTAGGTGAGGTCTATTACCGAACACATGGCGGTTTCTCAGAAAGCTTCTTTCCAGTTTTTAACTGAAGATATTTCCTTTTTCACCATAGCCCTCTATGGGCTTCCAAATATCACTTTGCAAATTCGACAACAACAGCCTTAGCGAAAGGCTTTTAGAGGGAAATGTTGTAACTCTGGAGATGAATTAACAGAACACAAAGCAGTTTCTCAGAAAGTTTCTTTCCAGTTTTTAACGGAAAATAATTCCTTTTTCACCATAGCCCTCTATGGGATTCTAAATATCACTTTCCAAATTTCAGAAGAACAGTCTTAGTGAACGGCCTTTGAGGGGAAATCTGTAACTCTCTGAGATGAATTAACAGAACACAAAGCAGTTTCTCAAAAAGCTTCTTTTCGGATTTTATCTTACTATATTTCCTTTTTCAACATAGCCTTCCATGGTCTTCCAAATAACACTTTGCAAATTACAAAAGAACAGTCTTTGTGAAAGACTTCTTGAAGGGAAAGCCGTAACTCTCTGAGATGAATTAACAGAACGCAGAGTAGTTTCTCAGAAAGTTTCTTTTCAGTTTTTATCTTAGGATATTTCCTTTTTCAGCAGAGCCCTATATGGGCTTCCAAAAACATTTTGCAAATTCCACAAAAACCGCCTTAGTGAAAGGATTCTGGACGGTAAATCTGTAACTCTGTGATATGAACTAACAGAACACAAAGCGGTTTCTCAGAAACCTTCTTTTCGTTTTTTATCTTAGGATATTTCCTTTTTCACCAAAGCCCTCTATGGGCTTCCAAATATCACTTTGCAAATTCCAGAAGAACAGTCTTAGCGAAAGACTTCTTGAGGGTAAAGCTGTAACAATGTAAGATGAATTAACAGAACACAAAACATTTTCTCAGAAACCTACTTTTCAGTTTTTACCTTAGAATATTTCCTTTTTCACCATAGCCCTCTATGGGATTCCAAATATCACTTTGCAAATTCCACAGGAACAGTCTTAGTGAACGGCTTCTTGAGGGGAAAGCTGTAAGTCTGTGAGATGAATTAAGAGAACACAATGCACTTTCTCAGAAAGCTTCTTTTCGGTTTTTATCTTAGGATATATCCTTTTTCGCCATAACCCTGTATTGGCTTCCAATATCGCTTTGCAAATTCCTCAAGAACAGTCTGAGTAGACGGCTGCTTGAGGGTAAACTGCACCTCTGTGAGATGAACTAACAGAACATAAAGCAGTTTCTCAGAAAGCTTCTTTGCAGTTTTTAACGGAGGATATTTCCTTTTTCTCCGTAGCCATATATGGGCTTCCAAATATCACTTTGCAAGTTCTACAAGAACAATCTTAGTGAAAGGCTTCTGAGGGAAAAGCTGTACTTCTGTGACATGAATCAACAGAACACAAAGCAGTTTCTCAGAAAGCTTCTTCCAGTATTTCCGGAAGATATTTCCTTTTTCACCATAGTGCTCTATGGGCTTCCAAGTATCACTTTGCAAATTCCACAAGAACAATCTTAGCAAAAGGCTTCTTGAGGGGAAAGCTGTACCTCTGTGAGATGAATTAGCACAACACAAATCAGTTTCTCAGAAAGCTTCTTTTCAGTTTTTATCTTACGATATTTCCTTTTTCACCATAGAACTCTATGGGCTTCCAAACACCACCTTGCAAATTCTACAAAACATTCTTAGAGAAAGGCGTCTTGAGGGGAAAGCTGTAACTCTGTGAGATGAATAAACAGAATACAAAGCAGTTTCTCAGAAAGCTTCTTTCCAGTTTCTAACGAAGATATTTCCTTTTTTCACCTTAGCCCTCTATTGGCTTCCAAATATCACTTTCCAAATGACACAAGAACAGTCTTATCGAAAGGCTATTTGAGGGGAAATCTGTAACTCTGTGAGATGAATTAGAAAAACACAAAGTAGTTTCTCAGAAAATTTCTTTCCAGTTTTTAACGGAAGATATTTCCTTTTTCAACAAAGCCCTCTAAGGGCTTCTAAATATCACTTTTAAAATTCCAGAAGAACAGTCTTAGCAAAAGCCTTCTTGAGGTGAAAGCTGTAGTTCTGTGAAATGAATTAACAGTACACAAAGCAGTTTTTCAGAAAGCTTCTTTCCAGTTTTTAACTGAAGATAATTCCTTTTTCTCCATAGCCCTCTAGGGCTTCCAAATATCACTTTGCAAATTCCACAGGAACAGTCTTAGCGAATGGATTCTTGAGGTGAAAGCTGTAACTCTGTGAGATGAATTAACAGAACACAAAGCAGTTTCTCAGAAAACTTATTTTCAGTTTTTGTGTTAGGCTATTTCCTTTTTCACCAAAGACCTCTAAGGGCTTCTAAATATCGCTTTCCAAATTCCACAAGAACAGTCTTAGCGAAAGGGTTCTTGAGGGGAAAGCTGTAACTGTGAGATGAAATAACAGAACACAAAGCAGTTTCTCAGAAAGCTTTTTTCCAGTTTTTTACGGAAGATATTTCCTTTTTCACCAGAGTCCTCCATGGTCTTCTAAATATCTCTTTCCAAATTCCACAAGAACAGTCTTAGCAAAAGGCTTCTTGCGGGGAAAGCAGTAACTCTGTGAGATGTATTAACAGAACACAAAGCATTTTCTCAGAAAGCTTCTTTTCAGTTTTTATCTTATGATATACCCTTTATCACCATAGCCCTCTATGGACTTCAAAATATCACATTTCAAATTCCACAAGAACAGGTTTAGCAAAAGGCTTCTTGAGGGGAAAGCTGTAACTCTCTGAGGTGAATTAACAGAACACAAAGCAGTTTCTCAGAAAGCTTCTTTTCAGTTTTTATCTTAGGATTTTTCCTTTTTCACATTGACGTCTATGGGTTTCCAAATATCACTTTGCAAATTCCACAAGAACAGGCTTAGTGAAAGGCTTCTTGAGGGGAGAGCTGTAACTCTGTGACATGAATTAACAGAACACAAAGCAGTTTCTCAAAAAGCTTCTTTACATTTTTTAACGGAAGATATTTCCTTTTTCACAGTAGCCCTCTATGAGCTTCCAAATATCACTTTGCAAATTCCACAAGAACAGGCTTGTCGAAAGGCTTCTTAAGGTTAAAGCTGTAACTCTGTGAGATGTATTAAAAGAACACAAAGCAGTTTCTCAGAAATGTTCTTTCCAGTATTTTACGGAAGTTATTTTCTTTTTCACAAAGCCCTCTATGGGCTTCCAAATATCACTTTGCAAATTCCACAAAAACAGTCTCAGCCTAAGGCTTCTTGAGGGAAAAGCTGTAACTCTGTGAAATGAATTAACAGAACCCAAAGTAGTTTCTCAGAAAGCTTCTTTCCTGTTTTTAACTGGAGATATTTCCTTTTTCACAATAGCACTCTACGAGCTTCCAAATATCAGGCTGCAAATTCCACAAGAACAGTCTTAGCGAAAGGCTTCTTGAGGGGAAGGCTGTAACTCTGAGATGAATTAACGGAACACAAAGCAGTTTCTCAGAAAGCTTCTCTTCAGTTTTTATCTTAAGATATTTCCTTTTTCCCCACAGCCCTCTTTGGTCTTCTAAATATCACTTACCAATTCCACAAGAACAGTCTTAGCGAAAGGCTTCTTGAGTTGAAAGCTGTAACTCTTTGAAACTAATTAACAGAACACAAAGAAGTTTCTCAAAAAGCTTCTTTCCAGTTTTTATCGGAAGATATTTCCTTTTTCACCATAGCCCTCTATGGGCTTCCAAATATCACTTTGCATATTCCACAGGAACAGTCTTAGCGACAGGTTTTTTAAGGTGAATGCTGTAAATCTGTGAGATGAATTAACAGAACACAAAGCATTTTCTCAGAAAGCTTCTCTCCAGTTTTTGTCTTGGGATATTTCTTTTTTTCTCCACAGCCCTCTACGGTCTTCTAAATATCACTTTCCAAATTACACAAGAACAGTCTTAGGAAAAGGCTTCTTGAGGAGAAAGCTGTAACTCTGTGAGATGAATTAACAGAACACAAAGCAGTTTCTCAGAAAGCTTCTTTCCAGTTTTTAACGGAATATATTTCCTTTTTCACCATAGCCCTCTATGTTCTTCGAAATATCACTTTGCAAATTCCACAAGAACAGTCTAAGCGAAAGTCTTCTTGAGGGGAAAGCTGTAACTCTGTGAGATGAATTAACACGACACAACGCAGTTTCTCAGAAAGCTTCTTTCCAGTTTTTAATGGAAGATATTTCCTTTTTCACCGTTGCCCTCTATGGGTTTCCAAATATCATTTTGCAAATTCCACAAGAACAGTCTTAGCGAAAGGCTTCTTGAGGGGAGAGCTGTAACTCTGTGAGATGAATAAACAGAACACAAATCAGTTTCTCCGAAAGATTCTTTCCTGTTTTTGTCTTAGGATATTTCCTTTTTCATCATAGCCCTCTCTGTGCTTCCAAATAACACTTTGAAAATTC
The DNA here is from genome assembly GCF_047675955.1 of Chlorocebus sabaeus. Taxonomy (NCBI): domain Eukaryota; kingdom Metazoa; phylum Chordata; class Mammalia; order Primates; family Cercopithecidae; genus Chlorocebus; species Chlorocebus sabaeus. The sequence continues at coordinate 620,961 of NW_027327837.1, forward strand.
GACAAGGACAGTCTTATCGAAAGGCTTCTTGAAGGAAGAGCTGTAACTCTGTGAGATGAATTAACAGAACACTAAGCAGTTTCACAGAAAGCTTCTTTCCAGTTTTTTTTTTTTTTTTTTTTTTTTTTTTTTTTTTTTTTTTTGAATCAGAGTCTGGCTCTGTCGCCCAGGGTGGAGTGCAGTGGCCGGATCTCAGCTCACTGCAAGCTCCGCCTCCGGGGTTTACGCCATTCTCTTGCCTCAGCCTCCCGAGTAGCTGGGACTACAGGCGCCGCCAACACGCCCGCCTTGTTTTTTGTATTTTTTAGTAGAGACGGGGTTTTCACCGTGTTAGCCAGGATGGTCTCGATCTCCTAAAACCGTGATCCGACCGTCTCGGCCTCCTAAAGTTCTGGGATGACAGGGTTGAGCCACCGCGCCCAGCCTTCCTTCCAGTTTTTAACTGAAGATATTTAGTTTTTCACCATAGCCCTCTATGGGCTTCTAAATATCACGATCAGAATTCCACATCAACAGTCTTAGCGACAGGATTCTTGAGGGGAAAGCTGTAACTCTGTGACATGAATTAAGAGAACACAAAGCAGTTTCTCAGAAAGCTTCTTTAGAGATTTTAACAGAAAATATTTCCTTTTTCACCAAAGCCCTCTATGGGCTACGAAATATCACCTTGCAAATTCCACAAGAACAGTCTTAGCGAAAGGTTTCTTGAGGGGAAAACTGTAACTCTGTGAGATGAATTAACAGAACACAAAGCAGTTTCTCAGAAACCTTCATTCCAGTTTTTAACGGAAGATATTTCCTTTTTCACCAAAGGAATCTATGGGCTTCCCAACACCACTTTTCAAATTCGACAAGAACAGTCTTAGCGAAAGGCTTCTTGAGGGGAAAGCTGTAATTCCGTGAGATGAATTAACAGGACAAAAGAAGTTTCTCAGAAACCTTCATTCCAGTTTTTAACTGAAGATATTTCCTTTTTCACCATAGCCCTCTATGGGCTTCCAAATATCACTTTGCAAATTCCACAAGAAGAGCCTTAGCGAAAAGCTTCTTGAGGAGAAAGATGTAACTCTTTGAAATGAATTATCAGAACACAAAGCAGTTTCTCAGAATGCCTCTTTTCAGGTTTTAACAGAAGATATTTCCTTTTCCATGTTAGCCCTCTATGGGTTTCCAAATATCACTTTGCAAACACCACAAGAACTGTCTTAGTGAAAGGTATCTTGAGGGGAAAGCTGTAACTCTGTGAGATGAATTATCAGTACACAAAGCAGTATGTCAGAAAGCTTCTTTTCATTTTTTATCTTAGGATACTTCCTTTTTCACCATAGCCCTCTATGGGCTTCCAAATATCACTTTGCAAATTCCACAAGAACAGTCTTAGCGAAACGCTTCTTGAGGGAAAAGCTGTAACTCTGTGAGATGAAAGAACAGAATACAAAACAGTTTCTCTGAAAGCTTCTTTCCAGTTTTTAACGGATGATATTTCCTTTTTCACCATAGCCCTCTAAGGGCTTCTAATATCACGTTCCAAATTCCACAAGAACAGTCTTAGGGAAAGGCTTCTTGAGGGGAAAGCTGTAAATCTCTGAGATGAAATAACAGAACACAAAGCAGTTTCTCAGAAATCATCTTTCCAGTTTTTAACGGAAGATATTTCTTTTTTCACCAAAGCCCTCTGTTGGTTTCCAAATATCAATTTTCAAATTCCACAAGAACAGTCTTAGCGAAAGGCTTCTTGAGGGGAAAGCTGTAACTCTGTGCGATGAATTAACAGAACACAAAGTATTCTCTCAGAAAGCTTCTTTCTAGTTTTTAACTGAAGATATTTCCTTTTCTACCAAAGCCGTCTTTGGGCTTCCAAATATCACTTTGCAAATTACACAAGAACAGTGTTAGCGAAATGCTTCTTGAGGGGAAAGCTTTAACTCTGTGAATTGAATTAGCAGAACACAAAGCAGTTTCTCAGAAAGCTTCTTTCCAGTTTTTAACGGAAGACATTTCCTTTTTCACCATAGCCCTCTATGGGCTTCTAAATACCACTTTGCAAATTCCACAAGAAGAGTCTTAGAGAAAGGCTTCCTGAGGGGAAAGCTGTAAGTCTGTGAGATGAATTAACAGAACACAAAGTAGTTTCTCACAGAGGTTCTTTTCAGTTTTTATCTTAGGATATTTCCTTTTTCACCATAGCCCTCTATGGGCTTCCAAATATCACTTTGCAAATTCCACAACAATAGTCTTAGCGAAAGCCTTCATGAGGGGAAAGCTGTAATCTGAAAGCTTCTTTCCAGTTTTTAACGGAAGATATTTCCTTTTTCACCATAGCACTCTATGGGCTTCCATATATCACTTTTCAAATTCCACAAGAACTCTCTTAGGGAAAGGGTTCTTGAGGGGAAAGTTGTAACTCTGTGAGATGAATTAACAGAACACAAAGTAGTTTCTGGGAAAGCTTCTTTCCACTTTTTAACGAAAGAATTTCCTTTTTCACCGTAGCCCTCTATGGGCTTCCAAATATCACTTGGCAAATTCCACAAGAAAAGCCTTAGCGAAAGGTTTCTTGAGGAGAAAGCTGTAACTGTGTGGGGTGAATTAACAGAACATAAAGCAGTATCTCAGAAAGCTTCTTTCTAGTTTTTAACGGAAGATATTTCCTTTTTCACCAAAGCCCTCTATGGGCTTCCACGTATCACTTTGCAAATTCTACAAGAACAGTCTTAGCGAAATGTTTCTTGATTGGAAAGCTGTAACTCTTTGAGGTGAAATAACAGAACACAAAGCAGTTTCTCAGAAAGCTTCTTACCAGTTTTTAACGCAGGATATTTCCTTTTTTACAATAGCCCTCTATGGGCTTGTGATATCACGTTCTAAATTCCACAGGAACAGTCTTAGCGAAAGGCTTCTTTAGGGAAAATCTGTAACTCTGTGATACGAATTTACAGAACACAAAGCAGTTTCTCAGATAGCTTATTTTTAGTTTTTATCTTAGGCTATTTTCTTTTTCACCGTAGACCTCTATGGGCTTCTAAATATCACTTTCGAAATTCCACAAGAACAGATTTAGGGAAAGGCTTCTTGAGTGGAAAGCTGTAACTCTGTGAGATGAATTAACAGAACACAAAGAAGTTTCTCAGTAAGTTCCTTTCCAGTTTTTAACCGAAGATATTTCCTTTGTCTCCATCGCCCTATAGGGTCTTCTTAATATCACTTTCCAAATTACACAAGAACAGTCTTATCGAAAGTCTTCTTGAGGGGAAATCTGTAACTCTGTGACATGAATTAAGAGAACACAAAGCAGTTTCTCGGAAAGCTTCTTTCCACTTTTTAACAGAAGATAATTCCTTTTTCACTATAGCCCTCTATGGGCTTCCAAATATCACTTGGCAAATTCCACAAGAACAGCCATAGCGAAAGGCTTCTTGAGGGGAAAGCTGTAACTCTGTGACATGAATTATCAGAACACAAAGCAGATTCTCAGAAAGCTTCTTTTCAGTTTTTGTATTAGGATACTTTCTTTTTCACCATAGCCCTCTCTTGGCCTCTAAATATCACCTTCCAATTTCCACAAGAACAGTCTTAGCGAAAGGCTTCTTCAGGGGGAAGCTGTAACTCTGTGAGATGAATTAAAACAACAAAAAGTAGTGTCTCAGAGAGCTTCTTTCCAGTTTTTTAAGGATGATATTTCCTTTTTCACCATAGCCTTCTATAGGCTTCCAAATATCACTTTGCAAATTCCACAAGAACACACTTAGCGAAACGCTTCTTGAGGGGAAAGCTGTAACTCTGTCAGATGAATTAACAGAACACAAAGCAGTTTCTCGGAAATCTCCCTCCACTTTTAAACAGAAGAATTTCCTTTTTCACCGTAGCCCTCTATGGGCTTCCAATTATCACTTGGCAAATTCCACAAGAACATTCTTAGCGAAAGGCTTCTTGAGGGGAAAGCTGTAACACATTGAGATGAATTAACATAACACAAAGCAGTTTCTCAGAAAGCTTCTTTTCGGTTTTTATATTAGGATATTTCCATTTTCACCATAACCCTCAATGGGCATCCAAATATCACTTTGCAATTTCCACAAGAGCAGTCTTAGTGAACTGCTTCTTGAGGGGAAAGCTGTAACTCTGTGAGATGTATTAACAGAACACAAAGCAGTTTCTGAGAAAGCTTCTTTCCAGTTTTTAACGGAAGATATTTCCTTTTTCACCAAAGCCCTCTACAGGCTTCCAAATATCACTTTGCAAATTACACAAGAACAGCCTTAGAGAAAGGTTTATTGAGAGGAAAGCTGTAACTCGGTGAGATGTATGAACAGAACTCACGGCAGTTTCTCAGAAAGCTTCTTTCCAGTTTTTAGCGGAAGATATTTCCTTTTTCACCATATCTCTCTATGGGTTTCCAAATATCAGTTTGAAAATTTCACAAGAATAGTCCTAGTGAACGGCTTCTTGAGGGTAAAGCTGTAACTTTGTGAGATGAATTAAGAGAACACAAAGCAATTTCTCAGAAAGCTTCTATCCAATTTTAAACTGAAGATATTTCCTTTTTCACCATAGCCTTGTATGGGCTTCCAAATATCACTTTACAAATTCCACAAGAACAGTCTTGGCGAAAGGCTTCTTGAGGAAAAAGCTGTAACTCTGTGACATGTATTAACAGAACACAAAGAAGTTTCTCAGAAAGTTTCTTTTCAGTTTCTGACTTAGGATATTTCCTTTTTCACCATAGCCCTCTATGGGTTTCCAAATATCACTTTGAAAATTTCACAAGAATAGTGTTAGTGAACGGCTTCTTGAGAGGAAAGCTGTAACTCTGTGAGATGAACTAACAAAACAGTAAGAAGTTTCTCAGAAAGCTTCTTTCCAGTTTTTAACGGAAGAAATTTCCTTTTTCACCTTAGAGCCCTGTGGGCTTCCAAACATGACTTTGCAGATTCCACAAGAACAGTCTTAGTAAACGTTTCTTGAGGGGAAAGCTGTAACTCTGTGAGATGAATTAACAGAACACAAAGCAGTTTCTCAGAAAGCTCCTTTCCAGTTTTTAACTGAAGATATTTCCTTTTCACCACAGCACTCTAAGGGGTTCCAAATATCACTTTGCAAATCCCACAAGAACAGTCTCAGCGAAGGGCTGAGAGGAAAGCAGTATCTCGGTGAGATGTATTACCAGAACACACGGCATTTTCTCAGAAAGTTTCTTTCCAGTTTTTAACGGAAGATATTTCTTTTTTCACCATAACCTTCTATGGGCTTCCAAATATCATTTTGGAAATTCCACAAGAACAGTCTTACGGAGAGGCTTCTTGAGGGGAAACCTGTAACTCTGTGAGATGAATTAACAGAACACAAAGTAGTTTCTCACAAATATTCCTTCCAGTTTTTAACGGAAGATATTTCCCTTTTCACCTTAGCCCTCTACGGGCTTCCAAATGTCACTTTGCAAATTCCACAAGAACAGCCTTAGAGAAAGGCTTCTTGAGAGGAAAGCTGTAACTCGTTGAGATATAAAAACAGAACACACGGCAGTTTCTCAGAAAGCTTCTTGACAGTTTTTAATGGAATATATTTCCTTTTTCACCATAGTCCTCTATGCGTTTCCAAATATCACTTTGAATATTTCACAAATAATAGTCCTAGTGAACGGCTTCTTGAGGGGAAAGCTGTAACTCTGTGAGATGAACTAACAAAACGCAAAGCAGTTTCTCAGAAATCTTCTTTCCGGTTTTTAACGGAGAATACTTCCTTTTTCACCATAGCCCTCTACCGCTTCCAAATTTCACTTTCCAAATTCCACAAGAACAGTCTTAGCGAAAGGCTTCTTGAGGGGAAAGCTGTAACTGTGAGACAAATTAGCAGAACACAAAGCAGTTTCTCAGAAAACTTATTTTCAGTTTTTATCAAAGGATATTTCCTTTTTCACCGGAGCCCTCTATGGGATTACAAATATCACTTTGCAAATTCCACAAGAATAGTGTTAGCGAAACGTTTCTTGAGGGGAAAGCTGTAACTCTGTGAGATGAATTAACAGAACACAAAGCAGTTGCTCAGAAGGTTTCTTTCAAGTTTTTAACTGAAGATAGTTCCTTTTTCGCCACAGCCCTCTATGGGTTCTCAAATATCACTTTGTAATTTCACAAGAAGAGTCTTAGTGAACGGCTTCTTCAGGGGAAAGCTGTAACTCTGTGAGATGAACTAACGGAACACAGAGCCTTTTCTCAGAAAACTTCTTTTCGGTTTATAACGGAAGATATTTCTTTTTTCACCATAGACCTCTAAGGGCTTCCAAATTTCACTTTGTAAATTCCACAAGAACAGTCTTAGTGAAAGGCTTCTTTAGGGGAAAGCTGTAACTCTGTGAGATGAATTAAGAGAACACAAGGAAGTTTCTCAGAGAGCTTATTTCCAGTTTTAAACTGAAGATATTTCCTTTTTCTCATAGCCCTCTATGGGCTTCCAAATATCACTTTGCAAATTCCACAAGAAGAGTCTTAGCTAAAGGCTTCTTGAGGGAAAACATGTAACGCTGTGAGATGAATTAACAGAACACAAAGCAATTGCTCAGAAAGCTTCTTTCCAGTTTTTAACGAAAAATATTTCCATTTTCCCCATAGCTCTCTATGGGATTCCAAATATCACTTTGCAACTTTTACAAGAACAGTCTTACCGAAAGGCTAGTGGAGGGGAAATAGTAACTCTCTGAGATGAATTAACAGAACACAAAGCAGTTTCTCAGAAATCTTCTTTCCAGTTTTTAACGGATGATATTTCCTTTTTCACCGTAGACATCTATGGGTTTCCAAATATCACTTTGCAAATTTCACAAGAACAGTCCCTGAGAAAAGCTTCTTGTGGGAAAATCTGTAACACTTTGAGGTGAATTAACAGAACACACATCAGTTTCTCAGAAACCTTCTTTCCAGTTTTACACTGAAGCTATTTCCTTTTTCAGCATAGCCCTCTATGGGCTTCCAAATATCACTTTGCAAATTTCACAAGAAAAGTCTTAGCGAAAGGCTTCTTGAGGGGAAAGCTGTAACTCTGTGAGATAAATTAACAGAACACAAAGTAGTTTCTCAGAAATCTTCTTTCCAGTAGTTAACGGAATATATTTCCTTTTTCACCGTAGCCCTCTATGGGCTTCCAAATATCACTTTGCAAATTCCACAAGCACAGTCCTAGCGAAAAGTTTCTTGAGGGGAAAGCTGTAACTCGGTGTGATGTATTAACAGAACACGTGGCAGTTTCTCAGAATGCTTCTTTCCAGTTTTTAACGGAAGATATTTCCTTTTTCAACATAGCCCTCTATGGTCTTCCAAATATCTCTTTGCAAATTACACGAGAACAGCCTTCATGAACGTCTTCTTGAGAGGAAAGCTGTAACTCTGTGAGATGAACTAACAGAACACAAAGCAGATTCTCAGAAAGCTTCTTTTCGGTTTTTATCTTAGGATATTTCCAATTTCACTATAACCCTCTAGGGGTTCCAAATATCACTTTTCAAATTCCACAAGAACAGTCTTAATGAAAGGCTTTTTGAGGGGAAAGCAGTAACTCTGTGAGATGAATTAGCAGAACTCAAAGCAGTTTCTCAGAAAGCTGCTTTTCAGTTTTTTTCTTAGGATATTTCCTTTTTCAGAATAGCTCTCTATGGTCTTCCAAATATCAATTTGCAAATTCAACAAGAACAGTCTTAGCGAAAGGGTTCTTGAGGGAAAACTCTAACTCTTAGATATGAATTAACAGAGCACAAAGCAGTTTCTCAGAAAGCTTCTTTTCAGTTTTTAACTGAAGATATTACCTTTTTCACCATGGCCCTCTATGGGCTTCTAAATATCACTTTGCAAATTCCACAAGAACAGTCTTAGCGAAAGTCTTCTTGAGGGAAAAGCTGTAACTCTGTGGGAAGAATTAACAGAACACAAAGCAGTTTCTCTGAAAGCCTCTTTTAAGTTTTTATCTTAGGATATTTAATTTTTCACCACAGCTCTCTATGGGCTTACAACTATCTCTTTGCAAATTTCACAAAAACAATCTTAGTGAACGGCTTCTTGAGGTGAAAGCTGTAACTCCATGAGATGAACTAACAGAACAAAAAGCAGTTTCTTAGAAAGCTTCTTTTCGGTTTTTATCTGAGAATATTTCCATTTTCACGGTAGACTCTATGGGCTTCCAAATATCATTTTGTAAATTACACAAGAGGAGCCTTAGCTGAAGGCTTCTTGAGGGGAAAGTTGTAACTCGTTGAGATGAATTAACAGAACACATAGCAGTTTCTCAGAAAGCTTCTTTTCAGTTTTTAATGAAAGATATTTCCTTTTTCACCATAGCAATCTATGGGCTTCCAAATACCACTTTGCAAATTCCACAAGAAAAGTCTTAGCAAAAGGCTTCTTGAGAGGTAAGCTGTAACTCTGGGAGATGAATTAACAGAACACAAAGCAGTTTCCCAGAAACCTTCTTTCCAGTATTTAACTGAAGATATTTCCTTTTTCACCATAGCCCTCTATAGACTTCCAGATATCACTTTGCGAATCCCACAAGAACAGTCTTAGCGAAAGGCTTCTTGAGGGGAAAGCTGTAACTCGGAGATATATTAAGAGAACACACGGCAGTTTCTCACAAAGCTTCTATCCAGTTTTTAACGGAAGATATTTCCTTTTTCAACATAGCCATCTGTGGGCTTCCAAATATCACTTTGCAACTCCCTCAAGAACAGTCTTAGCGAAGGTCTTCTTGAGAGCAAAGCTGTAACTGTGTGAGATGTATTAATAGAACACACGGCAGTTTCTCAGAAAGCTTCTTTCCAGTTTTTAACGGAAGATATTTTGTTTTTCACTGTAGCCCACTATGGGCTTTCAAATATCACTTTGCAATTTTCACAAGAAGAGCCTTAGCGAAAGGCTTCTTGAGGGGAAAGCTGTAACTCTGTGAGTTGAATTAACAGACCACACAGCAGATTCTCAGAAAACTTCTTTTCAATTTTTATCTTAAGGTATTTCCTTTTTCTCCAAAGACCTCTTTGGGCTTCCAAATATCACTTTGCAAATTCCAGAAAAACAGTCTTAGGGAAAGGCTTCTGGAGGGGAAAGCTGTAACTCAGTGAGTTGAATTAACAGAACACAAAGCAGTTTCTGAGAAAGCTTCTTTCCAGTTTTTAAATGAAGAAATTTTCTTTTTCACCATAGCCCTATTTGGGCTTCCATATATCACTTTGCAAATCCCACAAGACCAGTCTTATCGAAAGGCTTCTTGAAGGGAAAGTTGTAATTCTGTGAGATGAATTATCAGAACTCAAAGCAGTTTCTCAGAAATCTTCTTTCCAGTTTTTAACTAAAGATATTTCCTTTTTCACCGAAGCCCTCTAGGGGCTTCCAAATATCACTTTGCAAATTCCACAAAAACAATCTTAGCGAATGACTTCTGCAGGGGAATGCTGTAACTCTATTAGATAAATTAACAGAACACAAAGCAGTGTCGTAGAAATCTTCTTACCAGTTTTTAATGGAAGATATTTCCTTTTTCTCCATAGCCCACTATGGGATTCCAAATATCACTTTGCAAATTCCACAAAACAGACTTACTGAAAAGTTTCTTGAGAAGAAAGCTGTAACCCTTTGAGATGAATTACCAGAACACAAAGCAGTTTCTCAGAAAGCTTCTTTCCAGTTTTGAACGGAAGAGATTTCCTTTTACATCATGGCAGTCTATGGGCTTCCAAATATCACTTTGCAAATTGCACAAGAACAGTCTTAACGAATGGCTTCTTGAGGGAAAATTTGTAACACTGGGATACGAATTAAGAGAACACAAAGCAGTTCCTCAGAAAGCTTCTTTTCAGTTTTTATCTTAGGATATTTTCTTTTTCACCATAGCTCTCTTTGGGCTTACAAACATCACTTTGCAAATTCCAAAACAGCAGTCTTAGTGAAAGGCTTCTGGAGTGGAAAGCTGTAACTTTCTGAAATGAATTAACAGAACACAGAGCTATTTCTCAGAAAGCTTCTTTGCAGTTTTCAACCGAAGATATTTCCTTTTTCCCCATAACCCTCTAAGGGCTTCCAAATATCTCTTAGAAAATCACACAAGAACAGTATTTGCGAAAGGCTTCTTGAGTGGAAAGCTGTAACTCGGTGAGATGTATTAACAGAACACAATGCAGTTTCACAGAATGCTTCTTCAGAGTTTTAACGGAAGATATTTCCTTTTTCACCTTAGCCTTCTATGGGCTTCCATATATCACTTTGCAAATTCCACAAGAACAGTCTTAACGAAAGGCTTCTAGAGGGGAAAGCTGTTACTCTGTGAGATGAATTTAAAGAACACAAAGCAGATTCTCAAAAAGCTTTTTTCCAGTTTTAAACTGAAGATATTTCCTTTTCACCATAGCCCCCTATGGGCTCCAAAATAACACTTTGCATATTCCAGAGGAATGGACTTAGCGAAAGGCTTCTTGACCGGAAAGCTGTAACTCTGTGAGATGAATTAACCAAACACAAAGCAGTTTCTCAGAAATCTTCTTTCAACTTTTTAACTGAGGATATTTCCTTTTTCACTATAGCCCTCTAATGGCTTTCAAATATCACTTTGCAAATTCCACACGAAGTTTCTTAGCGAAAGGCTTCTTGAAGGGAAAGCTGTAACTCTGTAAGATAAATTAACAGAACACAAAGTAGTTTCTCAGAAAGCTTCTTTCTGGTTTTTAACAGAAGATATTTCTTCTTTCACCATAGCCCTCTATCGGCTTCCAAATATCACTATGCAAATTCCACAAGAACAGTCTTGGCGAAAGGCTTCTTGAGGGGAAAGCTGTAACTCTTTGAGGTGAATTAACAGAACACAAAGCAGTTTCTCAAAAAGCTTCTTTTCAGTTTTTATCTTAGGATATTTCGGTTTTCACCATAGCCTTCTATGGGCTTCCAAATATCACTTTGAAAATTCCACAAGAGCAGTCTTACTGAAAGGCTTTTTGAGGGGAAATCTGTAACTTTGTGAGATGAATTTACAGAACACAAACAGTTTCTTAGAAAGCTTATTTCCACATTTTTACTGAAGATATTTTCTATTTCACCATAGCACTCTTCTGGCTTCCAAATATCACCTTGAAAATAGCACAAGAACAGACTTAGCGAAAGGCTTCTTGAGGGGAAAGCTGTATCTCTTTGAGATAAATTAACAGAACACAAATCAGTTTCTCAGAAAGCTTCTTTCCAGATTTTAACTTAAAATATTTTCTTTTTCACCATAGCCCACTTTCGGCTTCCAAATATCAATTTGCAAATTGCACAAGAACAGTCGTAGTGAAAGGCTTCTTGAGGGGAAAGCTGTAACTATGTGAGATGAATTAACAGAACACAAAGCAGATTCTCAGAAAGCTTCTTTAGAGTTTTTAACTGAAGATATTTCCTTTTTCACCATAGCCCTGTAAGGGCTTCCAAATATCACTTTGAAAATTCCACAAGAGCAGTATTATCGAAAGGCTTTTTGAGGGGAAAGCTGTAACTCTGTGAAATGAATAAACAGAACACAAATCAGTTTCTCAGAAAGCTTTTTTACAGTTTTTAAGGGAAGATATTTTCTTTTCCATGGTAGACTTCTTTGGGCTTCCAAATATCACTTCGTAAATTCCACAAGAAGAGTCTCACCGAAAGGATTCTTGGGGGAAAGCTGTAACTCTGTGAGATGAATTAACAGAACACAAAGCAGTTTCTCAGAAAGTTTCTTTCCACTTTTTAACTGAAGATATTTCCTTTTTCACCATAGCTCTCTATGGGCTCCAAATATCACTTTGCAAATTCCATAAGAACAGTCTTAGCGAAAGGCTTCTTGAGGGGAAAGCTGTAGCTCTGTGAAATGAAATAACAGAACACAAAACAGATTCTGAGAAAGCTTCTTTCCACTTTTTAACAGAGGATATTTCCTTTTTCACCCTAGCCCTCTATGGCCTTCCAAATACCACTTTGCAAATTCCACAACAACAGTCTTAGCGAAAGTCTTCTTGAGGGGAAATCTGTAACTCTGTGAGATGACTTAACAGAACACAAAGCAGTTTCTCAGAAAGTTTCCTTCCAATTTTTAACAGAAGGTATTTCCTTTTTCACCATAGCCCTCTTTGGGCTTCCAATTATCACTTTGCAAATTCCACAAGAACAGTCTTATCGAAAGGCTTCTTGAGAGGAAAGATGTAACTTTGTGAGATTAATTACCAGAACACCATGCAGTTTCTCAGAGTGCTTCTTTTCAGTTTTTCACTGAAGATATTTCCTTTTTCACCATAGCCCTCTATGGGCTTCGAAATCTCACTTTGCAACTTCCAATAGAACAGTCTTAGAAAAAGGCTTCTTGACGGGAAAGCTGTAACTCTGTGAGATGAATTAACAGAACACAAAGCAGTTTCTCAGAAGGCTCCTTTCCAGTTTTTAACGGAAGACATTTCCTTTTTCACCATACCCTCTATGGGTTTCAAATATCACTTGGCAAGTTCCACAAGAACAGTCTTATCGATAGGCTTTTTGAGGGGAAAGCTGTAACTCTGTGAAATAAATTAAGAGTACACAACTCAGTTTCTCAGAAAGCCTCTTTCCCGTTTTTAAGTGAAGATATTTTCTTTTTCACCATAACGCTCTATGGGCTTCAAAATATCACTTTGCAAATTCCAGAAGAACAGTCTTAGCGAAAGGCTTCTTGAGGGGAAAGCTGTAACTCTGTGATATCAATTAACAGAACACAAAGCAGTTTCTCAGAAAGCTTCTTTCCAGTTTTAAAAGGAAGATATTTCCTTTTTCACCATAGCCCTTTATGTGCTTCCAGATATCACTTTGCAAATTCCACAAGAACAGTCGTAGCGTAAGGATTCTTGACGTGAAAGGTGTAGCTCTGTGAGATGAATGATCAGAACACAACGCAGTTTTTCAGAAAGCTTCTTTCCAGGCTTTAACTGAGGATATTTCCTTTTTCACCATAGACCTCTATGGGTTTCCAAATATCCCTTTCCAAATTACACAAGAACAGTGTTAGCGAAAGGCTTCTTGAGGGGAAAGCTGTAACTCTGTGAGATGAATTAACAGAACACAAAGCAGTTTCTCAGAATGCTTCTTTCCAGTTTTTCACGGATGATATTCCATTTTTCACCATAGCCCTCCATGGGCTTCCAAATATCCCCTTGCAAATTCCACAAGAACACTCTTATCGAAAGGCTTCTTGAGGGGAAAGCTGTAACTCTGTGAGATGAATTAGCAGAACACAATGCAGTTTCTCAGAAAGACTTCTTTCCACTTTTAAACGGAAGATATTTCTTTTTTCACCATAGCTCTCTATGGGCTTCAAATATCACTTTGCAAACCCCACAAGAACAGTCGTAGCGAAAGGCTTCCTGAGGGGAAAGCTGTAATTCTGTGAGATGAATAAACAGAATCAAACCAGTTTCTCAGAAAGCTTCTTTCCCTTTTTTAACGGAGGATATTTCCTTTTCACCATAGCCCTCTATGGGCTTCCAAATATCACTTTGCAAATTCCACAGGAACAGTCTTAGCGAAAGGCTTCTTGAAGGGAAAACTGTAACTCTGTGAGATGAATTAACAGAACACAATGCAGTTTCTCAAAAAGCTTCTTTCCAGTTTTTAACTGAAGATATTTCCTTTTTCACCATAGCCCTCTATGGGCTTCCAAATATCACTTTTCAAATTCCACAGAAACAGTCTTAGCGTAAGGATTCTTGAGGGGAAAGCTGTAACTCTGTGAGATGAATTAACGGAACACAAAGGAGTTTCTCAAAAAGCTTCTTTTCAGTTTTTATCTTAGGATATTTCGTTTATCACCACAGCTCTCTATGGGCTTCCAAATATCACTTTTTAAATTCCACAAGAACACTCTTAGCAAAAGGCTTCCACAGGGGAAAGCTGTAAATCTGTGAGATGAATTAACTGAACACAAAGCAATTTCTCAGAAAGCTTCTTTTCAGTTTTTATCATCGGTTATTTTCTTTTTCACCATAGCCCTTTAAATGCTTCCAAATATCACTTTGTAAATTAGACAAGAAGAGCCTTAGCGAATGGCTTTTCTGAGGGGAAAACTCTAAATCTGTGAGATGAATTAGGAGAACACCAAGCCGTTACTCAGAAAGCTTCTTTCCAGTTTTTAACGGAGGAGATTTCCTTTTTCACCATAGTCCTCTATGGGTTATGAAATATCACTTTGCAAATTCCACAAGAACAGCCTTAGCGAAAGGTTTCTTGAGGGGAAAGCTGTAACTCTGTGAGATGAATTAACAGAACACAAAGCAGTTTCTCAGAAAGCTTCTTTCCACTTTTTACCTGAAGATATTTCCTTTTACACCATAGCCCTCTAAGGGCTTCCAAATATCACTTGGCAAATTACAACAGAACAGTCTTAGCAAAAGGCTTCTTGAGGGGAAAGCTGTAACTCTGTGAGATGAATTGACAGAACACAAAGCCGTTTCTCAGAAAGCTTTTTCTCTGTTTTTAACGGAAGAGATTTCCTTTTTCACCATAGCCCTCTATGGGCTTTCAAATATTACCTTGCATATTCCAGAAGAACAGTCTTAGCGAAAGGCTTATTGAGGGGAAAGCTGTAACTCTGTGAGATGAAATAAGAGAACAATAATCCGTTTCTTGGAAGGCTTCTTTCCAGTTTTTAACGAAAGAGATTTCCTTTTTCAGCATAGACCTCTATGGGCTTCTAAATATCACTTTGCAAATTCCACAAGAACAGTCTTACTGAAAGGCTTCTTGCGGGGAAAGCAGTAACTGTGAGATGAATTAACCGAACACAAAACAGTTTCTCAGAAAGCTTCTTTCCAGTTTTTAAGGGAAGATTTTACTTTTTCACCATAACCCTCCATGGGCTTCCAAATATTATTTTACAAATTCCACAAGAACAGTCTTTGCGAAAGGCTTCTTGAGAGGAACGCAGTAACTCTGTGAGATGAATAAACAGAACACAAAGTAGTTTCTCAGAATGCTTCTTTTCAGTTTTTATCTTAGGATATTTCCTTTTTCACTTTAGCCCTCTATGGGCTTGAAAATATCACTATGAAAATTCCACAAGAACATTCTCAGCGAAAGGCTTCTTGAGGTGAAAGCAGTGACTCTGTGAGATGAATTAACAGAACACAAAGGAGTTTCTCAGAAAGCTTCTTTCCAGTTTTTAACAGAAGATATTTCCTTTTTCACCATAGTCTCTATGGGCTTCCAAATAACACTGCGCAAATTCCACAAAAATAGATTTAGCGAAACGCTTCTTGAAGGAAAAGCTGTAACTCTGTGAGGTGAATTAACAGAACACAGAGCAATTTCTCACAAAGCTTCTATCCAGTTTTTAACGGAAGATATTTCCTTTTTCACCTTAACCCTCTATGGGCTTCCAAATATCACTTTGCAAATTCCACCAGAACAGTCTTAGCGAGAGGCTTCTTGAGGGGAAAGCAGTAACTGTGAGATGAATTAACCGAACACTAAGCAGTTTCTCAGAAAGCTTCTTTCCAGTTTTTAATGGAAGTTTTTAATTTTTCACCATAACCCTCTATGGGCTTCCAAACATTATTTTACAAATTCCACAAGAACAGTGTTTGCGAAAGGCTTTTTGAGAGGAACGCAGTAACTCTGTGAGATGAGTAAATAGAACACAAAGCAATTTCTCAGAAAGCTACTTTCCAGTTTTTAACGGAAGATATTTCCTTTCTCACCATAGCCCTCTATTGGCTTGAAAATATGACTTTGCAAATTCCACAAGAATTGTCTTAGCGAAAGGCTTCTTGAGGGGAAAGCTGTAACTCTGTTAGATGAATTAACAGAAAACAAAGCAGTGTCTCAGAAAGCTTCTTTCCCTTTTTTAACGAAAGAGATTTCCTTTTTCAGCATAGTCCTCTATGGGCTTCCAAATATCACTTTGCAAATCCCACAAAAACATAGTTCGCCAAAGGCTTCTTGAGGGGAAAGCTGTAACTCTGTGAGATGAATTAACAGAACACAAAGCAGTTTCTCAGAAAGCTTCTTTCCAGTTTTTAATGGAAGATATTTCCTTTTTCACCATAGCCCTCTAAGGGTTTCCAAATATCACTGTGCAAATTCCACACAAACAGATTTAGCAAAAGGCTTCTTGAATGGAAAGCTGTAACTCTGTGAGATGAATTAACAGAAAACAAAGCAGTTTCTCAGAAAGCTTCTTTCCAGTTTTCAATGGAAGACATTTCCTTTTTCACCGTAGCCCTCTACGGACTTCCACATATCACTTTGCAAATTCCACAAGAAGAGTCTTAGCGAAAGGCTTCTTGAGGGGAAAGCAGTAACTCTGTGAGATGAATTAACAGTAGACAAAGGAGTTTCTCAGAAAGCTCTTTCCAGTTTTTAGTGGAAAATATTTCCTTTTTCACCATAAACCTCTATGGGCTTCCAAATATCACTTTGCCAATTCCACAAAGACAGCCTTAGCGAAAGGCTTATTGAAGGGAAAGCTGTAACTCTCTGAGCTGATCTAACAGAGCACAAAGCAGTTTCGCAGAATGCTTCTTTTCAGTTTTTATCTT
Organism: Chlorocebus sabaeus; assembly: GCF_047675955.1. Lineage (NCBI taxonomy): Eukaryota > Metazoa > Chordata > Mammalia > Primates > Cercopithecidae > Chlorocebus > Chlorocebus sabaeus. The sequence goes on from NW_027327837.1 coordinate 637,498, forward strand.
AGGATATTTCCTTTTTCACCCCAGCCCTCTATGGGATTCCAAATATCACTTCGCAAGTTCCACATGAACAGTCTTAGCAAACGCCTCTTTGAGGTGAAAGCTGTAACTCTGTGTGATTAATTAACATAACACAAAGAAGTTTCTCAGAAAGCTTCTTTACAGTTTTTAACGGAAGATATTTCCTTTTTCACCATAGCCCTCTAAGGGCTTCCAATATCACTTTGCAAATTACACAAGAACAATCTTAGCGAAAGGCTTCTTGATGGGAAAGCTGTAACTCTGTGAGAAGAATAAACCGAACTCAAAGCAGTTTCTCATAAAGCTTTTTTTCCCTTTTTAACGGAGGATATTCCTTTTTCACCATAGCCCTCTATGGTCTTCCAAATATCACTTTGCAAAATCCACAAGAACAGTCTTAGCGAAAGGCTTCTTCCTGGGAAAGAAGTAACTCTGTGAGACGAATTAATAGAACACAGTGCAGTTTCTCAGAAAGCTTCTTTATAGTTTTTAGCGGAAGATATTTCCTTTTACGCCATAGCCCTCTATGGGCTTCCAAATATCACTTTGCAAATTCCAGAAGAACAGTCTTAGCGAAAGGCTTCTTGAGGGGAAATCAGTTACCCTGTGAGATGAATTAACAGAAAACAAAGCAGGTTCTCAGAAAGCATCTTTCCAAGTTTTAACGGAAGATATTTCCTTTTTCACTATAGCCCTCTATGGGCTTAAAATATCACCTTGCAAATTCCACAAGAAGAGTCTTAGCAAAAGGCTTCTTCAGGGGATAGCTGTAACTCTGTGAGATGAATTAACAGAACACAAAGTAGTTTCTCAGAATGCTTCTTTTCAGTTTTTATCTTAGGATATTTCCTTTTTCACGTTAGCCATCTATGGGCTTGAAAATATCACTATGAGAATTCCACAAGAACAGTCTTAGCCAAAGGATTCTTGAGGTGAAAGCAGTGACTCTGTGAAATGAATTAAGAGAACACTAAGCACTTTCTCAGAAAGCTTCTTTCCAGTTTTTAATGGAAGATATTTCCTTTTTCACCATAGCCCACTATAAGCTTCCAAATATCACTTTGCAAATTTCACAAGAACAGACTTAGCGAAAGGCTTCTTGAAAGGAACGCTGTAATTCTAAGAGATGAATTAACAGAACACACAGCAGTTTCTCAGAAAGCTTCTTTCCAGTTTTTAACGAAAGATATTTCCTTTTTCACCGTATCCCTCTATGGGCTTCCAAATATCACTTTGCAAATTCCACAAGAACAGACTTAGCGAAAGGCTTCTTGAGGGGAAAGGTGTAACTCTGTGAGATGAAATAACAGAACACAAAGGATTTTCTCAGAAAGCTTCTTTCCAGATTTCAACGGAAGATATTTCCTTTTTCACCATAGCCCTCTATGGGCTTCCAAATAGCACTTTACAAATCCCACAAGAACAGTCTTAGCGAAAGGCTTCTTGAGGGCAAAGCTGTAACGCTGTGAGATGAATTAACAGAATACAAAGCAGTTTCTCAGAAAGCTTCTTTTCAGTTTTTAACGGAAGATAAATCCTTTTTTACCATATCCCTCTATGGGCTTCCAAATATCACTTTGCAAATTCCACAAGAACAGCCTTAGCAAAAGGCCTTTCATGGGGAACTCAGTAACTCTGTTAGATGAATTAACAGAACACAAATCAGTTTCTCAGAAAGCTTGTTTCCCATTTTTAACGGAAGATATTTCCTTTTACACCATAGCCCTCTAAGGGCTTACAAGTATCACTTTACAAATCCCACAAGAACAGTCTTAGCGAAAGGCTTCTTGAGGGCAAAGCTGTAACTCTGTGAGATGAATTAACAGAACACAAGGCAGTTTCTCAGACGGTCTTTCCAGTTTTTAACTGAAGATATTTCCTTTTTCACCATAGCCCTCTATGGGCTTCCGAATATCACTTTGCGAATTCCACAACCACAGCCTTAGCGAAAGGCTTCTTGAGGGGAAAGCTGTAACTCTGTGAGATGAATTAACAGAACACAAAGCCATTTCTCCGACAGCTTCTTTCCGTTTTTTAACTGAAGAGATTACCTTTTTCATCATAGCTTTCCATTGGCTTCCAAATATCACTTTGCAAATGCCACAAGAACAGCCTTAGCGAAAGGCTTCTTGAAGGGAAAGCTAAAACTCTGTGAGATGAATTAACAGAACACAAAGAAATTTCTCAGAAAGCTTCTTTCCAGTTTTTAACGGAAGATATTTCCTCTTTCACCGTAGCCCTCTATGGGCTTCCAAATATCACTTTGCAAATTCCACAAGAACAGTCTCAGCGAAACGCTTCTTGAATTGAAAGCAGTAACTCCGAGAGATAAATTAACAGAACTCAAAGCAGTTTCTCAGAAAGTTTCTTTCCAGATTTTAACGGAAGATATTTCCTTTTTCACCAGACCCTCTATGGGCTTCCAAATATGAGTTTGTAAATTCCAAGAGAACAGCCTTAGCGAACGGCTTCTTGAAGGGAAAGCTGTAACTCTGTTAGATGAATTAACAGAAAGCAAAGCAGTTTCTCAAAAGCTTGTTTCCCGTTTTTAACGGAAGATATTTGTTTTTTCACTACAGCCCTCTATGGGCTTCCAAATATCACTTTGCCGTTTCCACAAGAACAGCCTTAGCGAAAGGCTTATTGAATGGAAAGCTGAAACACTGTAACATGAATTAACAGAACAAAAAGCAGTTTCTCAGATTGCTTCTTTTCAGTTTATAACTTAGGATATTTCCTTTTTCACCGTAGCCCTCTATGGTCTTCCAAATATCACTTTTCAAATTCCACAAGAACAGTCTTATCAAAAGGCTTCTTGAGGGGAAAGCTGTTAGTCTGTGAGATGAATTAAGAGAACACAAAGTAGTTTCTCAGAAAGCTTCTTTCCAGTTTTTGACGGAATATATTTCCTTTTTCACCATAGCCCTCTATGGGTTTACAAATATAACTGCAAATACCACAAGAACAGTCTCAGCGAAACGCTTCTTGAGGGGAAAGCAGTAACTCTGAGAGAAGAATTCACAGAACACAAAGCAGTTTCTCAGAAACTTTCTTTCCAGATTTTAACGGAAGATATTTCCTTTTTCACCAGAGCCCTCTATGGGCTTCCAAATATCACTTTGTAAATTCCACAAGAACAGAATTAGCGAACGGCTTCTTGAAGGAAACGCTGTAACTCTGTTAGATGAATTAACAGAAAACAAAGCAGTTTCTCAGAAAACTTCTTTCCCGTTTTTACCGGAAGTTATTTCCTTTTTCACCATAGCCCTATATGGGCTTCCGAATATCACTTTGCAAATTCCACAGGAAAAGCATTAGCGAAAGGCTTCTTGAGGGGAAACCAGTAACTCTGTGAGATGAATTAACAGAACACAAAGCAGTTTCTCAGAATGCTTCTTTTCAGTTTTTAACTTAGGATAGTTCCTTTTTCACCGTAGCCCTCTATGGGCTTCCAAATATCACTTTGCAAATTCCACAACAACAGTCTTAGCGAAACGCTTCTTGAGAGGAAAGCTCTAAGTCTGTCAGATGAATTAAGGGAACACAAAGTAGTTTCTCAGAAAGCTTCTTTCCAGTTTTTAACGGAAGATATTTCCTTTTCCACCATAGCCCTCTATGGGCTTCCAAATATCACTTTGCAAATTCCACAAGAACAGTCTCAGTGAAACGCTTCTTGAGGGGAAAGCAACAACTCTGAGAGATGAATTAACAGAACTCAAAGCAGCTTCTCAGAAAGCTTCTTTCCAGCTTTTTACGGAAGATATTTCCTTTTTCACCATAGCCCTCTATGGGCTTCCAAATATCACTTTGTAAATTCCACAAGAACAGCCTTAGTGAACGGCTTCTTGAAGGGAAAGTTGTAACTCTGTTTGATGAATTAACAGAAAAGAAAGCAGTTTCTCAGAAAGCTTCTTTCCCGTTTTTAACGGAAGATATTTCCTTTTTAACCATAGCCCTCAATGGGCTTCCAACTATCTCTTTGCCAATTCCACAAGAACAGTCTTAGCGAAAGGCTTCTTGAGAGTAAATCTGTAACTCTGTGAGATGAATTAACAGAACACAAAGTAGTTTCAAGGAAAGCCTCTTTCCAGTTTTTAAAGGAAGATATTTCCTTTTTCAAAATAGCCCGCTATGGGCTTAAATATATCACTTTTCAAATTCCATAAGAACAGTCTTACCGAAAGGCTTCTTGAGGGGAAACTGTTATTCTGTGAGGTGAATTAACACAACACGAAGCAGTTTCACAGACAGCTTCTTTCCAGTTTTAAACTGAAGATATTCCTTCTTTTCCATAGCCCTCTATGGGCTTCCAAATATCACTTTGCCAATTCTACAAGAACAGTCTTAGCAAAAGGCTTCTTGAGGGGAAAGCTGTAACTCTGTGAGATGAATTAACACAACACAAAGCAGTTTCTCAGACAGCTTCTTTCCAGTTTTTAATTGAAGATATTTCCTTTTTCACCATAGCCCTCTATGGGCTCCGAAATATCACTTTGTAAATTCCACAAGAACAGCCTTAGAGAAAGGCTTCTTGAAGGGAAACCTGTAACGCTGTGAGATGAATTAACAGAACACAAAGCAGTTTCTCAGAAAGCTTCTTTCCAGTTTTTAACTTAAGATTTTTCCTTTTTCACCTTGGCCCTCTATGGGCTTCCAAATGTCACTTTGCAAATTCCACAAGAACAGTGTTAGCGAAACGCTTCTGGAGGGGAAAGCAGTAACTCTGAGAGATGAATTAACAGAACACAAACTACTTTCTCAGAAAGTTTCTTTCCAGTTTTTAACGGAAGATATTACCTTTTTCACCATAGTCCTCTATAGGCTTCCAAATATAACTTTCCAAATTCCGAAAGAACAGCCTTAGCGAAAGGCTTCTTGAAGGGAAAGCTGTAGCTCTGTGAGTTGAATTTACAGAATACAAAGCAGTTTCTCAGAAAGCTTCTTTCCAGTTTTTAACGGAAGATATTTCCATTTTCACCATAGCCCTCTATGGGCTTGCAAATATCACTTTCCAAATTCCACAAGAACAGTCTTAGTGAAAGGATTCTTGAGGGGAAAGCTGTAACTCTGTGAGATGAATTAGCAGAACACATAGCAGTATCTCAGAGAGCTTCTTTCCAGTTTTTAACTGAAGATATTTCCTTTTTCACCATAACCCTCTTTGGGCTTCAAAATATTACTTTGCAAATTCCACAAGAACAGTCTTACGAAAGACTTCTTGAAGGGAAAGCTGTAACTCTGTGGGATGAATTAACAGAACACGAAGCAGTTTCTCAGAAAGCTTCTTTCCAGTTTTTAACTTAAGATTTTTCCTTTTTCACCATAGCCCTATATGGGCTTCCAAATATCACTTTGCAAATTCCACAAGAACAGTCTTAGCAAAGTCTTCTTGAGGGGAAAGGTGTAATTCAGTGAGATGAAATAACAGAACACAAAGCAGTTTCTAAGAGAGCTTCTTTCCAGTTTTTAATGGAAGATATTTCCTTTTTCACCGTAGCCCTGTATGGGCTTCCAAATATCACCTTGCAAATTCCTCAAAAATAGTCTTAGCGAAAGTGTTCTGGAGGGGAACAGAGTGACTCTGTGAGATGAATTAACAGAGCACAAAGCAGTTTCTCAGAAAGCTTCATTCTTGTTTTAAGCGAAACATATTTCCTTTTTCAACATTGCTCTCTAGGGTCTTCCAAATATCACTTTGCATATTGCGCAAGAACAGTCTTTGCGAAAGGCTTCTTGAGAGGAAAGCAGTAACACTGTGAGATGACTTAACAGAACACAAAGCAGTTTCTCAAATAGCTTTTTTTCCAGTTTTTAATGGAACATATTTCCTTTTACACCACAGCCCTCTATGGGCTTCCAAATATCACTTTCCAAACTCCACAAGAACAGCCTTAGCGAAAGGCTTCTTGAATGGAAAGCTGTATTTCCATGAGATGAATTAACCGAACACAAAGGAGTTTCTCAGAAAACTTCTGTCCAGTTTTTTACGAAAGATATTTCCTTTTACACCATAGCCCTCTAGGGACTTCCAAATATCACTTTGCATATTCCACAAAAACAGTCTTAGCTAAAGACTTCTTGAAGCGAAAACTTGAAATCTGTGAGATGAATTAACAGAACACAAAGCAGAATTTCTGAAAACTACTTTCCAGTTTTTAACGGAAGGTATTTCTATTTCACCCTAGTTCTCTAGTGGCTTCCAAATATCAGTTACCATTAGCGAAAGGCTTCTTGAAGGGAAACCTGTAACTCTGTGAGGTGAATTAACAGAATACAAAGCAGTTTCTCATAAAGCTTCTTTCCAGTTTTTCCGGAAGATATTTCCTTTTTCACCATAGCCCTTTATGGGCTTCCAAACATCAGTTTGCAAATTCCACAAGAACAGCCTTAGATAAAGGCTTCTTGAAGGGAAAGATGTAACTCTGTGAGATGAATTAACAGAACACAAAGCAGTTTCTCAGAATGTTTCTTTTCAGTTTTTAACTTAGGATATTTCCTTTTTCACCATAGCCCTCTATGGGCTTCCAAATATCCCTTTGAAAATTCCACAAGGACTTTCTTAGCCAATGGCTTCTAGAAGGGAAAGCTGTAACTCTGTGAGATGAAATAACGGAACACAAACAGTTTCTCAGAAAGCTTCCTTCCAGTTTTTAACGGAAGATATTTCCTTTTTCACCGAAGCCCTCTATTGACTTCTAAATATCACTTTGCAAATTCCACAAAAACAATCTTAGCGAAAGGCTTCTTGAGGGGAAAGCTGTAACTCTGTGAGATGAATTAACACAACACAAAGTAGTTTCTCAGAACGCTTCTTTCCAGTTTTTAACGGAAGATATTTCCTTTTTCAACATATACCTCTATGGGCTTCCAAATATCACTTTGCAAATTCCAGAAGAACAGTCTTTGCGAAAAGCTTCTTGAGTGGAAAGAATTAGCTCTGTGAGATGAATTAACAGAACACAAAGCAGTTTCTCAGAAAGCTTCTTTCCAGTTTTTAACTGAAGATATTTCCTTTTTCACCTTAGCCCTCTATGGACTTCCGAATATCACTTTCAAATTCCACAGGAACAGCCTTATCGAAAGGCTTTTTGAAGGGAAAGCTGTAACTCTGTGAGACGAAATAACAGAACACAAAGCAATTTCTCAGAAAGTTTCTTTCAAGTTTTTAACTGAAGATATTTCCTTTTTCACCATAGCCTTCTATTGGCTTCCAAATATCACGTTGCCAATTCCAAAACAACAGCCTTAGAGAAAGGCTTCTTGAGGGGAAAGCTGTAATTCTGTGAGATGAATTAAGAGAACACAAAGCAGTTTCTCTGAAAGCTTCTTTCCATTTTTTTTACGGAGGATATTTCCTTTTTCACCGCAGCCCTCTATGGGCTTCCAAATATCACTTTGCAAATTCCACAAGAACAGTCTTACGAAGGACTTCTTGAGGGAAAAGCTGTAACTGTGTGAGATGAATTAACAGAACACAAAACAGTTTCTTCGAAAGCTTCTTTCCAGTTTTGAGCAGAAGATATTCCCTTTTGCACCGTAGGCCTCTTTGGGCTTCCAAATATCACTTTGCCAATTCCACAAGAACAGCCTTAGCAAAAGACTTTTGAAGCGAAAGCTGTAACTCTGTGAGATGAATTAAGAGAACACAAAGCAATTTCTCAGAATGCTTCTTTTCAGTTTTTATCTAAGATATTTCCTTTTTCACCATAGCCCTCTATGGGCTTCCAAATATCACTTTGCAAATTCCTCAAGAGCAGTCATAGCAAAAGGATTCTTGAGAGGAAAGCTGTAACTCTGTGCGAAGAATTCACAGAACACAAAGTAGATTCTCAGAAAGCTTCTTTCCAGTTTTTTACGGAAGATATTTCATTTTTCAGTATAGCCCTCTAATGGCATACAAATATCACTTTCCAATTCCACAAGAACAGCCTTAGCGAAAGGCTTCTTGAAGGGAAAGCTGTAACTCTGTGAGATGAGTTATCAAAACACAGAGCAGTTTCTCAGAATACTACTTTTCAGTTTTAATCTTAGGATACTTCCTTTTTCACAATAGCCCTCTATGGGCTTCTAAATATCACTTTGCAAATTCCTCAAGAACAGTGTCAACAAAAGAATTCTTGAGGGGAAAGCTGTAACTCTGTGAGAAGAAATCACAGAACACAAAGCAGTTTCTCAGAAATCTTCTTTCCAGTTTTTTACGGAAGACATTTCCTTTTTCACCATCCCCTCTAAGGGCTTCCAAATATCACTTTGCAAATTCCACAAGAACAGCCTTAGCGATAGGCTTCTTGAGACGAAAGATATAACTCTGTGAGATGAATTAACAGAACACAAAGCAGTTTCTCAGAAAGCTTCTTTCCAGTTTTTAACGGAAGATATTTCCTTTTTCACCATAGTCCTCTAGGGGCTTCCAAATATCACTTTGAAAATTCCTCTAGAACTAGATGTACCATATGACCCAGCCATCCCATTACTGGGTATATACCCAAAGGATTATAAATTATGCTGCTATTAGGACACATGCACACGTATGTTTATTGCAGCACTATTCACAATAGCAAAGACTTGGAATCAACCCAAATGTCCATCAGTGACAGATTGGATTAAGAAAATGTGGCACATATACACCATGGAATACTATGCAGCCATAAAAAAGGATGAGTTTGTGTCCTTTGTAGGGACATGGATGCAGCTGGAAACCATCATTCTTAGCAAACTATCACAAGAACAGAAAACCAAACACCGCATGTTCTCACTTGTAGGTGGGAACTGAACAATGAGATCACTTGGACTCGGGAAGGGGAACATCACACACCGGGGCCTATCATGGGGAGGGGGGAGGGGGGAGGGATTGCATTGGGAGTTATACCTGATGTAAATGATGAGTCGATGGGTGCAGCACACCAACATGGCGCAAGTATACATATGTAGCAAACGTGCACGTTGTGCACATGTACCCTACAACTTGAAGTTTAATAATAATAAATAAATTAAAATAAAAAAAAGAAAGAAAATTCCACAAGAACAATCATAGCGAAAGGCTTCTTGAGGGGAAAGGTGTAACTCTGTGAGATGAATTAACAGAACAGAAAGCAGTTTCTCAGACAGCTTCCTTCCAGTTTTTAACTGAAGATATTTCCTTTTTCACCATAGCCCTCTATGGGCTTCAAAATATCACTTTGAAAATTCCACAAGAACAGTCTTAGCGATAGACTTCTTGAGGGGAAAAATGTAACTCTGTGACATGAATTAACAGAACCTAAAGCAATTTCTCAAACAGCTGCTTTCCAGTTTTTAACTGAAGATATTTCCTTTTTCAAGTTACACCTCTATAGGCTTCCAAATATCACTTTGCAAATTCCACAAGAAGAGTCTTTGCGAAAAGCTTCTTGAGGGGAAAGCATTAACTCTGTGAGATGAAATAACAGAACACAAAGCTGTTTCTCAGAAAGCTTCTTTCCAGTTTTTAACGGAAGATATTTCCTTTTTCACCATAGCCGTCTATGGGCTTCCAAATATCACTTTCCAAATTACGCAGGAACAGCCTTATCGAATGGCTTCTTGAAGGGAAAGCTGTAATTCTGTGAGATAAAATAACAGAACACAAAGCAATTTCTCAGAAAGCTTCCTTCCAGTATTTAACTGAAGATATTTCCTTTTTCACCATAGCCTTCTATTGGCTTCCAAATATCACTTTTCCAATTCCACAAGAACAGTCTTAGCGAAAGGCTTCTTGAGGGGAAAGCTGTAATTCTGTGAGATGAATTAAGAGAACACAAAGCAGTTTCTCTGAAAGCTTCTTTCCATTTTTTTACGGAGGATATTTCCTTTTTCACCATAGCCCACTATGGGCTTCCAAATATCACTTTGCAAATTCCACAAGAACAGTCTTAGGGAAGGGCTTCTTGAGGGAAAAGCTGTAACTGTGTGAGATGAATTAACAGAACACAAAGCAGTTTCTACGAAAGCTTCTTTCCAGTTTTTAGCGGAAGATATTCCCGTTTGCACCATAGGCCTCTTTGGGCTTCCAAATATCACTTTGCCAATTCCACAAGAAGAGTCTTAGCAAAAGACTTTTGAAGGGAAAGCTGTAACTCTGTGAGATGAATTAACAGAACACAAAGCAGTTTCTCAGAATGCTTCTTTTCAGTTTTCATCTAGGATATTTCCTTTTTCACCATAGCCCTCTATGGGCTTCCAAATATCTCTTTGCAAATTCCTCAAGAACAGTCATAGTAAAAGGATTCTTCAGAGCAAAGCTGTAACTCTGTGCGAAGAATTCACAGAACACACAGTAGTTTCTCAGAAAGCTTCTTTCCAGTTTTTTACGGAAGATATTTCATTTTTCAGCATAGCCCTGTATTGGCTTACAAATATCACTTTGCCAATTCCACAAGAACAGTCTTAGCGAAAGGTTTCTTGAGGGGAATGCTGTAAATCTGTGAGATGAAATAAGAGAACACAAAGCAGTTTCTCAGACAGCTTCTTTCCAGTTTTTAATGGAGGATATTTCCTTTTTCACCATAGCCCTCTACACTTTGCAAATTCCATAAGAACAGCCTTAGCGACATTCTTATTGAAGGGAAAGCTGTAACTCTGTGAGATGAATTAACGGAACACAAAGCAGTTTCTCCGAATGCTTCTTTTCAGTTTTTACCTTAGGATATTTCCTTTTTCACCATAGTCCTCTATGGGCTTCCAAATATAACTTTCCAAATTCCGCAAGAACAGCATACGCGAAAGGCTTCTTGAAGGGAAAGCTGTAACTCTGTGAGATGAAATTACAGAACACAAAGCAGTTTCTCAGAAAGCTTCTTTCCACTTTTTAACGGAAGATATTTCCTTTTTTACCATAGCGCTCTATGGGCTTGCAAATATCACTTTCCAAATTCCACAAGAACAGTCTTAGCGAAAGGCTTCTATAAGGGAAAGCTGTAACTCTGTGAGATGAATTAACAGAACACAAAGCAGTTTCTCAGAAAGCTTCTTTCCAATTTTTAACTTACGGTATTTCCTTTTTCACCATAGCCCTATATGGGCTTCCAAATATCACTTTGCAAATTCCACAAGAACAGTCTTAGCGAAAGGCTTCTTGAGCAGAAAGGTGGAACTCAGTGAGAGGAAATAACAGAACACAATGCAGTTTCTCAGACAGCTTCCTTCCAGTATTTAACTGAAGATATTTCCGTTTTCACCATAGCCCACTATGGGCTTCCAAATATCACCTTGTAAATTCTTCAAGAATAGTCTTAGCGAAAGTGTTCTTGAGGGGAACAGAGTGACTCTGTGAGATGAATTCACAGAGCACAAAGCAGTTTCTCAGATAGCTTCATTCTAGTTTTTAACGGAATATATTTCCTTTTTCACCATAGCTCTCTAGGGGCTTCCAAACATCACTTTGAAAATTCCGCAAGAACAGTCTTTGCGAAAGGCTTCTTGAGAGGAAAGCAGTAACTCTGTGAGATGAATTAACAGAACACAAAGCAGTTTCTCAAAAAGATTCTTTCCAGTTTTTTACGGAAGATTTTTCATTTTTCAGCATAGCCCTCTATGTGCTTCCAAATATCACTTTGCGAATTCCACAAGAACAGCCTTAGCGAAAGGCTTCCTGAAGGGAAAGCTGTAAATCTGTGAGATGACTTAACAGAACAGAAAGCAGTTTCTCAGAAAGCTTCTTTACAGTTTTTAATGGAAGATATTTCCTTTTTCACCATAGCCCTCTACGGGCTTCCAAATATCACTTTGCAAATTACCCAAGAATAGTCTTAGCGAAAGGCTTCTTGAGGGGAAAACCGTAACTCTGTGAGATGAATTAACAGAACACAAAGCAGTTTTTCAGATAGCTTCTTTCCAGTTTTTATCGGAACATATTTCCTTTTTTACCACAGCCCTCTATGGCTTCCAAATATCACTTTCCAAACTCCACAAGAACAGCCTTAGGGAAAGGCTTCTTGAATGGAAAGCTGTATCTCTGTGAAATGAATTAACCGAACACAAAGGAGTTTCTCAGAAAGCTTCTTTCCAGATTTTTACGAAAGATATTTCCTTTTACACCATATCCCTCTATGGACTTCCAAATATCACTTTGCAAATTCCTCAAAAAGAGCCTTAGCGAAAGACTTCTTGAAGAGAAAACTTGAAATCTGTGAGATGAATTAACAGAACACAGAGGAGTTTCTCAGAAAACTTCTTTCCGGTTTTGAACGGAAGATATTTCTTTTTCACCCTAGCTCTCTAGCGGCTTCAAAATATCACTTTGCAAATTCCACAGGAACAGTCTTTGCGAAAGGCTTCTTGGGCAGAAAGCAGTAACTCTGTGAGATGAATTAACAGAACACAAAGCAGTTTCTCAAAAAGCTTCTTTCCAGTTTTTAACTGAAGATATTTCCTTTTTGACCACAGCCCTCTAAGCTCTTCCAATATCACTTTCCAAACACCACAAGAACAGCCTTAGCGAAAGGCTTCTTGAAAGGAAAGCTGTAACTCTGTGAGACGAATTAACAGAACACAAAGCAGTTTCTCAGAAAGCTTCTTTCCAGTTTTTAGCGGAAGATATTTCCTTTTTCACCATAGCCGTCTAAGGGATTCCAAATATCACTTTGCAAACTCCCCAAGAGCAGTCTTAACAAAAGGCTTCTTCAGGGGAAAGCTGTAACTGTGAGAAGAATTCACAGAACACAAAGCAGTTTCTCAGAAAGCTTTTTTCCAGTTTTTAACGGAAGATATTTCCTTTTTCACCATAGACCTCTAGGGACTTCCAAATATCACTTTGCAAATTCCACAGAAACAGTCTTAGCGAAAGGCTTCTTGAGGGGATAGCAGTAACTCTGTGAGATGAATTAACAGAACACAAAGCAGTTTCTCAGAAAGATTCTTTCCAGTTTTTACCTGAAGATATATATTTTTTCACCATAGCCCTCTAAGGGCTTCCAAATATCAGTTACCAAATTCCAAAAGAACAGCCTTAGCGAAAGGCTTCTTGAAGGGAAAGCTGTAACTCTGTGAGTTGAATTAAGAGAACACAAAACAGTTTCTCAGAAAGTTTCTTTCCCGTTTTTAACCGAAGATATTCCCTTTTTCAGCACAGCCCTCTATGGGCTTCCAAATATCACTATGCAAATTCCACAAGAACAGTCTTAGCGAAAGGTTTCTTGAGGGGAAAGCTGTAACTCTGTGAGATGAATTAAAAGAACACAAAGCAGTTTCTCAGAAAGCTTCTATCCAGTTTTTAACGGAAGATATTTCCTTTTTCACCATAGCCCTCTATGGGCTTTCAAATATCACTTTGCAAATTCCACAAGAACATTCTTTGCGAAAAGCTTCTTGAGGGGAATGCAGTAACTCTGTGAGACGAATTAAGAGAACGCAAAGCAGTTTCTCAGAAAGCTTCATTCCAGTTCTTAACTGGAGATATTTCCTTTCTCACCGTAGCCATCTATGGGCTTCCAAATATCACTTTGCCAATTCCACAAGAACAGTCTTAGCGAAACGCTTCTTGAGGGGAAAGCTGTAATTCTGTGACATGAATTAACAGAACCTAAAGCAGTTTCTCAAACGTCTCCTTTCCAGTTTTTAACTGAAGATATTTCCTTTTTCAACATAGACCTTTATAGGCTTCCAAATACCACTTTTCAAATTCCACAAGAACAGTCTTTGCGAAAAGCTTCTTGAGGGGAAAGCATTAGCTCTGTGAGACGAATTAACAGAACACAAAGCAGTTTCTCAGAAAGCTTCTTTCCAGTTTTTAATTGAAGATAATTCCTCTTTCACCCTAGCCTTCTATTGGATTCCAAATATCACTTTGCCAATTCCAAAAGAACAGCCTTAGAGAAAGGCTTCTTGAGGGGAAAGCTGTAATTCTGCGAGATGAATTAAGAGAACACAAAGCAGTTTCTCTGAAAGCTTCTTTCCATTTTTTTATGGAGGATATTTCCTTTTAAACCATAGCCCCCTATGGGCTTCCAAATATCACTTTGCAAATTCCACAAGAACAGTCTTAGGGATGCGCTTCTTGAGGGAAAAGCTGTAACTGTGTGAGATGAATTAACAGAACACAAAGCAGTTTCTACGAAAGCTTCTTTGTAGTTTTTAGCGGAAGATATTCCCTTTTGCACCATACGCCTCTTTGGGCTTCCAAATATCACTTTTCCAATTCCACAAGAACAGCCTTAGCAAAAGACTTCGAAGGGAAAGCTGTAACTCTGTGAGATGAATTAACAGAACAAAAAGCAGTTTCTCAGAATGCTTCCTTTCAGTTTTTATCTAGGATATTTCCTTTTTCACCATAGCCCTCTATGGGCTTCCAAATATCACTTTGCAAATTCCTCAAGAACAGTCCTAGCAAAAGGATTTTTGAGAGGAAAGCTGTAACTCTGTGCGAAGAATTCACAGAACACAATATAGTTTCTCAGAAAGATTCTTTCCAGTTTTTTACGAAAGATATTTCATTTTTCAGCATAGCCCTCTATTGGCATACAAATATCACTTTGCCAATTCCACAAGAACAGACTTAGCGAAAGGCTTCTTGAAGGGAAAGCTGTAACTCTGTGAGATGAGTTATCAAAACACAGAGCAGTTTCTCAGAATACTACTTTTCTGTTTTAATCTTAGGATATTTCATTTTTCACAATAGCCCTCTATGGACTTCAAAATATCACTTTGCATCTTCCTCAAGAACAGTGTCAGCAAAAGAATTCTTGAGGGGAAAGCTGTAACTCTGTGAGAAGAAATCACAGAACACAAAGCAGATTCTCAGAAAGCTTCTTTCCAGTTTTTAACGGAAGATATTTCCTTTTTCACCATAGTCCTATAGGGGCTTCCAAATATCACTTTGAAAATTCCACAAGAACAACCATAGCGAAAGGCTTCTTGAGGGGAAAGGTGTAACTCTGTGAGATGAATTAAGAGAACAGAAAGCAGTTTCTCAGACAGCTTCCTTCCAGTTTTTAACTGAAGATATTTCCTTTTTCACCATAGCCCTCTATGGGCTTCGAAATATCACTTTGCAAATTCCACAAGAACAGTCTTAGCGATAGACTTCTTGAGGGGAAAAATGTAACTCTGTGACATGAATTAACACAACCTAAAGCAGTTTCTCAAACATCTGCTTTCCAATTTTTAACTGAAGATATTTCCTTTTTCAACTTAGACCTCTATAGGCTTCCAAATATCACTTTGCAAATTCCACAAGAACAGTCTTTGCGAAAAGCTTCTTGAGGGGAGATCATTAACTCTGTGAGATGAAATAACAGAACACAAAGCTGTTTCTCAGAAAGCTTCTTTCCAGTTTTTAACTGAAGATATTTCCTTTTTCACCATAGCCCTCTATGGGCTTCCAAATATCACTTTCCAAATTCCACAGGAACAGCCTTATCGAAAGGCTTCTTGAAGGGAAAGCTGTAACTCTGTGAGACAAAATAACAGAACACAAAGCAATTTCTCAGAAAGCTTCTTTTCAGTATTTAACTGAAGATATTTCCTTTTTCACCATAGCCTTCTATTGGCTTCCAAATATCACTTTTCCAATTCCACAAGAACAGTCTTAGCGAAAGGCTTCTTGAGGGGAAAGCTGTAATTCTGTGAGATGAATTAAGAGAACACAAAGCAGTTTCTCTGAAAGCTTCTTTCCATTTTTTTTACGGAGGATATTTCCTTTTTCACCATAGCCCACTAAGGGCTTCCAAATATCACTTTGCAAATTCCACAAGAACAGTCTTAGGGAAGGGCTTCTTGAGGGAAAAGCTGTAACTGTGTGAGATGAATTAACAGAACACAAAGCAGTTTCTACGAAAGCTTCTTTCCAGTTTTTAGCGGAAGATATTCCCGTTTGCACCAGAGGCCTCTTTGGGCTTCCAAATATCACTTTGCCAATTCCACAAGAAGAGCCTTAGCAAAAGACTTTTGAAGGGAAAGCTGTAACTCTGTGAGATGAATTAACAGAACACAAAGCAGTTTCTCAGAATGCTTCTTTTCAGTTTTCATCTAGGATATTTCCTTTTTCACCATAGCCCTCTATGGACTTCCAAATATCTCTTTGCAAATTCCCCAAGAACAGTCACAGCAAACGGATTCTTCAGAGCAAAGCTGTAACTCTGTGCGAAGAATTCACAGAACACAAAGTAGTTTCTCAGAAAGCTTCTTTCCAGTTTTTTACGGAAGATATTTCATTTTTCAGCATAGCCCTGTATTGGCTTACAAATATCTCTTTGCCAATTCCACAAGAACAGTCTTAACGAAAGGTTTCTTGAGGGGAATGCTGTAAATCTGTGAGATGAAATAAGAGAACACAAAGCAGTTTCTCAGACAGCTTCTTTCCAGTTTTTAAAGGAGGATATTTCCTTTTTCACCATAGCCATCTATGGGCTTCCAAATATCACTTTGCAAATTCCATAAGAACAGCCTTAGCGACATTCTTATTGAAGGGAAAGCTGTAACTCTGTGAGATGAATTAACGGAACACAAAGCAGTTTCTCCGAATGCTTCTTTTCAGTTTTTACCTTAGGATATTTCCTTTTTCACCATAGCCCTCTATGGGCTTGCAAATATCACTTTCCAAATTCCACAAGAACAGTCTTAGCGAAAGGCTTCTTGAAGGGAAAGCTGTAACTCTGTGAGATGAATTAACAGAACACAAAACAGTTTCTCAGATAGCTTCATTCTAGTTTTTAATGGAATATATTTCCTTTTTCACCATAGCTCTCTAGGGGCTTCCAAACATCACTTTGAAAATTCCGCAAGAACAGTCTTTGAGAAACGCTTCTTGAGAGGAAAGCAGTAACTCTGTGAGATGAATTAACAGAACACAAAGCAGTTTCTCAAACGGCTTCTTTCCAGTTTTTAACTGAAGATATTTCCTTTTTCAAAAGAGCCCTCTATGGGCTTCCAAATATCACTTTACAAATTCCACAAGAACAGCCTTAGCGAAAGGCTTCTTGAAGTGAAAGCTGTAACTCTGTGAGATGAATTAACAGACCACAAAGCAGTTTCTCAGAAAGCTTCTTTCCAGTTTTGTACGGAAATTATTTCCTTTTTCACCTCAGGCCTCTAAAGCAGTTTCTCAGAAAGCTTCTTTCCATTTTTTAACGGAAGATATTTCCTTTTTCACCATAGAACTCTATGGGCTTCCAAATATCGCTTTCCAAATTACACATGAACAGTCTTAGCGAAAGGCTTCTTGAGGGGAAAGCTGTAACTCTGTGAGATGAATTAAGAGAACACAAAGCAGTATGTCAGAGAGCTTCTTTCCAGTTTTTAACTGAAGATATTTCCATTCTCACCATAGCCCTCTAAGAACTTCCAAATATCACTTTGCAAATTCCACAAGAACAGCCTTAGCGAAAGGCATCTTGAGGGGAAAGCAGTAACTCTGTGTGATGAATTAACAGAACACAAAGCAGTTTCGGAGGAAGATTCTTATCAGTTTTAAACTGACGATATTTCCTTTTTCATCATAGCCCTCTATGGGCTTCCAAATATTACTTGGCAAATTTCACAAGAACAGTGTTAGCGAATGCCTTCTTGAGGGGAAAACAGTAACTCCGTGAGTTGAATTAAAAGAACACAAAGCTGTTTCTCCGAAAGCTTCTTTACAATTTTTAACTGAAGGTATTTCCTTTTTCGCCATAGCCCTCTATGGGCTTACAGATATCACTTTCCAAATTCCACAAGAACAGCCTTACCGAAAGGCTTCTTGAAGGGAAAGCTGTAACTCTGTGAGATGAATTAACAGAAAACAAAGCAGTTTCTCAGAAAGCTTCTTTCCAGTTTTTAGCGGAAGATATTTCCTTTTTCAGCATAGCCCTCTATGGGTTTCAAAATATCACTTTGCAAATTCCACAAGAACAGTCTTAGCGAAAGGCTTCTTGAGGGAAAGCTGTAACTCTGTGAGATGAATTAACAAAACACAAAGCAGTTTCTCAGAAAGATTCTTTCCAGTTTTTAACTGAAGATATTTCCTGTTTCACCGTAGCCCTCTATGGGCTTCCAAATATCACTTTGCTAATTCCACAAGAAGAGTCTTACCGAAACATTTCTTCAGGGAAAAGCTGTAACTCTGTGAGAAGAATTAACAGAACACACAGCAGTTTCTCAGAATGCTTCCTTCCAGTTTTTAACGGAAGATATTTCTTTTTTCACCATAGCCCACTATGGGCTGCCAAATATCACTTTGGAAATTCCACATGAACAGTCTTAGCGAAAGGCTTCTTGAGGGGAAAGCTGTAACTCGGTGAGATGAATTAACAGAACACAAAGCAGTTTCTCAAGAGTTTCTTTCAAGTTTTTAACTGAAGATATTTCCTTTCTCACCATAGCTCTCTATGGGCTTCCAAATATCACTTTCCGACCTCCACAAGAACAGCCGTAGCGAAAGGCTTCTTCAGGGAAAAACTGTAAATCGGTGAGACGTGTTACACGAACACAGGACACTTTTTCAGAAAGCTTCTTTGAGTTTTTAATGGTAGATATTTCCTATTTCACCATTTCCCTCTATGGGTTTCCTAATATCACTTTGCAAATTTCACAAGAACAGTCTTAGCGAAAGGCTTCTTAAGGGGAAAGTTGTAAGTCGGTGAGATGTATCAACACAACACACGGCAATTTCTCAGAATCCTTCTTTCCAGTTTTTAACGGAAGATATTTCCTTTTTCACCCTAGCCCTATATGGGCTTCCAAATATCACTTTGTAAATTCACAAGAACAGTCTTAGTGAACGGATTATTGAGGGGAAGGCTGTAATTCTGTGAGATGAACTAACAGAACACACAGCATTTTCTCAGAAAGCTTCTTTTCAGTTTTTATCTTAGGATATTTCCATTTTCACCTTAGCCCTCCATGGGCTTCCAAATATCACTTTGCATATCCCACAAGAACAGTCTTAGCGAAAGGTTTCTTGAGCGCAAAGCTGAAACGCGGTGAGATGTCTTCCACGAACACACGGTAGTTTCTCAGAAAGCATTTTTCAAGTTTTTAACAGTCGATATTTCCTTTTTCACCGTAGCCCTCTATGGGCTTCCAAATATCATTTTGCGAATTTCACAAGAACAGTTTTAGCGAAAGGCTTGTTGAGGGGAAAGCTGTAGGTCAGTGAGATGTATTAACACAACACACGGCAGTTTCCCAGAATGCTTCTTTCCAGTATTTAACGGAAGATATTTTCTTTTTCACCATAGCCCTCTATGCGCTTCCAAATGTCACTTTGCAAATTTCACAACAACACCCTTAGTGAACGGATTCTTGAGGGTAAAGCTGTAACTCAGTTAGCTGAACTAACAGAACACAAAGCAGTGTCTCAGACAGCTTCTTTTCGGTTTTTGACTTAGGATATTTCCATTTTCACCGTAGCCCTCTATGGGCTTCCAAATATCTCTCTGCAAATCCCACAAGAACAGTCTTAGCGAAAGGCTTTTTGAGGGGAAAGCTGTAACTCGGTGAGGTGTATTAACAGAACACACGGCAGTTTCTCAGAAAGCTTCTTTCCACTTTTTAGCGGAAGATATTTCCTTTTTCACCATAGCCCTCTTTGGGTTTCCAAATATCACTTTGAAAATTACAATAGAACAGTATTAGCGAAAGGCTTCTTGAGGGGAAAGCTGTAATTCGGTGAGATGCATTATCAGAACACACGGCAGTTTCTGATAAAGTTTCTTTCCAGTTTTTAACAGAAGATATTTCCTTTTTCACCATAGCCCAATATGGGTTTCCAAATATCACTTTGCAAATTTCACAACAATGGTCTTAGTGAATGGCTTCTTGAGGGGATAGCGGTAACACTGTGAGCTGAACTAACAGAACACAAGGCAGTTTCTCAGAGAGCTTCTTTTCGGTTTTTAATGGAAGATATTCCCTTTTTCACCATAGCCCTCTACGGGCTTCCAAATATCATTTTGCAAATTCCACAAGAACAGTTTTAGCAAAAGACTTCTTGACGGGAAAGCTGTAACTCTGTGTGATGACTTAACAGAACACAAAGCAGTTTCTCAGAAAGCTTCTTTCTAGTTTAAACTGAAGATATTTCCTTTTTCACCATAGCCCTCAAAGGGCTTTCAAATATCACTTTGCAAATTCCACAACAACAGCCTTAGCAAAAGGCTTCTTGAGGGGAGAGCTGTATATCTGAGTTGAATTTACAAAACACAAAGCAGTTTCTCAGAAAGCTTCTTTTCAGTTTTAATCTTAGGATATTTCCTTTTTCACCATAGCCCTCCTTGGGCTTGCAAATATCACTTTTCAAATCCGACAAGAACAGTCTTAGCGAAAGACTTCTTGTGGGGAAAGCTGTAACTCGGTAGGATGAATTAACAAAACACACTGTAGTTTCTCAGAGACCTTCTTTCCAGTTTTTAACTGAAGATATTTCCTTTTTCTCCATAGCCCACAATGGGCATCCAAATATCAGTTTGTAAATTCCACAAGAACAGTCTTAGCGAAAGGCTTCTTGAGGGGAAACCTGTAAGTCGGTGAGATGTATTAACACAACACACGGTAATTTCTCAGAATGCTTCTTTCCAATTTTTAACGGAAGATATTTCCTATTTCACCATAGTCCTCTATGGGCTTCCAAATATCATTTTGCAATATTCACAAGAACAGTCTTTGTGAATGCATTCTTGAGGGGAATGCTGTAACTCTGTGAGATGAACTAACAAAACACAAAGCAGTTTCTCAGAAAGCTTCTTTTCGGTTTTTATCTTAGGATATTTCCATTTTCACCACATCTTCTATGGGCTTCCAAATATCACTTCGCAATTTCCACAAGAATAGTCTTAGCGAAAGTCTACTTGATGGAAAAGCTGCAACTCTGTGAGATGAATTCACAGAACACAAAGCAGTTTCTCAGAAATCTTCTTTCCTGTTTTTAAAGGAAGATATTTCCTTTTACACCATAGCCCCATATGGGCTTCAAAACATCACTTTGCAAATTCCACAAGAACAGTCTAAGCAAATGGCTTCTTGAGGAGAGAACTGTAACTCTCCGAGATGAATTAACAGAACACTAAGCAGTTTCTCAGAAAGCCTCTTTCCAGTTTTTAACTGAAGATATTTCCTTTTTCACCATAGCCCTCTATGGGATTCCAAATATCACTTTGCAAATTCCACAAGAACAGTCTTATCAAAAGGCTTCTTGAGAGGAAAGATGTAACACTTGAGATGAATTACCAGAACACCACGCAGCTTCTCAGAGTGCTTCTTTTCAGTTTTTCACTGAAGATATTTCCTTTTTCAACGTAGCCCTCTATGGGCTTCCAAATATCTCTTTGCAAATCCCACAAGAGCAGTCTCAGTGAAAGGCTTCTTGAGGAGAAAGCTGTAACTCGGTGAGATGTAT
Source organism: Chlorocebus sabaeus (assembly GCF_047675955.1). Lineage (NCBI taxonomy): Eukaryota > Metazoa > Chordata > Mammalia > Primates > Cercopithecidae > Chlorocebus > Chlorocebus sabaeus. The sequence continues at coordinate 658,841 of NW_027327837.1, forward strand.
TACACAAACACACGGCAGTTTCTCAGAAAGCACCTTTCCAGTTTTTAACGGAAGCTATTTCCTTTTTCACCATAGCACTCTATGGGTTTCCAAATATCACTTTGAAAATTCCACAAGAACAGTCTTAGGGAAAGGCTTCTGGAGGGGAAATCTGTAACTCTGTGAGATGAATTAACAGAACACAAAGCAGTATCTCAGCAAGCTTCTTTCCAGTTTTTAACTGAAGAGATTTCCTAATTCACCGTAGCCATCAATGGCCTCCAAATATCTCTCTGCAAATCGCAAAAGACCAGTCTTAGCGAAAGGCTTCTTGAGGGGAAAGCTGTAACTCCGTGAGGTGTATTAACAGAACACACAGCAGTATCTCAGAAAGCTTCTTTCCACTTTTTAATGGAAGATATTTCCGTTTTCACCATAGCCCTCTATGGGATTCCAAATATTACTTTGCAAATTCCCCAAGAACAGTCTTAGCGAAAGGCTTCTTGGGGGAAAGCTGTAACTCTGTGAGATGAATTAACAGAACAGAAATCAGTTTCTCAGAATGCTTTTATTCGCAGTTTAACTGAAGATATTTCCTTTTTCACCGTAGCCCTCTATGAGCTTCCAAATATCACTTTGCAAATCCCACAAGAGCACTCTTAGCGAAAGGCTTCTTCAGGGGAAAGCTGTAACTCGGTGAGGTGTATTAACAGAACACATGGCAGTTTCTCAGAAAACATCTTTCCAGTTTTTAATGGAAGACATTGCCTTTTTCAACATAGCCCTCTACGGGCTTCCAAATATCAATTTGCAAATTCCAAAAGAACAGTCTTAGGGAAAGGTTTCTGTAGGGGAAAGCTGTAACTCTGTGAGATGAATTAACAGAACACAAACCAGGTTCTCAGAAAGTTTCTTTCCAGTTTTTAAATGAAGATATTTCGTTTTTCACCATAGACCTCTAGGGGTTCCAAATATCACTTTGCAAATTCCACAAGAATAATGTTAGGGATAGGCTTCTGGAGTGGAAAGCTGTAACTCTGTGAGACGAATTAACAGAACAGAAAACAGTTTCTCAGAAACCTTCTTTCCAGTTTTTACCTGAAGAAATATTCTTTTTCACCATAGCGCTCTATGGGCTTCCAAATATCACTTTGCAAAGCGCACAACAACAGTCTTAGCGAAAGACTTCTTCCTGGGAAAGCAGTAACTCTGTGAGATGAATTAACAGAACACAAAGCAGTTTCTCAGAAATCTTCTTTCCAGTTTTTAAGGCATATACTTCCTTTTTCACCATAGACCTCTATGGGCTTCCAAATGTCACTTTGCAAATTCCTCAAGAACAGTCTTAGCGAAAGGCTTCTTGAGGGGAAAGCTGTAACTCAGTGAGATGTATTAACAGAACACACGGGCAGTATCTCAGAGAGTTTCTTTCCAGTTTTTAACTGAAGATATTTCCTTTTTCACCATAGCCCACTATGGGTTTCCAAATATCACTTTGCAAATTTCACGAGAATAGTCTTTGTGAACGGCTTCTTGAGGGGATAGCTGTAACACTGTGAAATGAACTAACAGAACACAAAGCAGTTTCTCAGAGAGTTTCTTTTCGGTTTTTAATGGAAGATATTCCCTTTTTCATCATAGCCATCTACGGGCTTCCAAATATCATTTTCCAAATTTCACAAGAACAGTCTTAGCGAAATACTTCTTTAGTGGAAAGCTGTAACTCTGTGAGCTGACTTAACAGAACACAAAGCAGTTCCTCAGAAAGCTTCTTTCCAGTTTAAACTGAAGATATTTCCTTTTTCACCATAGTCCTCAATGGGCTTTCAAATATCACTTTGCAACTTCCACAACAACAGCCTTAGTGAAAGGCTTCTTGAGGGGAAAGCTGTAAATCTGAGTTGAATTTACAGAACACAAAGCAGTTTCTCAGAAAGATTCTTTCCAGTTTAAACTGAAGATATTTCCTTTTTCACCATTGCCCTCAATGGGCTTCCAAATATCAGTTTGCAAATTCCACAAGAATAGTCTTAGCGAAAGGCTTCTTGAGGGGAAAATTGTAAGTCGGTGAGATGTATTAACACAACACACGGTAATTTCTCAGAATGCTTCTTTCCAGTTTTTAACGGAAGATATTTCCTTTCTCACCATAGCCCTCTATGGGCTTCCAAATATCTCTTTGCAAATTCCACAAGAACAGCCCTAGCGAAAGGCTTATGAAGGGGAAAGCTGTAACTCTCTGAGATGAACTAACAAAACACAAAGCAGTTTCTCAGAAAGCTTCTTTTTGGTTTTTATCTTAGGATTTTCCATTTTCACCATAGCCCTCTATGGGCTTCCAAATATCACTTCGCAATTGCCACAAGAACAGTCTTAGTGAAAGTCTTCTTGACGGAAAAGCTGTAAATCTGTGAGATGAATTAACAGAACACAAAGCAGTTTCTTAGAAATGATCTTTCCAGTTTTTAACAGAACATATTTCCTTTTACACCATAGCCCCATAGGGGCTTCAAAATATCACTTTACAAATTCCACAAGAACACCCTTAGCGAAGGGCTTCTTGAAGAGAGAGCTGTAACTCTCTGAGATGAATTAACAGAACACTAAGCAGTTTCTCAGAAAGCTTCTTTCCCGTTTTTAACTGAAGATATTTCCTTCATCACCATAGCCCTCTATGGGCTTCCAAATATCACTTTGCGAATTCCAAAAGAACAGCCTTAGCCAAAAGCTTCTTGAGGAGATAGCTGTAACTTTGTAGGTTGAATTAACAGAACACAAAGTAGTTTCTCTGAAAGCTTCTTTTCGGTTTTTAAATTTGGATATTTCCTTTTTCACCATAGCACTCTATGGGCTTCCAAATATCACTTTGCAAATTCCACAGTAAGAGTCTTAGCGAAATTCTTCTTGAGGGGAAAGCTGTAACTGTGTGAGATGAATTAACAGGACAGAAAGCAGTTTCTCAGAAAGATTCTTTCCAGTTTTTAACGGAAGATATTTCCTTTTTCACCATTTCCCTCTATGGGATTCCAAATATCACTTTGCAAATTCCACAAGAACAGTCTTAGGGAAAGGCTTCTTGAGAAGAAAGCTGTAATTCTGTGAAATGAATTAACAGAACACAAAGATGTTTCTCAGAAAGCTTCTTTCCATTTTTTAACGGCAGATATTTCCTTTAGCACCCTGGCCCTTTATCGGCTTCCTACTATCACTTGACAAATTCCACAAGAACAGTCTTAGGGAAAGGCTTCCTGAGCTGAAAGCTGAAACTCTGTGAGATGAATTAACAGAACACAAAACAGTTTCTCGGAAAGCTTGTTTTCTGTTTTTATCTTAGGATATTTCCTTTTTCACCAAAGTCCTCTATGGGTTTCCAAATATCACTTTGCATATCCCACAAGAACCGTCTTAGGGAAAGGCTTCTTGAGGGGAAAGCTGTAATTCTGTGAGATGAATTAGCAGAACACAAAGCAGTTTCTCAGAAAGCTTCTTTCCAATTTTTAAATAAAGATATTTCCTTTTTCACCATAGCTCCCTATGGGCTTCGAAATATCACTTTGCAAATTTCACAAAAACTGTGTTAGTGAACGAATTCTTGAGGTGAAAGCTGTAACTCTGGGAGATGAACTAACAGAACACAAAGCAGTTTCTCAGAAAGCTTCTTTCAGGTTTTTATCTTAGGATATTTCCATTTTCACCATAGCCATATAAGGGCTTCCAAATATTACTTTGGAAATTCCACAAGAACAGTCTTAGTGAAAGTCTTCCTGAGGGGAAAGCTGAAACTCTGTTATATGAATTAACAGAACTCAAAGCAGTTTCACAGAAAGCTTCTTTTCAGTTTTTATCTTAGGATATTTCCTTTGTCAGCTTAGCCCTGTATGGGCTTACAAATTCAGTTTGCAAATTCCAGAAGAACAGTCTTAGCGAAAGTCTTCTTGCGGGGAAAGCTGTAGCTCTGTGAGATGAATTAACAGACCACAAAGCAGTTACTCAGAAAGCTGCTTTCCAGTATTTAATGGAAGATATTTCCTTTTTCACCATATCCCTCTATGGGATTCCAAATATCACTTTTCAACTTCCACAAGAACAGTCTTAGCGAAAGGCTTCTTGAGGGGAAATCTGTAGCTTTCTTAGATGAATTAAGAGACAACAAAGCAGTTAAACAGAAAGTTTCTTTCCAGTTTTTAACGGTAGATATGTTCTTTTCACCATATCCCTCTATGGGCTTCCAAATATCACTTTGCAAATTCCACAAGAGCTGTCTTAGTCAACGGCTTTTTGAGGGGAAGATAAAACTCTCTGAGATGAATTAAGAGAACACAGTGCAGTTTCTCAGAAAGCTTCCTTTCGGTTTTATTTTCTTTTTCGCCAGAGCCCCCTATGGGCTTCCATATATCACTTTGCAAATTCCACAAGAACAGTCTTAGGGAAAGACTTCTTGAGAGGAAAGCTGTAACTCTCTGAGATCAATTAACAAAACACAAAGCAGTTTCTCAGAAATCTTCTTTCCAGTTTTTAACGCAATATATTTCCTTTTTCACCATAGCCCTCTATGGGTTTCTAAATACCACATTTCAACTTCCACAAGAACAGTCTTAGCGAAAGGCTTTTTGAGGAGAAAGCTGTAAATCTGTAAGATGAATTAACAGACAGAAAACTGTTTCTCAGAAAGCTTCTTTCCAGTTTTTATCTTAGGAAATTTCCTTTTTCACCGTAGCCCTCTATGGGCTTCCAAATATCACTTTGCAAATTCCACAAGAACAGTCTTAGATAAAGACTTCTTGAGGGGAAAGCTGAAACTCTGTGCGATGAATTAACAGAACACAAAACAGTTTCTCAGAAAGCCTCTTTTCAGTCTTTATCTTAGTATATTTCCTTTTTCACCATAGCACTCTATGAGCTTCCAAAAATCACTTTCAAATTCCACAAAAACAGTCTTGGGGAAAGGCTTCTTGAGGGGAAAGCTGTAACTCTGTGAGATGAATTAACAAACAAAAAGCAGTTTCTCAGAAATCTTCTTTTCAGTTTTTAATGGAAGATATTCTCTTTTTTGCCTCAGCTCTCTATGGGCTTCCAAATATCACTTTGCAAATTCCACAAGAACAGGCTTAGGGAAAGGCTTCTTGAGTGTAAAGCTGTAACTGTGTGAGATCATTTAAAAAAACACAAAACAGATTCTGAGAAATCTTCTCTCAAGTTTTTAACGGAAGATATTTTCTTTTTCACTGGAGCCCTCTAAGGGCTTCCAAATATCACATTTGAAATTCCACAAGAAGAGTCTTAGCGAAAGGCGTTTTGGGGAGAAAGATGTACATCTGTAAGAGGAATTAACAGACACAAAACTGTTCCTCAGAAATCTTCTTTTCAGTTTTGAACGGAAGATGTTTTCTTTTTCACCATCCCCTCTATGGGCTTTCAAATATCACTGTGCAAATTCCACAAGAACAGACTTAGCGAAAATCTTCGTTGGGAGAAAGCTGTAACTCTGTGAGATGAATTAACAGAACACAAAGCAGTTTCTCAGAAAGTTTCTTTAGAGATTTTAATGGATATTACCTTTTCCACCATAGCCCTCAATGGGCTTCCAAATATCACTTTGCAAATTCCACAAGAAGAGTCTTAGGGAAAGGCTTCTTGAGGGGAAAGGTGTAACCCTGTGAGATGAATTAAAAGAACCCAAGGCAGTTTTTCAGAAATCTTGTTTTCATTTTTTAACGGAAAATATTTCCTTTTTCAAAATAGCCCTCTATGGGCTTCCAAATATCACTTTGCAAATTCCACAAGAACAGTCTTAGCGAAAGGATTCTTGAGGAGAAAGCTCTACCTCTGTGAGATGAATTAACAAAACTCACAGTAGTTTTTCAGAAACCTTCTTTCCAGTTTTTCACGGAAGATATTTCCTTTTTCACCATAGCCCTCTATGGGATTCCAAATATCACTATGTAAATTCCACAAAAACAGTCTTAGGGATAGGCTTGTTGAGGGGAAAGCTGTAACTCTGTGAGATGAATTAACAGAACACACATCAGTTTCTCCGAAAGCTTCATTCAGTTTTTACCTTAGGATATTTCCTTTTTCACCATAGCCCTCTATGGGCTCCAAATGTCACTTCGCAAATTCCACAAGAACAGCCTTAGCGAAAGGCTTCTTAAGGGGAAAACTGTAACTCTGTGAGATGAATTAACAGAAAACAAAGCAGTTTCTCGGAAAGCTTCTTTCCAGTTTTTAACGGAAGATAATTCCTTTTTCAGCATAGCCCTCTATGGGCTCCCAAATATCACCTTGTAAATTCCACAGGAACAGTCTTAGTGAACGGCTTCTTGAAAGGAGAGCTATAACACTGTTCGATGAATTAAGAGAACACAATGCAGTTTTTCAGAAAGTTTCCTTTCGGTTTTTATCTTAGCATATTTTCTTTTTCGCCAAAACCCTCTATGGTCTTCAAATATCACTTTGCAAATTCCACAAGAACAGTCTCAGTGAACGGTTTCTTCAGGGGAAAGCTGTACCTCTGTGAGATGAATTAACAGAACACAAAGTAGTTTCTCAGAAACCTTCTTTTCAGTTATTAACAGAAGATATTTCCTTTTTCACCATAGCCCTCTACGGGCTCCCAAATGTCTCTTTGCAAACTCCACAAGAACAGTCTTAGAGAAAGGCTTCTTGAAGGGAAAGCTGTAACTGTGTGAGATGAATTAACAGAACACAAAGCAATTTCTCAGAAAGCTACTTTTCAGTTTTCATCTTAGGATGTTTCCTTTTTCACCATGGGGCTCCATGGGCTTCCAAATATTACTTTGCAAAATCCACAAGAACAGTCTTAGCGAAAGGCTTCTTGAGGGCAAAGCTGTAACTCTGTCAGATGAATTAACAGAAGACAAAGCAGATTCTCAGAAAGATTTATTCCAGTTTTTAACTTAAGATGTTTCATTTTTCACCATAACCCCATATGGGCTTCCAAATATCACTTTGCAAATTCCACAAAAACAGTGTTTGCGAAAGACTTCTTGAGGGGGAAGATGTACCTCTGTGACATGAGTTAACAGAACACAAAGCAGTTTCTCAGAGGGATTCTTTCAGGTTTTTAACGGAAAATATTTACTTTTTCACCCTAGCCCTCTATGGGCTTCCAAATATCACTTTGCAAATTCCACAAGAACAGTCTAAGCGAAATGCTTCTTGAGGGGAAAGCTGTAACTCTGTGAGATGTATTAACAAACAGAACGCAGTTTCTCAGAATGCTTCTTTCAAGTTTTTAACTGAAGATATTTCCTTTTTCACCATAGCCATCTATGGGCTTCCAAATATCACTTCGAAAATTCCACAAGAACAGTCTTAGGGAAAGGCTTCTTGAGGGGAAATCTGAAACTCTGTGAGATGAAATAACAGAACACAACGCACTTTCTCAGAAAGCTTCTTTCGAGTTTTTAACTGAAAATATTTCCTTTTTCACCATAGCCCACTCTTTGCTCCCAAATATCACTTTGAAATTCCACAAGAACAGTCTTACAGAAAGGCTTCTTGAGGGGAAAGCTGTAACTCTGTGAGATGAATTAACAAAACACAAAGCAGTTTCTCAGACAGCTTCTTTGCAATTTTTATCTTAGGATATTTTCTTTTTCACCATAGCCCTCTGTGGGCTTCCAAATATCACTTTGCAAATTACACAAGAATAGACTTACCGAATGGCTTCTTGAGGGGAAAGCTGTAACTCTGTGAGATGAATTAACAGAACACAAAGCAGTTTCTCAGAAATCTTCTGTGTAGTTTTTAACGGAAGATATTTCATTTTCAATATAGCCCTCTAGGGGCTTCCAAATATCACTTTGCAAATTCCACAAGAACAGTCTAAGCGAAAGGCTTCCTGAGGGGAAAGCTGTAACACTGTGAGATGAATCAACACAACACAAAGCAGTTTCTCAAAACCTTCTTTCCAATTTTTAACGGAAGATATTTCCTTTTTCACCATAACCCTCCATGGGCTTCCAAATATCACTTTGGAAATTCCACAAGAACAGTCTTAGTGAAAGACTTCTTGAAGGGAAAGCTGTAACCCTGTTAGATGTATTACCAGAACACAAAGCAGTTTCTCAGAAAGCTTCTTTGCAGTTTTTTTCGTAGGATATTTCCTTTTTTACCATAGCGCGCTTTGGGCTTTGAAATATCACTTTTAAAATTTCACAAGAACCCTCTTAGTGAACGGCTTTTGAGGGTAAAGCTGTAACTCTGTTGCATGTATTAACAGAACACAAAGCAGATTTCCAAAGCTTCTTTTCAGTTTTTATCTTAGGATATTTCCTTTTTCATCCTAGCCCTCTATGGGCTTCTAAATAACACTTTGCACATTCCGCAAGAATAACCTCTGCGACTGGCTTCTTGAGGGGAAAGCCGTACATCTGTGAGATGAATTAACAGAAAACAAAGCAGTTTCTCAGAAAGCTTCTATTCAGTTTGCAACTGAAGATATTTTGATTTTCACCATAGCCCTCTACGGGCTTCCAATTATCCCTTTGCAAATTCCACAAGAACAGCCTTAGCGAAAGGCTTCTTGAAGTGAAAGCTGTAAGTCTGTGAGATGAATTAACAGAACACCAAGCAGTTTCTCAGAAAGTTTCTTTGCAGTTTTTATCGTAAGATATTTCCTTTTTCACCATAACCCTCTATGGGTTTCCAAATACCCCTTTGCAAATTGCACAAGAACAGTCTTAGCGAAAGTCTTCTTGAGGGGAAACCTGAACTCTGTGAGATGAATTAACAGAACACAAAGCAGTTTCTCAGAAAGCTTCTTTCCAGTTTTTAACGGAAGATATTTCCTTTTCAACCATAGCCCTCTAAGGGCTTTCAAATATCACTTTGCAAATTCCACAAGAACAGACTTAGTGAAAGGATTTTTGAAGGGAAAGCTGTAACTCTGTGAGATGAATTAACGGAACACAAAGCAGTTTATCAGAAAGCTTCTTTCCAGTTCTTACAGGAAGATATTTCCTTTTTCATCACAGTCCTCCATGGGCTTGCAAATATCACTTTGCAAATTCCACAAGAACAGTCTTAGCGAAAGGTTTCTTGATTGAAAATCTGTAACTCTGTGAGATGAATTAACAGAACTCAAAGCAGTTTCTCAGAAAGCTTCTTTCCCGTTTTTAACGGAAGATATTTCCTTTTTCACCATTGCCCTCTATGGGCTTCCAAATATCACTTTGCCAATTCCACAAAAACAGTCTTAGCGAAAGGCTTCTTGATGGGAATGCTGTAACTCTGTGAGATGAATTAACAGAACACAAAGCAGTTTCTCAGAAAGCTTCTTTCCAGTTTTTAACTGAAGATATTTCCTTTTTCACCATAGCCCTCTATGGGCTTCAGAATATCACTTTGCCAATTCCCCAAGAACAGCTTTAGCGAAAGGCTAATAGAAGGGAAATCTGTAACTCTGTGACATGAATTAACAGAATACAAAGCAGTTTACCAGTATTCTTCTTTTCAGTTTTTAACTTTGGATATTTCCTTTTTCACCGTAGCCATCTAAGGGCTTCCAAATATCACTTTGCAAATTCCACAAGAATAGTCTTAACCAAAGGCTTCTTGAGGGGAAAGCTGTAAATCTGTGCGATGTATTACGAGAACACAAAGCAGATTCTCAGAAAGCTTCTTTCCAGTTTTTAAAGGAAGATATTTCCATTTTCACCATCGTCCTCTATGGGCTTCCAAATATCACTTTGCCAATTCTGGAAGAACAGGCTTAGTGAAAGGCTTGTTGAGGGTAAATCTGTAACTCTCCGAGATGAATTAACAGAACACAAAGTAGTTTCTCAGAAAGCTTCTTTCCCGTTTTTAACGGAAGATATTTCCTTTTTCACCGTAGCCCTCTATGGGCTTAGAAATGTAACTTTGAAAATTCCATAAGAACAGTCTTAGCGAAAGGCTCCTTGAGGGGAAAGCTGTAACTCTGTGAGATGAATTAACAGAACACAAAGCAGTTTCTCAGAAATCTTCTGTGTAGTTTTTAACGGAAGATATTTCATTTTCAATATAGCCCTCTAGGGGCTTCCAAATATCACTTTGCAAATTCCACAAGAACAGTCTAAGCGAAAGGCTTCCTGAGGGGAAAGCTGTAACACTGTGAGATGAATTAACACAACACAAAGCAGTTTCTCAGAACCTTCTTTCCAATTTTTAATGGAATATATTTCCTTTTTCACCATAACCCTCCATGGGTTTCCAAATATCACTTTGGAAATTCCACAAGAACAGTCTTAGCGAAAGACTTCTTGAAGGGAAAGCTGTAACCCTGTTAGATGTATTACCAGAACACAAAGCAGTTTCTCAGAAAGCTTCTTTGCAGTTTTTTTCGTAGGATATTTCCTTTTTTACCATAGCGTGCTTTGGGCTTTGAAATATCACTTTTAAAATTTCACAAGAACCCTCTTAGTGAACGGCTTTTGAGGGTAAAGCTGTAACTCTGTTGCATGTATTAACAGAACACAAAGCAGATTTCCAAAGCTTCTTTTCAGTTTTTATCTTAGGATATTTCCTTTTTCATCCTAGCCCTCTATGGGCTTCTAAATAACACTTTGCACATTCCGCAAGAATAACCTCTGCGACTGGCTTCTTGAGGGGAAAGCCGTACATCTGTGAGATGAATTAACAGAAAACAAAGCAGTTTCTCAGAAAGCTTCTATTCAGTTTGCAACTGAAGATATTTTGATTTTCACCATAGCCCTCTACGGGCTTCCAATTATCCCTTTGCAAATTCCACAAGAACAGCCTTAGCGAAAGGCTTCTTGAAGTGAAAGCTGTAAGTCTGTGAGATGAATTAACAGAACACCAAGCAGTTTCTCAGAAAGTTTCTTTGCAGTTTTTATCGTAAGATATTTCCTTTTTCACCATAACCCTCTATGGGTTTCCAAATACCCCTTTGCAAATTGCACAAGAACAGTCTTAGCGAAAGTCTTCTTGAGGGAAAACCTGAACTCTGTGAGATGAATTAACAGAACACAAAGCAGTTTCTCAGAAAGCTTCTTTCCAGTTTTTAACGGAAGATATTTCCTTTTCAACCATAGCCCTCTAAGGGCTTTCAAATATCACTTTGCAAATTCCACAAGAACAGACTTAGCGAAAGGATTTTTGAAGGGAAAGCTGTAACTCTGTGAGATGAATTAACGGAACACAAAGCAGTTTATCAGAAAGCTTCTTTCCAGTTCTTACAGGAAGATATTTCCTTTTTCACCATAGCCCTCTATGGGCTTCCAAATATCACTATGCAAATTCCACAAGAACAGTCTTTGCGAAAGGCTTCTTGATTGAAAATCTGTAACTCTGTGAGATGAATTAACAGAACTCAAAGCAGTTTCTCAGAAAGCTTCTTTCCCGTTTTTAATTGAAGATATTTCCTTTTTCACCATAGCCCTCTATGGGCTTCAGAATATCACTTTGCCAATTCCCCAAGAACAGCTTTAGTGAAAGGCTAATAGAAGGGAAAGCTGTAACTCTGTGACATGAATTAACAGAATACAAAGCAGTTTACCAGTATTCTTCTTTTCAGTTTTTAACTTTGGATATTTCCTTTTTCACCGTAGCCATCTAAGGGCTTCCAAATATCACTTTGCAAATTCCACAAGAATAGTCTTAACCAAAGGTTTCTTGAGGGGAAAGCTGTAAATCTGTGCGATGAATTACGAGAACACAAAGGAGTTTCTCAGAAAGCTTCTTTCCAGTTTTTAATGGAAGATATTTCCATTTTCACCATCGCCCTCTATGGGCTTCCAAATATCACTTTGCCAATTCCGGAAGAAGAGTCTTAGCGAAAGGCTTGTTAAGGGTAAATCTGTAACTCGCCGAGATGAATTAACAGAACACAAAGTAGTTTCTCAGAAAGCTTCTTTCCCGTTTTTAACGGAAGCTATTTCCTTTTTCACCGTAGCCCTCTATGGGCTTCCAAATATCACTTTGCAAATTTCACAACAACACCTGTAGCGAAAGGCTTCTTGAGGGGAAAGCTGCAACTCTGTGAGATGAATTAACAGAACACAAAGCCGTTTCTCTGACAGCTTCTTTCCAGTTTTTAACTGAAGAGATTTCCTTTTTCATCATAGCTTTCCATTGGCTTCCAAATATCACTTTGCAAATTCCACAAAAACAGTCCCAGCGAAACGCTTCTTGAGGGGAAACCAGTAACTCTGAGAGATGAATTAACAGACCTCAAAGCAGTTTCTCAGAAAGTTTATTTCCGGATTTTAACGAAAGATATTTCGTTTTTCACCATAGCCCTCTATGGGCTTCCAAATATCACCTTGTAAATTCCACAAGAACAGCCTTAGCGAACGGCATCTTGAAGGGAAAGCTGGAACTCTGTGACATGAATTAACAGAACACAAAGCAGTTTCTCAGAATGCTTCTTTTCAGTTTTTAACTTAGGATATTTCCTTTTTCACCGTAGCCCTCTATTGGCTTCCAAATATCACTTTGCAATTTCCACAAGAAGAGTCTTAGCGAAAGGCTTCTTGAAGGGAATGCTGTAACTCTGTGAGATGAATTAACAGAACACAAAGCAGTTTCTCAGAAAGCTTCTTTTCAGTTTTTAACTGAAGATATTTCCTTTTTCACCACAGCCCTCTATGTTCTTCTAAATATCACTTTACAAACTCCTCAAGAACAGTCTTAGAGAAAGGCTTTTGGGGGGAAAGCTATAACCCTGTGAGATGAATAAAGAGAACACAAAGCAGTTTATCAGAATGCTTCTTTCAAGTTTTTAACGGAAGATATTTCCTTTTTCACCATAGTCCTCTATGGGCTTCTAAATATCCCTTTCTAAATTCCACAAGAACAGTCTTAGCAAAAGGTATCTTGAGGGGAAAGCTGTAACTCTGTGAGATGAATTAACAGAGCACAAAGCAGTTTCTCAGAAAGCTATTTTCCACTTTTTAATTAAAAATATTTCAGTTTTCACCATAGCCCACTAAGGGCTTCCAAATATCCCTTTGCATATTACACAAGAACAGTCTTAACGAAAGGCTTACTGAGGGGAAATTTGTAACTCTGTGAGATGAATTAATAGAACACAAAACAGTTTCTCAAAGAGCTTCTTTTCAGTTTTTGTATTAGGATATTTCCTTTTTCATCATAGCCCTCTCTGGGCCTCTAAATATCACCTTCTAATTTCCACAAGAACAGTCTTAGCGAAAGGCTTCTTAAGGGGAAAGCTGTAACGCTGTGAGATGAATTAACAGAACACAAAACTGTTTCTCAGAAAGCTTCTTTTCAGTTTTTATCTTATTATGTTTCCTTTTTCACCATAGCCCTCTATGGGCTTCCAAATATCTCTTTGAAAATTCCACAAGAACAGTCTTAGCGAAAGGCTTATGGAGGGGAAAGCTGTAACACTGTTAGATGAATTAAAAAAACACAAAGCAGTTTTTCAGAAGTTTTCCTTCCAGTTTTTAATGGAAGATATTTCCTTTTTCACCTTAGGCCTCCATGGGCTTCCAAATATCACTTTGCAAATTCCACAAGAAGAGCCTTACAGAAAGGCTTCTTGAGAGGAAAGCTGTAACTCGGTGAGATGTATTAACAGAACATACTGCAGTTTCTCAAAAAGTTTCGTTCCAGTTATTAAAGGAAGATATTTCCTTTTTCACCATAGCCTTCTATGGGTTTCCACATACCACTTTGAAAATATCTCAAGAATAGTCCACGTGAACGGCTTCTTGAGAGAAAAGCTGTAACTCTGTGAGATGAATTAACAGAACATAAAGCAGCTTCTCAGAAAGCTTCTTTTAAGTTTTTATCTTAGGATATTTCCTTTATCACCATAGCCCTCTATGGGTTTCCAAATATCACTTTGAAAATTACACAAGAATAGTCTTAGTGAACGGCTTCTTGAGGGGAAAGCTGTAATTCTGTGAGATGAACTAACAGAACACAAAGCAGTTTCTCAGAAAGCTTCTTTTCGGTTTTTAACGGAAGATATTTCCTTTTTCACCATAGCCCTCTAAGGGCTTCCAAATTTCACTTTGTAAATTCCACAAGAACAGTCTTAGCGAAAGGCTTCTTGAGGGGAAAGCTGTAACTCTGTGAGATGAATTAAGAGAACACAAAGCAGTATCTCAGAAAGCTTCTTTCCAGTTTTTAACTGAAGATATTTTCTTTTTTAACGTAGCCCTCTAAGGGCTTCCAAATATCACTTTGCAAATTCCACAAGAACTGTCGTAACGAAAGGCTTCTTGAGTGGAAAGCTGTAACTCCGTGAGATGAATTAACAGAACACAAAGCAGTTTCTCAGAAATCTTCTTTCCAGTTTTTAACGGAAGATATTTCGTTTCTCACGTTAGCGCTCTATGGGCTTCCAAATATGACTTTGCAGATTCCACAAGAACAGTCTTAGCGAAAGTCTTACTGAGGAGAAAGCTGTAACTCTGTGAGATGAACTTACAGAACACAAAGCAGTTTCTCGGAAAGCTTATTATCAGTTTTTATCTTAGGATATTTCCTTTTTCACCGTAGCCCTCTATGGGCTTCCAAATATCACTTTGCAAATTACACAAGAACAGCCTTAGCGAAACGTTTCTTGAGGGTAAAGCTGTAACTCTGTGAGATTAATTAACAGAGCACAACGCCATTTCTCAGAATGCTTCTTTCCAGTTTTTAGCTGAAGATATTTCCTTTTTCACCATAGCCCTCTACTTGCTTCCAAATATCACTTTGCAAATATCACAAGAACAGTCTTAGAGAACGGCTTCTTTAGGGGAAGGTTGTAACTCCTTGAGATGAACTAACAGAACACAAAGCAGTTTCTCAGAAAGCTTCTTTTCGGTTTTTATCTTAGGATATCTCCGTTTTCATCATAGCCCTCTATGGGCTTCCAAATATCTCTTTCCAAATTCCACAAGAACAGTCTTAGCAGAAGGCTTCTTGAATAGAACCTGTAACTCTTACAGATGAATTAATAGAACACAAAGCAGTTTCTTATAATGCTTCTTTCAAGTTTTTAACTGAAGATATTTCCTTTTTCACCATAGCCTTCTACGACCTTCCAAATATCACTTTGCAAATTCCACAAGAACAGTCCTAGCCAAAGGCTTCTTGAGGGGAAAGCTGTAACTCTGTGAGATGAATTAACAGAACACAAAGTAGTTTCTCAGAAAGCTTCTTTTCAGTTTTTATCTTAGGATATTTCCTTTTTCACCATAGCCCTCTATGGGCTTTCAAATATCACCTTGCAAATTCCACAAGAACAGTCTTAGCGAAAGGCTTCTTGAGGGGAAAGCTGTAACTCTGTGAGATGAATTAACAGAACACAAAGCAGTTTCTCAGAGAGCTTCTTTCCAGTTTTTAACAGAAGATTTTAATTGTTCAACATAGCTCTCTATTGGCTTCCAAATATCACTTTGCAATTTGCACAAGAACAGTCTTAGCGAAAGGCATCTTGAGGAAAAAGCTGTAACTCTGTGAGATGAATTAACAGAACACAAAGCAGATTCTCTGAAATCTTCTTTCCAGTTTTTAACGGAAAATATTTCCTTTTTCTCCCTAGCACTCTAGAGTCTTCCAAATATCACTTTGCAAATTCCACAAGAACAGTCTTAGCGAAAGGCTTCTTTCAGGGAAAGCTGTAACTCTGTGAGATGAATTAACAGAACACAAAGCAGCTTCTCAGAAAGCTTCTTTCCAGTTTTTAACTGAGATATTTCCGTTTTCCCCATTGCTCTCTATGGGATTCCAAATATCTCTTTGCAAATTCCACAAGAACAGTCTTAGCGAAAGGATTCTGGAGGGGAAATCTGTAACTCTGTTAGATGAATTAACAGAACACAAAGCAGTTTCTCAGAAATCTTCTTTCCTGTTTTTAACGGATGATATATCCTTTTTCACCATAGACTTCTCGGGGCTTCCAAATATCACTTTGAAAATTCCAGAAGAAGAGTCTTTGAGAAAAGCTTCTTGTGGGAAAATCTGTAACACTGTGAGATGAATTAACAGAGCACACATCAGTTGCTCAGAAAGTTTCTTTCCAGTTTTACACCGAAGATATTTCCTTTTTCACCGTAGCCCTCTACGGGCTTCCAAATATAACTTTGCAAATTCCACAAGAACAATCTTAGTGAAAAGCTTCTTGAGGGGAAAGCTGTAACACTGTGAGATGAATTAACAGAAAACAAAGCAGTTTCTCAGATATCTTCTTTCCAGTTTTTAAGGAATATACTTCCTTTTTCACCATAGCCCTCTATGGGCTTCCAAATGTCACTTTGCAAATTCCAAAAGAACAGTCATAGCGAACGGCTTCTTGAGGGGAAAGCTGTAACTCTGTGAGATGAATTACCAGAACACAAAGCTGTTTGTCAGAAAGCTTCTTTCCAGTTTTTTACGTAAATTATTTCGTTTTTCACCATAGCCCTCTATGGGCTTCCAAATATCACGTTCTAAATTCCACAAGAACAGTCTTAGCGAAAGGATTCTTGAGGGGAAAGATGGAACTCTGTGAGATGAAATAACAGAACAAAAAGCAGTTTCTCAGAAAGCTTTCTTCCATTTTTTAACGGAAGATATTTCCTTTTTCACCACATCCCTCTATGGGCTTCTAAATATCACTTTACAAACTCCACAAGAACAGTCTTAGAGAAAGGCTTTTTGGGGGGAAAGCTGTAACTCTGTGAGGTGAATAAAGAGAACACAAAGCAGTTTATCAGAATGCTTCTTTCAAGTTTTTAACAGAAGATATTTCGTTTTTCACCATAGTCCTCTATGGGCTTCTAAATATCCCTTTCTAAATTCCACAAGAACAGTCTTAGCAAAAGGCTTCTTGAGGGGAAAGCTGTAACTCTCTGAGATGAATTAACAGAGCACATAGCAGTTTCTCAGAAAGCTATTTTCCACTTTTTAATTAAAAATATTTCAGTTTTCACCATAGCCCTCTAAGGGCTTCCAAATATCACTTTGCATATTACACAAGAACAGTCTTAGCGAAAGGCTTACTGAGGGGAAATTTGTAACTCTGTGAGATGAATTAACAGAACACAAAACAGTGTCTCAAAAAGCTTCTTTTCAGTTTTTAACGGAAGATATTTCCTTTTTCAACATAACCCTCTATGGGCTTCCACATATCACTTTCCAAATTCCACAAGAACAGTCTTAGCGAAAGGCTTTTAGAGGGAAATGTTGTAACTATGTGAGATGAATTAACAGAACACAAAGCAGTTTCTCAGAAAGCTTCTTTTCAGTTTTTGTATTAGGATATTTCCTTTTTCACCATAGCCCTCTCTGGGCCTCTAAATATCACCTTCTAATTTCCACAAGAACAGTCTTAGCAAAAGGCTTCTTAAGGGGAAAGCTGTAACGCTGTGAGATGAATTAACATAACACAAAACTGTTTCTCAGAAAGCTTCTTTTCAGTTTTTATCTTATTATGTTTCCTTTTTCACCATAGCCCTCTATGGGCTTCCAAATATCTCTTTGCAAATTCCAGAAGAACAGTCTAAGCGAAAGGCTTATGGAGAGGAAAGCTGTAACACTGTTAGATGAATTAACAAAACACAAAGCAGTTTTTCAGAAATTTTCCTTCCACTTTTTAATGGAAGATATTTCCTTTTTCACCTTAGGCCTCCATGGGCTTCCAAATATCACTTTGCAAATTCCACAAGAAGAGCCTTACAGAAAGGCTTCTTGAGAGGAAAGCTGTAACTCGGTGAGATGTATTAACAGAACATACTGCAGTTTCTCAGAAAGTTTCGTTCCAGTTATTAAAGGAAGATATTTCCTTTTTCACCACAGCCTTCTATAGGTTTCCACATGCCACTTTGAAAATTTCTCAAGAATAGTCCACGTGAACGGCTTCTTGAGAGAAAAGCTGTAACTCTGTGAGATGAATTAACAGAACATAAAGCAGCTTCTCAGAAAGCTTCTTTTAAGTTTTTATCTTAGGATATTTCCTTTATCACCATAGCCCTCTATGGGTTTCCGAATATCACTTTGAAAATTACACAAGAATAGTCTTAGTGAACGGCTTTTTTAAGGGAAAGCTGTAATTCTGTGAGATGAACTAACAGAACACAAAGCAGTTTCTCAGAAAGCTTCTTTTCGGTTTTTAACGGAAGATATTTCCTTTTTAACCATAGCCCTCTAAGGGCTTCCAAATTTCACTTTGTAAATTCCACAAGAACAGTCTCAGCGAAAGGCTTCTTGAGGGGAAAGCTGTAACTCTGTGAGATGAATTAAGACAACACAAAGCAGTATCTCAGAAAGCTTCTTTCCAGTTTTTAACTGAAGATATTTTCTTTTTTAATGTAGCCCTCTAAGGGCTTCCAAATATCACTTTGCAAATTCCACAAGAACTGTCGTAACGAAAGGCTTCTTGAGTGGAAAGCTGTAACTCCATGAGATGAATTAACAGAACACAAAGCAGTTTCTCAGAAATCTTCTTTCCAGTTTTTAACGGAAGATATTTCCTTTCTCACGTTTGCGCTCTATGGGCTTCCAAATATGACTTTGCAGATTCCACAAGAACAGTCTTAGCGAAAGTCTTAATGAGGAGAAAGCTGTGACTCTGTGAGATGAACTTACAGAACACAAAGCAGTTTCTCGGAAAGCTTATTATCAGTTTTTATCTTAGGATATTTCCTTTTTCACCGTAGCCCTCTATGGGCTTCCAAATATCACTTTGCAAATTACACAAGAACAGTCTTAGCGAAACGTTTCTTGAGGGTAAAGCTGTAACTCTGTGAGATTAATTAACAGAGCACAACGCCATTTCTCAGAATGCTTCTTTCCAGTTTTTGACGGAAGATATTTCCTTTTTCACCATAGCCCTCTACTGGCTTCCAAATATCACTTTGAAAATATCACAAGAACAGTCTTAGAGAACGGCTTCTTTAGGGGAAGGTTGTAACTCTTTGAGATGAACTAACAGAACACAAAGCAGTTTCTCAGAAAGCTTCTTTTCGGTTTTTATCTTAGGATATCTCCATTTTCATCATAGCCCTCTATGGGCTTCCAAATATCTCTTTCCAAATTCCACAAGAACAGTCTTAGTAGAAGGCTTCTTGAAGAGAACCTGTAACTCTTACAGATGAATTAACAGAACACAAAGCAGTTTCTTATAATGCTTCTTTCAAGTTTTTAACTGAAGATATTTCCTTTTTCACCATAGCCTTCTACGACCTTCCAAATATCACTTTGCAAATTCCACAAGAACAGTCCTAGCCAAAGGCTTCTTGAGGGGAAAGCTGTAACTCTGTGAGATGAATTAACAGAACACAAAGTAGTTTCTCAGAAAGCTTCTTTTCAGTTTTTATCTTAGGATATTTCCTTTTTCACCATAGCCCTCTATGGGCTTTCAAATATCACCTTGCAAACTCCACAAGAACAGTCTTAGCGAAAGGCTTCTTGAGGGGAAAGCTGTAACTCTGTGAGATGAATTAACAGAACACAAAGCAGTTTCTCAGAGAGCTTCTTTCCAGTTTTTAACAGAAGATTTTAATTGTTCAACATAGCTCTCTATTGGCTTCCAAATATCACTTTGCAATTTGCACAAGAACAGTCTTAGCGAAAGGCATCTTGAGGAAAAAGCTGTAACTCTGTGAGATGAATTAACAGAACACAAAGCAGATTCTCTGAAATCTTCTTTCCAGTTTTTAACGGAAAATATTACCTTTTTCTCCCTAGCACTCTAGAGTCTTCCAAATATCACTTTGCAAATTCCACAAGAACAGTCTTAGCGAAAGGCTTCTTTCAGGGAAAGCTGTAACTCTGTGAGATGAATTAACAGAACACAAAGCAGTTTCTCAGAAAGCTTCTTTCCAGTTTTTAACTGAAGATATTTCCGTTTTCCCCATTGCTCTCTATGGGATTCCAAATATCTCTTTGCAAATTCCACAAGAACAGTCTTAGCGAAAGGATTCTGGAGAGGAAATCTGTAACTCTGTTAGATGAATTAACAGAACACAAAGCAGTTTCTCAGAAATCTTCTTTCTTGTTTTTAACGGATGATATATCCTTTTTCACCATAGACTTCTCGGGGCTTCCAAATATCACTCTGAAAATTCCACAAGAAGAGTCTTTGAGAAAAGCTTCTTGTGGGAAAATCTGTAACACTGTGAGATGAATTAACACAGCACACATCAGTTGCTCAGAAAGCTTCTTTCCAGTTTTACACCGAAGATATTTCCTTTTTCACCGTAGCCCTCTACGGGCTTCCAAATATAACTTTGCAAATTCCACAAGAACAGTCTTAGTGAAAGGCTTCTTGAGGGGAAAGCTGTAACACTGTGAGATGAATTAACAGAAAACAAAGCAGTTTCTCAGAAATCTTCTTTCCAGTTTTTAAGGAATATACTTCCTTTTTCACCATAGCCCTCTATGGGCTTCCAAATGTCACTTTGCAAATTCCAAAAGAACAGTCTTAGCGAAAGCCTTCTTGAGGGGAAAGCTGTAACTCTGTGAGATGAATAAACAGAACACAAAGTAGTTTCTCAGAAATCTCCTTTCCAGTTTTTAACGGAACATATTACCTTTTTCACCGTAGCCCTCTCTGGGCTTCAAAATATCACCTTGCAAATTCCACAAGAACAGTCCTAGCGAAAAATTTCTTGAGGGGAAAGCTGTAACTCGGTGTGATGTATTAACAGAACACGTGGCAGTTTCTCAGAATGCTTCTTTCCAGTTTTTAACGGAAGATATTTCCTTTTTCAACACAGCCCTCTATGGTCTTCCAAATATCTCTTTGGAAATTACAGAAGAACAGCCTTCGTGAATGGCTTCTTGAGGGGAAAGCTGTAACTCTGTGAGATGAACTAACAGAAAACAAAGTAGATTCTCTAAAAGCTTCTTTTCGGTTTTTATCTTAGGATATTTCCAATTTCACCATAGCCCTCTACGGGCTTCAAATTCTCACTTTGCAAATTCACAAGAACAGTCTTAGCGAAAGAATTATTGAAGGGAAAGCTGTAACTCTGTGAAGTGAATTAACAGAAGAAAAAGGAGTTTCTCAGAAAGCTTCTTTCCGCTTTTTAACTGAAGACATTTCCTTTTTCACCATAGCGCTCTATGGGCTTCCAAATATCACATTGCAAATGCCACAAGAACAGTCTTAGCGAAAGTCTTCTTGAGGTGAAAGCTGTAACTAGGTGAGGTCTATTATCAGAACACATGGCAGGTTCTCAGAAAGCTTCTTTCCAGTTTTTAACTGAAGATATTTCATTTTTCACGGTAGCCCTCTATGGGCTTCCAAATGTCACTTTGCAAATTCGACAAAAACAGCCCTAGCGAAAGGCTTCTTGAGGGAAATGTTGTAACTCTGTGAGATGGATTAACAGAACACAAAGCAGTTACTCAGAAAGCTTCTTTCCAGTTTTTAACGGAAAATAATTCCTTTTTCACCATAGCCCTCTATGGGATTCTAAATATCACTTTCCAAATTTCAGAAGAACAGTCTTAGTGAACGGCCTCATGAGGGGAAATCTGTAACACTCTGAGATGAATTAACAGAACACAAAGCAGTTTCTCAAAAAGCTTCTTTTCGGATTTTATCTTACGATATTTCCTTTTTCAACATAGCCCTCTATGGTCTTCCAAATATCACTTTGCAAATTACACAAGAACAGTCTTTGTGAAAGACTTCTTGAATGGAAAGCCGTAACTCTCTGAGATGAATTAACAGAACACAAAGCAGTTTCTCAGAAAACTTCTTTTCAGTTTTTATCTTAGGATATTTCCTGTTTCAGCATAGCCCTCAATGGGCTTCAAAAACATTTTGCAAATTCCACAAGAACAGTCTTAGTGAAAGGATGCTGGACGGGAAAGCTGTAACTCTGTGAGATGAACTAACAGAACACAAAGCTGTTTCTCACAAACCTTCTTTTCGTTTTTTATATTAGGATATTTCCTTTTTCACCAAAGCCCTATATGGGCTTCCAAATATCACTTTGCAAATTTCAGAAGAACAGTCTTAACGAAAGGCTTCTTGAGAGTAAAGCTGTAACTCTGTAAGATGAATTAACAGAACACAAAATATTTTCTCAGAAACCTACTTTTCAGTTTTTACCTTAGGATATTTTCTTTTTCACCGTAGCCCTCTATGGGATTCCAAATATCACGTTGCAAATTTCACATGAACAGTCTTAGCGAAAGGCTTCTTGAGGGGAAAGTTGTAACTCTGTCAGATGAATTAAGAAAACACAAAGGAGTTTCCTAGAAAGATTCTTTCCAGTATTTAACGCAACATATTTCCTTTTACTCTGTAGCCCTGTGTGGGCTTCCAACTATCACCTTGCAAATTCCACAGGAACAGTCTTAGTGAATGGCTTCTTGAGAGAAAAGCTGTAACTCTGTGAGATGAATTAAGAGAACACAATGCAGTTTCTCAGAAAGCTTCTTTTCAGTTTTTATCTTAGGATACTTCCTTTTTCTCCGTAGCCCTATATGGGCTTCCAAATATCACTTTGCAAGTTCTACAAGAACAATCTTAGCGAAAGGCTTCTGACGGAAAAGCTGTAATTCTGTGAGATGTATTAACAGAACACAAAGCAGTTTCTCAGCAATCTTTTTTACAGTTTTTAACGGTGGATATTTCCTTTTTCACCACAGCCCTCTAAGGGCTTCCAAATGTCACTATGCAAATTCCACAAGAACAGTCTTAGCGAGAGGGTTCTTGAGGGGAAAGCTGTAACTCTGTGGGTTGAATTAACAGAAAACAAAGCGGTTTCTCAGAAAGCTTCTTTCCAGTTTTTAACAGAATATATTTCCTTTTTCACCATAGTCCTCTATGGGCTTCCAAATATCACTTTGCATATTCCACAAGAACAGTCTTAGCGAAATGTTTCTTAAGGGGAAAGCTGTAAATCTGTGAGATGAATTAACAGAACACAAAGCATTTTCTCAGAAAGCTTCTATCCAGTTATTGTCTTGCGATATTTCCTTTTTCAACACAGCATTCTATGGTCTTCTAAATATCACTTTCCAAATTCCACAAGAACAGTCTTAGGGAAAGGCTTCTTGAGGGGAAAGCTGTAACTCTGTGAGATGAATTAACAGAACACAAAACAGTTTCTTAAAAAGCTTCTTTCCAGTTTTTAACGGAAGATATTTCCTTTTTCACCGTAGCCCTCTATGGGCTTCCAAATATCATTTTGCAAATTCCACAAGAACAGTCTTAGCGAAAGGCTTCTTGAGGGGAAAGCTGTAACTCTGTGAGATGAATAAACAGAACACAAAGCAGTTTCTCAGAAAGATTCTTTCCAGTTTTTGTCTTAGGATATTTTCTTTTTCACCATAGCCCTCTATGTGCTTCCAAATAAGACTTTGCAAATTCCACAAGAACAGTTTTAGCGAAAGGCTTCTTGAGGGGCGAGCTGTAACTCTGTGAGATGAATGATCAGAACACAAAGCAGTTTCACAGAAAGGTTCTTTCCAGATTTTAACTGAAGATATTTCCTTTTCCAACATAGCTCTCCATGGGCTTCTAAATATCACGTTCAAAATTCCACATCAACAGGCTTAGCGAAAGGATTCTTGAGGGGAAAGCTGTAATTCTGTGTGATGAATTAACAGAACACAAAACCGTTTCTCAGAAAGCTTCTTTCTAGTTTTCAACGGAAGATATTTCCTTTTTCAATATAGCCTTCTATGGGCTTCCAATATATCACTTTGCAAATTCCACAAGAACAGTCTTAGCGAATGGCTTCTTTAGGGGAAAGCTGTAACTCTATGAGGTGAATTAACAGAACACAAAGTAGTTTCTCAGAAAGCTTCTTTCCGGTTTTTAACGGAGGATATTTCCTTTTTCACCATAGCCCTTTATGGGCTTCTAATATCACGTTCTATTTTCCACAAGAACAGTCTTAGCGAAAGGCTTCTTGATGGGAAGCTGTAACTCTGTGAGATGAATTAACAGTACACAATGCAGTTTCTCAGAAAGCTTCTTTCCAGTTTTGAACGGAGAATATTTCCTTTTTCACCATCGCCCTCTATGGCCCTCTAAATTTCACTTTCCAAACTCCACAAGAACAGTCTTAGGGAAAGACTTCTTGAGGGGAAAGCTGTAACTCTGTGAGATGAAATAACAGAACACAAAACAGTTTCTCAGAAATCATCTTTCCAGTTTTTAACGGAAGATATTTCCTTTTTCACCATAGCCCTCTATGGTCTTCCAAATATCTCTTATCAAATTGCACAAGAACAGTCTTAGCGAAAGGCTTCTTGAGGGCAAAGCTGTAACTCTGGGAGTTTTATTAACAGTACACAATGCAGTTTCTCTCAAAGTTTCTTTCCAGTTTTTAACTGAAGATATTTCCATTTTCACCGTAGCCCTCTTTGGGCTTCCCAATATCACTTTGCAAATTCCAAAAACACAGTATTAGCATAAAGATTCTTGAGAGGAAAGCTATAACAGTTTGAGATGAACTAACAGAACACAAAGCAGTTTCTGAGAATGCTTCCTTCCAGTTTTTAACTGAAGATATTTTCTTTTTCACCATAACCCTCTATGGGCTTCCAAATATCACTTTGCAAATTCCACAAGAACAGTTTTAGCGAAAGTCTTCTTGAGAGGAAAGTTGTAACTCTCTGAGATGAATTAAGAGAACACAAAGCCATATCTCAGAAAGCTTCTTTCCAGTTTTTAACGGAATTGATTTCCTTTTTCACCATAGTCCTGTATGGGCTTCCAAATATCAGTTTGCAAATACCACAAGAACAGTCTTAGCGAAAGGCTTCTTAAGGGGAAAGCTGTTACACACTGGGGTGAATTAACAGAACAAAAATCAGTTTCTCAGAAACCTTCTTTCCAGTTTTTAATGGAAGAGATTTCCTTTTTCACCGTAGCCCTCTATGGGCTTCCAAATATCACTTTGCAAATTCCACAAGAACACTCTTAGCGAAAGGCTTCTTGAGTGGAAAACCATAACTTTGTGAGATGAATTAACAGAACACAAAGCAGTTTCTCAGAAAGCTTCTTTACAGTTTTTATCTTCGGTTATTTTCTTTTTCACCATAGCCCTCTAAGGGCTTCCAAATATCACTTTATAAATTCCAGAAGAAGAGTCTTAGCGAACGGCTATCTGAGGGTAGAACTGTAATTCTGTGAGATGAATTAAGAGAACACCAAGCCGTTACTCAGAAAGCTTCTTTCCAGTTTTTAACGGAAGAGATTTCCTTTTTCACCATAGCGCTCTAAGGGATATGAATTATCTCTTTGCAAATTCCACAAGAACAGCCTTAGTGAAAAGCTTCTTGAGGGGAAAGCTGTAACTCTGTGAGATGAATTAACAGAACAAAAAGCAGTTTCTCAGAAAGCTTCTTTCCACTTTTTAACTGAAGATATTTCCTTTTTCACCATAGCCTTCTAAGGGCTTCCAAATATCACTTGGCAAATTACAACAGAACAGTCTTAGCGAAAGGCTTCTTGAAGGGAAAACTGTAATTCTGTGAGATGAATTAACAGCACACAAAGCCGTTTCTCAGAAAACTTCTTCCCAGTTTTTAACGGAAGAGATTTCCTTTTTCACCATAGCCCTCTATGGGCTTCCAAATATTACTTTGCAAATTCCACAAGAACAGTCTTAGTCAAAGGCTTACTGAGCGAAAAGCTGCAACTCTGTGAGATGAATTAACAGAACACAAAGCTGATTCTCAGAAAGCTTCTTTCCAGTTTTTAACGGAAGTGATTTGCTTTCACACCACAGTCCTCTATTGGCTTCCACGTATCACTTCGTAAATTCCACAAGAACAGTCTTAGTGAAAGGCTTCTTGAGGGGAAAGTGGTAACTCTGTGGGATGAATTAACAGAACACAAAGCAGTTTCTCAGAAAGCTTCTTTCCAGTTTTTCCTGAAGATATATCCTATTTCACCATACCCCTCTATGGGCTTCCAAATACCACTTTGCAAATTCCACAAGAACAGCCTTAGCCAAAGGCTTCTTGAGGGGAAAACTGTAACTCTGTGAGATGAATTAATAGAATACAAAGCAGTTTCTCAGAAAGCTTCTTTCCATTTTTTAACGGAAGATATTTACTTTTTCATCAAAGCCCTCTATGGGCTTCCAAATATCACTTTGCAAATTCCACAAGAACAGTCTTAGCGAAATGCTACTTGAGGGGAAAGCTGTAACTCGGTGAGATGAATTAAAAGAACACAAAGTCATTTCGCAGAAAGCTTCTTTCCAGTTTTTAAACGAAAGAGATTTACTTTTTCACCCTCTCCCTCTATGGGCTTCCAAATATCACTTTGCAAACCCACAAGAACAGTCTTAGCGAAAGGCTTCTTGAGGGGAATGCTGTAACTCTGTGAGATGAAATAAGAGAACACAAATCCGTTTCTCAGTAATCTTCTTTCCACTTTTTAACGAAAGAGATTTCCTTTTTCAGCATAGCCCTCTATGGGCTTCCAAATGTCACTTTGCATATTCCACAAGAACAGTCTTAGCGAAAGGCTTCCTTAGGGGAAAGGTGTAACACTGTGAGATGAATTAACAGAACACAAAGTAGTTTCTCTGAAAGCTTCTTTCCAGTTTTTAACTGAAGATATTTCCTTTTTCACCAAAGCCCTCTATGGGTTTTGAAATATCACTTTGCAAATTCCACAAGAAGAGTCGTAGCGAAAGCTTCTTGAGGGGAAAGCTGTAACCCTGTGAGTTGAATTAACAGAACCCAAAGCAGTTTCTCAAAAAGCTTCTTTCCAGTTTTTAACTGAAGATATTTTCTTTTTCACCGTACCCCTCTATGGACTTCCAAATATTACTTTGCAAATTCCACAAGAACAGTCTTAGCGAAAGGGTTCTTGAGAGGAAAGCTATAACTCTGTGAGATGAATTAACAGAACACAAAGTAGTTTCTCAGAAAGCTTCTTTCCAGTTTGTAACTGAAGATATTTTCTTTTTGACCATAACCCTCAATGGGCTTCCAAATATCATTTTGCATATTCCACAAGAACAGTCTAAGCCAAAGGCTTCTTGAGGGTAAAGCTGTAACTCTCTGAGATGAATTAACAGAACACAAAGCATTTTCTCAGAAAGTTTCTTTCCCCTTTTACCAGAAGAGATTTCCTTTTTCACCATAGCACTCTATGGGCTTCCAAATCTCACTGTTCAAATTCCACAAGAACAGTCTTATCGAAACGCTTCTTGAGGGGAAAGCTGTAACTGTGTGAGATGAATTAAGAGAACACAAAGCCGTTTCTCAGAAAGGTTCTTTCCAGTTTTTAACGGAAGACATTTCCTTTTTCACCATTGCCTTCTATGGGCTTTCAAATATCACTTTGCATATTCCACCAGAACAATCTTAGCGAAAGGATTCTTGAGGGGAAATCTGTAACTCTGTGGGATGAATTAACAGAACACGAAGCCGTTTCTCAGAAAGCTTCTTTACAGTTTTTAACTGAAGAGATTTACTTTTTCTCCATAGCCCTCTAGGGTCTTCCAAATATCACTTTGCAAATTCCACAAGAACAGTCTTAGCGATTGGCTTCTTGAGGGGAAAGCTGTTACTCTGTGAGATGAATTAAGAGAACACAAAGCCATATCTCAGAAAGTTTCTTTCCACTTTTTATCGGAATTGATTTCCTTTTTCACCATAGCCCTGTATGGGCTTCCAAATATCACTTTGCAAATTCCACAAGAACAGTCGTAGCGAAAGGCTTCTTCAGGGGGAAGCTGTTACTCTGTGGGATGAATTAACAGAACAGAAAGCAGTTTCTCAGAAAGCTTCTTTCCACTTTTTAACGGAAGAGATTTCCTTTTTAACCATAGCCCTCTATGGACTTTAATTATCACTTTGCAAATACCACAAGAACAGTCTTAGCGAAAGGCTTCCTGAGCGGAAAGCTGTAACTCTGTGAGATGAATTAACAAAACACAATGCAGTTTCTCAGAAAGCTTCCTTTCAGTTTTTATCTTAGGATATTTCCTTCTTCGCCATAACCCTCTAGTGGCTTCCAATAGCACTTTGCAAATTCCACAAGAACAATCTCAGTGAACGGTTTCTTCAGGGGAAAGCTGTAACTCTGAGAGATGAATTAACAGAACACTAAAACTAGTTTCTCAGAAACCTTCTTTACAGTTTTTAACAAAAGATATTTCCTTTTTCACCATAGCCATTATGGGCACCCAAATATCTCTTTGCAAATTCCACAAGAACAGTCTTAGAGAATGGCTACTTGAGGGGAAAGCTGTAACTCTGTGAGATGAATTAGAAGAACACAAAGCAGTTTCTCAGAAAGCTTCATTTCAGTTTTTATCGTAGGATAATTCCTTTTTCACCATAGACTTCTATGGGCTTCCAAATATCACTTTGCAAATTCCACAAGAACAGTCTTAGCAAAAGTCTTCTTGAGGGGAAAGCTGTAACTCTGTGAGATTAACTAACAGAACACAAAGCAGTTTCTCAGAAAGCTTCTTTTCGGTTTTCATCTTAGGATATATCCTTTTTCACCGTAGACCTCAAAGGGTGTCCAAATATCACTTTGGAAATTCCACAAGAACACTCTTAGCGAAAGGCTTCTTGAGGGGAAATCTGTACGACTGAGAGATGTATTAACAGAACAGAAAGCAGTGTGTCTGAAAGCTTCTTTCTAGTTTTTCACTGAAGATATTTCCTTTTTCACCATAGCCCTCTATGGTCTTCCAAATATCACTTTGCATATTTCACAAGAAGCGTCTTAGCGAACGGCATCTTGAGAGGAAAGCTATAACACTGTGAGATGAATTAACAGAACCCACAGCAGTTTGTCAGAAATCTTCTTTCCAGTTTTAACGGAAGATATTTCCTTTTTCACCCTAGCCCTCTATGGTCTTCCAAATATCAATTTGCAAGTTCCACAAGAACAGTCTTAGCGAAACGCTTCTTGAGAGGAAAGCTCTAAGTCTGTGAGTTGAATTAAAAGAACACAAAGCAGTTTCTCAGAAAGCTTCTTTCCAGTTTTTAACGGAAGAGAATTCCTTTTTCACCATAGCCCTCTCTGGGTTTCCAAATATCACTTTGCAAATCCCACATGAACAGTCTTCGGGAAAGGTTTCTTGAGGGGAAAGCTGTAACTCTGTGAGATCAATTAACAGAACACAAAGCAGTTTCTCAGAAAGCTTCTTTTCAGTTGTTATATTAGGATATTTCCTTTTTCACCATAGACCTCTATGGGCTTCCAAATCTCACTTTGCAAATTCCACAAGAAGAGTCTTAACGAAAGGCTTCTTGAGGAGAAAGCTGTAAGTCTGTGAGATGAATTAACAGGACACAAAGCACTTTCTCAGAAAGCTTCTTTCCAGTTTGCAACGGAAGATATTTCCTTATTCACCATAGCCCTCTTTGGCCTTCTAAATACCACTTTCCAAATGACACAAGAACAGTCCTAGCGAAAGACTTCTTGAGGGGAAAGCTGCAACTCTGTGAGATGAATTAACAGAACACAAAGCAGTTTCTCAGAAAGCTTATTTCCAGTTTTCAACTGAAGATATTTCCTTTTTAACCATAGCCCTATAAGGGCTTCTAAATATCACTTTGCAAATTCCACAAGAACAGACTTAGTAAAGTTATCCTTGAGGGGAAAGCTGTAACTCTGTGAGATGAATTAACAGAACACATAGCAGTTTCTCAGAAAGCTTCTTTCCAGTTTTTAACGGAAGATATTTACTTTTTCACCAAAGCCCTCTATGGGCTTCCAAATATCACTTTGAAAATTCCACAAGAACAGCCTTAGCGAAAGGCTTCTTGAGGGGAAAGCTGTAACTCTGTGAGATGAAATAACAGAACACAAAGCAGTTTCTCAGAAAGCTTCTTTCCAGTTTTCAACTGAAGATATTTCCTTTTTAACCATAGCCTTATATGGGCTTCTAAATATCACTTTGCAAATTCCACAAGAACAGACTTAGTAAAGTTATCCTTGAGGGGAAAGCTGTAACTCTGTGAGATGAATAAACAGAACACAAAGCAGTTTCTCCGAAAGCTTCTTTCCAGTTTTTAACGAAAGATACTTACTTTTTCACCAAAGCCCTCTATGGGCTTCCAAATATCACTTTGAAAATTCCACAAGAACAGTCTTAGCGAAAGGCTTCTTGAGGAAAAAGCTGTAAATATGTGACGTGAATTAACAGAACACAAAGCAGTTTCTCAGAAAGCTTCTTTTCAGTTTTTATCTTCGGATATTTCCTTTTTCACCATAGCCCTCTATGGGCTTCCAAATATCACTTTGCAAATTCCACAAGCACAGTCTTAGCGAAAGGCTTCTTCAGGGGAAAGCTGTAACTCTGTGAGATGAATTAACAGAACACAAAGCAGTTTCTCAGAAAGCTTCTTTCCAGTTTTTTACCGGAGATATTTCCTTTCTCAAAATATCCTTCTATGGGCTTCCAAATATCCCTTTGCAAATTCCACAAGAACAGACTTAGCGAAAGGCTTCTTGAAGGGAAAGCTGTAACTCTGTGAGATCATTAACAGAACACAAAGCAGTTTCTCAGACACCTTCTTTTCAGTGTTTATCTTAGCATATTTCCTTTTTCAACATAGCCCTCTATGGGCTTCCAAATATCACTTTGCAAATTACACAACAACAGCCTTAGTGAACGGTTTCTTGCGGAGAAAGCTGTAACTCTGTGAGATGAATTAACAGAACACAAAGCAGTTTCTCAGAAAGCTTCTTTTCGAATTTATCTTAGGATATTTCCTTTTTCACCATAGCCCTCTAAGCGCTTCCAAATATCACATTGCAAATCCCACAAGAACAGTCTTATCGAAACGCTTCATGAGGGGAAAGATGTAACACTTTTAGATGAATTAACAGAACACAAAGCAGTTTCTCAGAAATCTTCTTTCCAGTATTTCACGGAAGATATTTCCTTTTACACCATAGCCCTCTATGGGCTTACTAATATCACTTTGCAAATTCCACAACAACAGCCTTAGCGAAAGGCTTCTTGAGTGTAAAGCTGTAACTCTGTGAGCTGAATTAACAGAACACAAAGCAGGTTTTCAGAAAGCTTCTTTTCAGTTTTTAACTGAAGATATTTCCTTTTTCACCATAGCCCTTTATAAGCTTTCAAATATCACTTTGAAATCCCACAAGAAGAGTCTTAGCCGAAGGCTTCTTTAGGGGAAAGGTGTAACTTGGTGAGGTGTATTAACAGAACACACGACATTTTCTCAGAAAATTTCTTTCCAGTTTTTAACAGAAGATATTTTTATTTTCACCTTAGCCCCTACGGGATTCCAAATATCACTTTGCAAATTCCACAAGAACAGTCTTAGCGAAAGGCTTCTGCAGTGGAAAGGTATAACTCGGTGAGATGTATTAACAGAACACACGACTGTTTCTGAGAAAGCTTCTTTCCAATTTTTTAACGTAAGATATATCCTTTTTCACGATAGCCCTCTATAGGTTTCCAAATATCAATTTGCAAATTTCACAAGAAGAGTCTTAGAGGTGCTTCTTGAGTGGAAAGCTGAAACTCTGTGAGATGAACTAACAGAACACAAAGCAGTTTCTCAATAAGCTCCTTTTCGTTTTTTAACTGAAGATATTTCCTTTTTCACTATAGCCCTCTATGGGATTCCAAATTTCATTTTTCAAATTCCACAATAACAGTCTTAGTGAACGGCTTCTTGAGGGGAAAGCTGCAACTCTGTGAGATGAATTAACAGAACACAAAGCGGTTTCTCAGAAAGCTTCTTTTCAGTTTTTATCTTAGGATATTTCCTTTTTCACCATACCCCTCCTTGGGCTTCCAAATATCACTTTGCAAATTCCACAGTAACAGTCTCAGCGAAAGGCTTCTTGAGGGGAAAGCTGTAACACTGTGAGATGAATTAGCAGAACACAAAGGAGTCTCTAAGAAATCTTCTTTCCAGTTTTTAAAGGAAGATATTTCCTTTTACACCATAGCCCTCTAAATGCTTCCATATATCACTTTGCAAATTCCAAAAGAACTGTCTTAGCGAAAGGCTTCCTGATGTGAAAGCTGAAACTCTGTGAGATGAATTAACAGAACCCAAAGCAGTTTCTCAGAAAGTCTCTTTCCAGTTTTTAACTGAAGATATTTCATTTTTCACGCTAGCCCTCTATGGGTTTCCAAATATCACTTTGAAAATGTCACAAGAACAGTCTTAGAGAACGGCTTGATGAGGGGAAAGCTGTAACTCTGTGAGATGAATTAACAGAAAACAAAGCTGTTTCTCAGAAAGCTTCTTTCTGGTTTTTAACGGAAGATATTTCATTTTCAACATAGCCCTCTGGAGCTTCCAAATATCACTTTGCAAATTCCACAACAACAGTCTTAGCGAAAGGCTTTTTGAGGTGGAAGCTGTAACTCTGTGAGATGAATTAACAGAACACAAGGCAGATTCTCAGAAAGCTTCTTTCCAGATTTTATTGGAAGATATTTCCTTTTTCACCATAGCCCTCCATGGGCTGCCAAATATCACACTGCAAATTCCACAAGAACAGTCTTAGCGAAAGGCTTCTTGAGTTGAAGGCTGTAACTCTGTGAGGTGAATTAACAGAACACAAAGCAGTTTCTCAGAAAGCTTCTTTCCAGTTTTTATCTTAGGATATTTTCTTTTTCACCATAGCCCTCTATGGGCTTCCAAATATCACTTTCAAATTCCACAAGAACTGTCTCAGCGAATGGCTTCTTGAGGGGAAAACTGTAACTCTGTGAGATGAATTAATATTACACAAAGCAGTTTCTCAGAAAGCTTCTTTCCAGTTTTTTACTGAAGATATTTTCTTTTTCACCACAGCCCTCCTCTGGCTTACAAATATCACATTGCAAATTCCACAAGAACAGTCTTAACGAAAGGCTTCTTGAGGGGAATGCTGCAACTCTGTGAGATGAATTAACCGAACACAAAGCAGTTTCTCAGAAAGCTTCTTTCCAGTTTTTAACTGAAGATATTTCCTTTTTCACCATAACCCTCTAGGGGCTTTCAAATATCACATTGGAAATTCCACAACAACAGTGTTAGCGAATGGCTTCCTGAGAGGAGAGCTGTAACTCTGTGAGATGAATTAACAGAACACAAAGCAGTTTTCAGAAAGCTTCTTTTCAGTCTTTAACTGAAGATATTTCCTTTTTCACGGTAGCACTCTATGGGCATCCAAATATCACTTTGGAAATTCCACAAGAAGAATCTTATCGAAAGGCTTCTTGAGGGGGAAGCTGTAACTTTGTGAGATGAACTAACACAACACAAAGCAGTTTCTCAGAAAGCTTATTTCCAGTTTTTAACGGAAGATATTTCCTGTTTCACCATAGCCCTCTTTGGGCTTCCAAATATCACTTTGCAAATTCCACAAGAACAGTTTCAGGGAACGTCTTCTTGAGGGGAAAGTTTTAGCTCTGTGAGATGAAATAACAGAACACAAAGCAGTCTCTCAGAAAGCTTCTTTCCAGTTTTTAACGGAAGATGGTTCCTTTTTTACCCTAGCCCTCTAGGGGTTTCCAAAAATCTCTTTGCAAATTCCACAAGACCAGACTTCGCGAACGGCTTATTAAGGGTAAAGCTGTAACACTGTGAGATGAATTAAGAGAACACAAAGCAGTTTGTCAGACAGTTTCTTTCCAGTTTTTAACGGAAGATATTTCCTTTTTCACCATAGCCCTCTACAGGCTTCCAAGTATCACTTTGCAAATTCCACAAGAACAGTCTTAGCGAATGGCTTCTGGAAGGGAAAGCTGTAACTCTGTGAGATGAATCACCGGAACACAAAGCAGTTTCTCAGAAAGCTTCTTTTTAGTTCTTAATTGAAGATACTTCCTTTTTCACCTTAGACCTCTATGGGCTTCCAAATATCACTTCGCAAATTCCAAAAAAACAGTCTTAGCGAAAGGCTTCTTGAGGTAGAAAATGTAACTCTGTGAGATGAATTAACAGAACACAAAGCAGTTTCTCAGAAAGCTTCTTTTCAGTTTCTATCTTAGGATATTTCCTTTTTCACCATTGACTTCTATGGGTTTCCAAATATCACTTTGAAAATTCTACAAGAACAGTGTTAGCGAAAGGCTTCTTGAGGGGAAAGTTGTAACTCTTTGAGATGAATTAAAAGAACACAAAGCAGTTTCTCAAAAACCTTCTTTAAAGTTTTTATCTTAGGGTATTTCCTTTTTCACTGCAGCCCTCTATGGGCTTCCAAATATCACTTTGCTAATTCCACAAGAACAGTCTTAGCGAAACGTTTCTTGTGGGGAAAGGTGTAACTCTGTGAGATGAATTAACAGAACACAAAGCCCTTTATCTGAAAGCTTCTTTTAAGTTTTTATCTTAGGATATTTTTTTTTTTCACCATAGCCTTCTAGGGGCTTCCAAATATCACTTTGTAAATTCCACAAGAACAGTCTTAGCGAAAAGCTACTTGAGGGGAAAGCTGTAACTCTGTGACATGAATTAACAGAACACAAAGCAATTTCCCAGAAAGCTTCTTTCCAGTTTTAATGAAGATATTTCCTTTTTCACCATAGACCACTATGGGCTTCCAAATATTCCTTTGGAAATTCCACAAGAACAGACATAGCGAAAGGCTTCTTGAGGGGAAAGCTGTAACTCTGTGAGATGAATTAACAGAACACAGGGCAGTTTCTCAGAAATTTTCTTTGCAGTTTTTAACTGAAGATATTTCCTTTTTCACCATAGCCCTCTATGGGCTTCCAAATATCACTTTGCAAATTCCACAAGAACAGTCTTAGCGAATGGCTTTTTGAGGGGAAAGCTGTAGCTCTGTGAGATGAATTATCAGAACACAAAGAAGTTTCTCAGAAAGCTTCTTTCAGGTTTTTGACGGAAGATATTTCATTTTCATCATAGCCCTCTATTGTCTTCCAAATATCACTTTGCAAATTCCACAAGAACAGTCTTAGCGAAAGGCTTCTTGAGGGGAAAGCTGCACCTCTGTGAGATGAATTAACCGAACACAAAGCAGTTTCTCAGAAAGCTTCTTTCCAGTTTTTAAGTGAAGATATTTCCTTTTTCACCAAAACCCTCTATGGCCTTCGAATTATCAATTTGCAAATTTCAAAAGAACAGTCTTAGTTAACGGATCCCTGAGCGGAAAGCTGTAACTCTGTGAGATGAATTAACACAACACAAAGCAGTTTCTCTGAAAGATTCTTTCCAGTTTTTAACGGAAGATATTTCCTTTTTCACCATAGACTTCTATGGGCTTCCAAATATCACTTTGAAGATTCCACAAGAACAGTCTTAGCGAAAGGCTTCCTGGGGGGAAAGCTGTAACAGTCTGAGAAGAATTAACAGAACACAAAACAGTTTCTCAGAAAGATTCTTTTCAGTTTTTACCTTAAGATATTTCCTTTTTCACCATAGCCCTCTATGGCCTTTCAAATATCACATTGGAAATTCCACAACAACAGTGTTAGTGAATGGCTTCCTGAGAGGAGAGCTGTAACTCTGTGAGATGAATTAACAGAACACAAAGCAGTTTTCAGAAAGCTTCTTTTCAGTCTTTAACTGAAGATATTTCCTTTTTCACTTTAGCACCCTATGGGCATCCAAATATCACTATGGAAATTCCACAAGAAGAATCTTATCGAAAGGCTTCTTGAGAGGGAAGCTGTAACTTTGTGAGATGAACAAACACAACACAAAGCAGTTTCTCAGAAAGCTTATTTCCATTTTTTAACGGAAGATATTTCCCGTTTCACCGTAGCCCTCTATGGGCTTCCAAATATCACTTTGCAAATTCCACAAGAACAGTTTTAGGGAACGCCTTCTTGAGGGGAAATTTTATCTCCGTGAGATGAAATAACAGAACACAAAGCAGTCTCTCAGAAACCTTCTTTCCAGTTTTTAACGGAAGATGGTTCCTTTTTTACCCTAGCCCTCTAGGGGTTTCCAAAAATCTCTTTGCAAATTCCACAAGACCAGACTTAGCGAACGGCTTATTAAGGGGAAAGCTGTAACTCTATGAGATGAATTAACAGAACACAAAGCAGTTTCTCAGACAGTTTCTTTCAAGTTTTTAACGGAAGATATTTCCTTTTTCACCATAGCCCTCTACGGGCTTCCAAGTATCACTTTGCAAATTCCACAAGAACAGTCTTAGCGAATTGCTTCTGGAAGGAAAAGCTGTAACTCTGTGAGATGAATTAATAGAACACAAAGCAGTTTCTCAGAAAGCTTCTTTCCAGTTTTTAACTGAAGATGTTTCCTTTTTCACGACAGCCCTCCCTGCGCTTCCAAATATCACTGTGCAAATTCCACAAGAACAGTCTTAGCGAAAGGTTTCTTGACGGGAAAGCTGTAACTCTTTGAGATGAATTAACAGAACACAAAGCAGTTTCTCAGAAAGCTAATTCTCAGTTTTTATCTTAGGACGTTCCCTTTTTCACCATAGCCCTCTATTTGCTTCCAAATATCACTTTGCAAATTCCACAAGA